>NC_134721.1:5358863-5674090 GCF_049634645.1 Pelodiscus sinensis | reverse complement strand
TAAATGTAAATATTTTCTTTTCCTCGTATTGCTGTGAAAAGGCAATATTTAACTAGAAGGGGGGGTGGAATCTAAAATGCATCCAAGTAATTATGAAACTCAGAGCATTGGACGTAGTAAAGATAAGTACACATCACCATTGTGGGACAATACATCAAAGAGAGAGAGAGATTCAGAGACTTCCTTACTGAATACAGAGTTCAAGCAGGCCATGTTCTAGCAAATGTATAGCAGTAATCTGAATGAGCTTCTTGAGCAGTGGTTTTCTACCTTTGATCTGTGGCCCCTATCTAGGAAGTCCTTAAAGGGTGACTATTAAAATAAAATTTCTGGTATCAAAAAAGGGCTTCCATTGGTCTGATCAATCAGAAGTTCTGTGATTACCCCCCATTGACAGGTCAAAACCTGGAAATGTTATTACCATGAAACGTGGCAGCTTTAGTGCCCTTTCTCACGCTGCGTCAAATGCGGGGCCGAGCACGTGCAACATTTATAGTTGAATTCTGTTCATCCATGGTCAGTCTAAGGCTTTGTCTACACTGCAGCTTATACCAGCATAATGTCTGTCGCACAGAGTGTGAATTAGCCACCACTCCCCTTCTCGTTAGCACCATAATTTATGCCAGTACAAGCGCTTGTGTGCACAGCATTATGTCAAGGGGACGGCTTTCCCTGCCGACATGGATTCTACCACTCACAGGGGCGGGATTTTTATGTCCACAGAAGAGCTCTCATTTAGGGACATTAAATATCCACTAATTAATTAATTGAATCGCTGATTCATTTTGCCCGGCATCAGTCTGCCCGCGGTGTTTCAGAGCAGCAGCGCCACATGGACCCTGGGGACAGCAGGGGAGTTCCCAGCTGATCCCGGGCTCCATGAGGCGTTGTTGCTTTGAAATGCCACGTGCAGCCTGGGGACACCCCAGTTAGCCCCGGGTTGCACGCAGCGTTTCAAAGCGGCAGCACCGCATGTAATCCGTGGTCTGGCCCCAGGCTCCAAGCAGTGCTGCCACTTTGAAGTACTCCCTACCCCCCTTGCTGCCTCTTTCTGACCGAGGCAGTGGGGTGAGGGGGGAGGAAGCCACTAGTTGACTAGCCTGTCGACTTTCTGATAAGCATTTGCTTATCGGAGAGTCGACTAGTCCTTCACATCTCTATTCTCATCAGTGGCATGGAGCACCTTCACCTAGGTTACCTGTAAGCTAGAGGTGGGGACCCTTTTTTGTATCAGGGGCCACTGATCCACATTTCTGGTGGGAGGGTAGGCGAGCCTGGAGGGCCAGATCCAAGCAAGGTGGGGGCCAGGTTTGGTGCCCTGGCCTGAGATTTCCCACCCCTGCTGTAAGCTGGGTGACCATGCAGCTGCCTGTTTAGCACCATTCCGATGCTCCAGGAAGCCACCCAAGACAGGGACCTTTGGCACCAAGGTAGGGCCAGCCCACCCTCAACTACAGCCTCGCTCACTCTCCAACAGTGGTCCCTCTAAATGTTTCAATCCATGTGCGGAATAAATGTTATGTGCACCGAGGCATGTTCAGATGTGCACCACCAATAGAAACAGGCTAGCGGCTGTGGGTGCTCTTCTGAATCTCTCCTGGGTGGCTGCCCATGTACTCAGCTTACAGAGAACAATGCTCTCCAACTTGCTGGGGCCAGCCAGCTTGGCCCAGGCCTCAATACTGCTAGGACAGCCCAGCCCCACCATAGTGGGGAGAGGTTCCATTCCTGTCTAGCCCCTGCTGTGAGGAGAGAGAGCTGGGGGAGTCCTCTCTCCTTGCAGTAGCCCTGGAGCACCCTCTTTCACCCCACACTCCTCCCAAACCTAGCCCCACACCAAAGCCTGCACCCCTAGCTGGAGCCCTTCTAGTTCCAACCCTCTCGCCCAGCCTTGAGACCTTCAAACCTGGCCCCATGCCAGAGTGCACGGAACCTTCTACCTTGACCCTCTGGTCCATGCCTGAGCCCCCTCCCACACTACAAACCCCTTGGCCCCATGCCCGCCACGTGAATTATGCTTGATCAGACATCACTTCCATATTGGTGCGCATAACAAAATCCATTCCGCTCAGGGGTGAGAAAACTTAGAAGTCATGCCTGTAACTGATTTATGTCTCTCTATGGCGGGGGGTCCACGGATCACAGGTTGAATTTTCCAAGCACCTCTGTTTGAACATTGCTAGGGGTCTGCGAATGTAAAAAGGTGGAAAAGCCTTTTCCTACAACAAGATTCTCCAGGCCCAGTACTTCAGGGACTGATTATGGAGAAAGACATTTCTGTATCAGCCGGATTCATTGGAGTGATGCCTCAGAAATCCAGTCATGGACTGGCACCTTAGCATGCTAGATGATCTACGTTATTAACCACTGCTCCTCTTGGTTTATTAATCCATTGAAAAGTGGATAGGGTTTCCAGGATAAGTGACACTCTGTAGTATAAAGGCAGAAATGAACAGTATTCCCTCTAATTTTTTCCATCCATAGGCACATTTTTTCCCCATCCATGTGAAGAATAATTTTTTTGTGCACTGAGGCATGTGCAAATGTGTACCATCAAGAGAAACACAAAACCCAGCTATGGGTGCGCTGCTAATCAGCTGGGCGGCATTGGAATCTCTCCTGACCAGCCACACAAGCACACCGCTTACAGGGAACACTGGAAATGAGGTGGCAGCTCTTACTAACACAACCCCACACACACCCTTACCCATGATGAAGTCCTGAATACTCCCATGAATGAACTACAATGAACTACATTGCTAGCATTTATTCATGACCGGATCGATTAATGTGTAAGGTATGAAAGTGTCAAAATGGGAATTTTTTCTGTTTCTCTACAATAGCATGTACTCCAGTAAATGAAGAATTTGCTATTTTGAAAATGGATTTAGCTGGTCCTTAGTCCTAGTGGGAGAAAATCCACCACTGTACATGTACAAAGATCACTTTTTTATATAGATATACGTTCTACAAATGTCTGTAGCAGCATATGAATAAATTATCCATGCTGTGAATCAGCATGCTCTTAAATAGCTATTTAAACAGTAAACTTGTAATGGTCTCACAGAAGCCCATGATGATTAAATGAGTCAGTAATGCGTTTTTATATGTGTATATATAATACAATTTTCATATGTAATGGAGTCTTGGTAATGACTTCATAGTCGAGTTTATAAATTATAAAATAGTTTTCCATTATAAACTGGTCCTCTTCCGTATCACAACTTTCTCAAACTGCTTTTTTACCTGATATTTCTCCTGTGAATTATGTTCCAGGGTTTTTCTTTCAAAGACTGGGTTTAATTGGACAGGTTTTGGGGGATTTTCCTCTTGGAGAAAAATGGACTTGCTTTTGTAAAAAAAAATTGCGATTTTATTTTTTTTTAAATGTAATATCTCAAAACCAGGCTGTTGATAAAACACAATATTGTTTATTCACTCTGAAGCTTTGAAAGTTTTGAGAGAGAATTCTGTCAGATGCAGGTGAAAAGTGAACATTAGGGAATAAGTATATTTCTAGTTGCATGGTTTCCAGACATACAAACCAATGTCTAGGGTTGCACATTTGTCTCATGACGGCCCTTCCATCCCTAGTCTAAAGGACCTACTCTAAAAGACCTCTCAAGTGTAGAGCAGCCCTTTTGCATTGTGGTTCCTGAGAGAGTTGCCGGCTTTCCTTAGCTGTAAATGGAAATGATATAGTGAAGCGGAGGAATCACATTTGATTCTCTGCTGAGTGTTCATATTTCAAAGAGGCCCGTGTTTGAGCACCGTGCGCGTGTGTGTGCGTGTGTGTGTGAGAGAGACGGATAGAGAGAGAGCCAAAACCAAAACAAATGAGTCAGAGCGAAATTTCAAAAGTGACTGATCATTAGCTATTTTGGCTGTAAATGTTAGTGGCTGTTTTATCCATTTAAAAATAGAAGTAATATAAAATTCAGTTTTCCCCTCAACAGTAATTGTGTTACATTTGGAGACTAAACTCAGTTACTGAGCTGAGAAATAGAGGGATTTAAACGCCACTGTAAGTGAAGAGCTCAGTGCAGCTGTGGGGCTGGAGTCTCGATGAAATGAACCTGGACCATGTGAGTTCTGATTCCGTCGCTTGAAGCAAGTTGTTAATCTTACTTGAGCGAGTGAGTAAGACGAGGATAAAAATGCTCTGAGTCTTGTGAGGGTTAATGACGTTTGTACTTCTTACTGATTGCTTTCAAGATGAAAAAGACTTTGTCAGGATAGCTGCTTCTGTCCAGTTCAGCAGGACAGTACCAAAGCACTTACCTCAAGCCTGGTTTTCCATGGGTGTTGAGTAACAATCCAGCTCTGAAATCAGCGGAAGCTGGGGGGAAGTTGAGCGCTTCGGAAGATCTGTCCCAAAAAGTGCAGCATGTTTGAAACACTTCATAGTGAACACTAATTAAGCCTTGCAACAGCACTCTGAGATAGATGGGTGAGTAGTATCTCCCCATTTTGCAGGGGAAACTGAGGCAGAGCAATCAAGAGACTATCACAAGGCCCCTTTAAGATGTCTAGCCCTGTGGCAGTCAGTAGTCTGGAGGATGGGAGGGGGGGAGGGTGTTGGGTTTGAAAAGAACCTTTAAAGTGGAGCGTTCTTCATATGCAAACAATTCCGAAACTTTCTTTTGTCTCAAATGTGCTCTCTGTCTGAGGTAGTGATGTAAAAGTCCTGTTGAATTGGTTAACCAGCTGAAAATAATGTGTAACTGGATAAATGATTAAAGGGGATGTGGACAGGGGGGCCATAGGCAGGCTGGAAGGCACCCCCCCCCCACTGCAGACAAGGTCTTCTCCAGCCGGCTGGACCCCCACTGCCTATGGCAGGCCCCATGGGGCTGGAGCTGCCCCCTGCCTGCAGCAGGCGGGGAGAGCTGCTCCAGCCCCCAACCCTTGGTTAACTCTAACCCTAACCCTCACCCATTAAGGGTGAAGCTTACCGATTAACCATTCACATCCCTAGTTTGAGGTTATTTAAATATATCTTTTCTGTTTAATGCCAAGGCTCTCTGCCTACTGACTTAAATGGGCCCCATCAGCATAGCACTAGAGCCTTCCTAATAATAATACAACCTTGTCCGGCAGTAAGAGATATAATGGTGCCTGAGACATTAATAATGCGCTCTTGGAAACAATGGTCCGTAGCAAAGGTCGAGGCAACGAGATGCAACTCCCCAACCTCACCCCCAGTGCAAAAGACAAAATGCCCTGAACATTCACAAAGGTAATGTGAGTGAGGTTCAAGGTCTGTCAATAGTAGCTCAATTTGTGTATTTGTGACCTAGTCTCTATTAAAGAAAATAAAGTACATACTTACTTAGGGAAGATAATGGAGCAAGTAATTAAGGAAATCATCTGTAAACACTTGGAAGGTGGCAAGGTGATAGGGAACGGCCAGCATGAATTTGTAAAGAATATATCATGTCAAACCAGTCTCATAGCTTTCTTTGATAGGATAACGAGTCTTGTGAATAAGGGAGAAGCGGTGGATGTGGTATACCTAGACTTTAGTAAGGCGTTTGATACGGTCTCGCATGATATTCTTATCAATAAACTAGGCAAATACAACTTAGATGGGGCTACTATAAGGTGGGTGCATAACTGGCTGGATAACCATACTCAGAGAGTAGTTACAATCCTGCTGGAAAGGTATAACAAGTGTGGTTCCGCAGGGGTCTGTTTTGGGACCGGCTCTGTTCAATATCTTCATCAACAATTTAGATATTGGTATAGAAAGTACGCTTATTAAGTTTGCAGATGATACCAAGCTGGGAGGGGTTGCGACTGCTCTGGAGGATAGAGTCATAATTCAAACTGATCTGGACAAATTGGAGAAATGGTCTGAGGTAAACAGGATGAAGTTTAATAAAGACAAATGTAAAGTGCTCCTCTCGAGGTCCCTTTCAGTCCTAGTATTCTATGATTCTATTATTCTATGATACCTGCATAGTCATTCTATCAAGTACAAAACAGCTGTAGATTAACTGCAAGAGATACAAGCCTAACCTGTTCCTGTGTATTAACTACCTGGGAACACTTCCCTGTTCTTCATATATAGAATGTGATGGTATGTGTTTCCTTACAAGCCGTGTTGTTATCCACAGAAGCCCTTGATAGTGTCCTAGGGATTGTAAAGTTTAAATGCTGGTTGCAAATGCGGGAGGAAAGAGAACCTTTTAGTCCTGTATGGTATGGGAGATTCACTTGAGGTGACCCTGTGGGCATGTGGATGATACTACTTCTGAAGACAGACAGTAAGTAGACGTGATTTGCTGCAGAAAGGAAATCCTATGAACGGCACAAAGTCCAGAAAAAGGCAAGTGGCTGATTTATGGTGAAAATGTATAGCTTTCTGGCATTCCTACATTTTTATGTTAATATTGATAGACAAAGGGTTTGTTATGTGACACAACAACAGATTATAGTAGATCATAGGGGCTGAGCATTAATATCGTCATTATCTATAGATTGTAAGTTACAATTCAGATCAACAGCATGTTGGGGGGGGGGGAGAGTGGTTATGACCACGTTGTTTCCCTGAAATCGATTTGCTCCATGAACTCTTAATGACAAGGCAGAGTTCAAGACAAACCTGTCTGACACGTAAGGCTATTTTTCACTTTTTTGTCCTTTTAAACTCCAAGGCTACTATTCCCTTCAGAGGAAGGAAAGGGGAGAGATGAGAGTTTTGTTTTGTTTTTACGAAAAGTTACAGCAGAATCCCAATTCCTAATGTTGCTAGCCCCACTGATAATGAAGTTAGAATAAGAACACAACAGCTTGAGAGCTTTGTTCTGCAGAAATTCAATGGGCATGCCAGGCATTCTTAAATAATAAGGTTTTTCTTAATAAAACAACAACACAGCACGGGAGGCTAGAGCACAGAACTGAGTGCCACCTCTAATTTACATGAATTTGAGCATGTTGTTTTAATGTATCTTGAACTATACAGAAATGTCTGCAATATGGGTACAAAGAGACTTACCTGACATGAGTGAAATAAAGTTTAATGACTATACCTTGAGATCCATGAATAAATGCTCTAAAGGAGTGCAAAGTATTGTTAGACGTTTCCTTGCTTTATTATTATTAATAATGCTAATCATCATCATATCATCTCTGTATTATTCCTTTGTGGCAACTAGGAATGGGGAAATTAGTAGAGAGTTCTTGCTGTAAAGAGCTTGCAGTCTGAATAGAAAGATACCGGGCAGACAATGTGAATATTTCTTGCCATATCTAGGCACTCCCAGAGAGGCTGCATTGTCAAGAGTCCAAGACAATTAAGTACCCATGTGCCATGGAATTACAGTGGCAGCAGGGTAGCTCCCTAAGGTTGCTTTGAACATCCCAGCCTTAATAAGTTGGCATATTCTGAAGGTTTGCAGGGCACACACCATGATGGGCATATGGTCAGCACTTGGAAGATTTTACCTGAAATTTGAAAGATAAAGGTGGCAGGGATGTAAGCGACTAATTGACTATCTGATAAGCAAATGCTTATAAGAGAGTCGACTCAACTAGTCGCTCCCGCGGGGGGGCCCGCTGCCTCCATCAGATAATGGCAGCAAGAGGGGGAGCAGGGATCCGGTGCTGGGGAGAGCCAGCGTAAAAGCTGGTTCCTCCCAGCACCGTCTCCATGGGGAGAAGGGACAGAGGTGCCAAGGGGAACTGGTGCGTTTTTGGGCTCTTGCTACTTTTCAAAAGCAGAAGTGCTGCAGGGAGCCTGGGTCAGGCTGGGGACTAACAGTCCCCCGCTGGCCCCACACGCTCCCTGCTTTTGAAATGTACAAGAGTCCTGGTAGGGGGCAGACTGAAAGACCTGGGCTTGTTTAGTTTGGAAAAGAGAAGACCGAGAGGGGACATGATTGTGGTTTTCAAGTACAGGCAGTCCCCGGGTTACATGGGTCCGACTTACATCGGATCCCTACTTACAAACAGGGTGAGGCAACCCCGCATTAGCTGCTTCCCCCCAGCAGACCAGGGAGACGCGAAGCTAGCGCCCCCCCCCCCAGCAGACCAGGGAGACGCGGAGCGGCTTTTCTCAGCAGACACCTCAGCTTGAGAATAAAGGACTGAGGGAAGTGAGGTGTGGGAGAATAAAACTGAGCTCTGAAACTAAAACTGAGAAATGTTTGGCTAGAGTTTCCCCTACAATATGTACCAGTTTCGACTTACATACAAATTCAACTTAAGAACAAACCTACAGTCCCTATCTTGTACGTAACCCGGGGACTGCCTGTACTTAAAAGAGTGTCACAAGGAGGAGGGAGAAAAATTGTTCTCCTTGGCCTCTGAGGATAGAACAAGAAGCAATGGGCTTAAATTTCAGCAAGGGAGGTTTAGGTTGGACATTAGGAAAAAGTTCCTAACTGTCAGGGTGGTTAAACACTGGAATAAATTGCCCAGGGAGGTTGTGGAATCTCCATCACTGGAAATATTTAAGAGCAGGTTAAATGGACCTCTAACAGGAATGATCTAGACCAGTGTTTCTCAACCAGTGGTACAGGTACCCTTAGGGGTACTTGAGAGCAGTGGAGGGGGGAGAGGGAGGTATGTCAATGCAACTGAAATATGAAAAAAACCTGAATTTTTGTTTGAAGTTGTACAGCCTTTTATTATTTTTGTACTTTCTACACTCAAATTTCATCACCCACCCAGCTACGATTAAGTTGTTTAAACAAATGTGTTGCATTGGTAGAAAAAAAATTGTGTGTCTGAAAACTGTAGGTACTAGGGATACTTACAATTTTTTTTAAAGGGGTACTTTTTTAAAAAAAGGTTGACACACACTGATCTAGACTACGCTTGGTCCTGCCATGAGGGCAGGGGACTGGACTTGATGTCTTGAGGTCCCTTCCAGTTCTAGTGTTCTATGATTGTGTGTGATAACCAAGGGCCCTATGCCTAGCGAGGAGTGCGTTTTGGTGGCTTCCATGACAGGAGGGGGCCAAAAGCACAAGCTGGGCATGGTCCTGCTGAAGTCTGGCTTCCACAGGCTTTGCTGGATTGGGTAGGTGCCTCCTGGAATTTGGTATGAGATTTGGACCCACAATATGAGTTGTGCACTAGATGTCAGTATTGGATGGAAGTCAAAGTCCCTTCTGGTCTCAGCCCCCCAAAAGGGAATCTAGGGGTACACAGAGAAGCTCTTCATGTGATGATCCCCCACCTGAGGGGAGGGGAAATTGTCGAAAGATCAATGGACTGGAAGCAACCGCACTGGGCTGTCTTGCAACAGGAAGCTTGACTTATAAAAGTGATTTGACTTATAAAAGTTGTGTCCTGGTTAAAGCCCACACGGGGTGTTCCTTGCCTTCTTCCATGTGCCGAGTGCCCCGAGTGAACTTTTCAGCTGTTCTCCTGATCTCTGCCAGGGAACTCCTCTCCTCCAATCCTTGTCTAAATACACCAGTCCTCTGAGTGCTTTTAAGCTACCTATCAGTGAAATGGTTTCTCTTTCTCCATACAGAATTACTGGGCCGGGTGAGATTCCAGTCACTGGGCGAGATTCCAGTCAGTATATTGTGCTTGAATTTTCAGAATGTCTTTGACAAGGTCCCTCACCAAAACTTGTAAGAAAACTAAATGGTTGGGGGATAAGAGGGAAGGTCCTCTCATAGATCAGTAACTGTTCAAAAGATAGGAGACAAACAGTAGGAATAAATGTTTCCACAAGAAGAGAGGTAGATATCTGGTCCCCTTTGGATCTTTACAGGGATGTGTTGTGCTGTTCTTTTTATTCATAAATTATCTGGAAAGGGGGGTGAACAGTGAGTGAGGTAGCAAAATTTGCCGATAATACAAAATTAGTCAAGATACTAAAATCCAAAGAAGACTGCTAAGAGTCAGTAAACTGGATGTCCAGGTAAAAAGAAAAAAACTCCAAGGCAGATAAAATTCAATGTTGATGAGCACCAAGTAAAAAACATTGGGAAAAATATTCCCAAATATACATACACAATGGTATGATCTAAATTAGTTGTTATTACTTAAGAAAGAGATCTCGGAGTCGTCATGGATAGTTCTGCTTAATTTGCAGTAGCAGCCAAAAAAGCGAACAGAATGTTAGGAACCAGGAGGAAAGGAATCGATCAGACACAAATATCATAATTCCGCCATATAATCCAAGAGAGGCCCACCCCTTGAATGCTGCATGTGGTTCTGGTCATTCCATTTCAAAAAAAGATGCATTAGAATTGGAACAGTTATGGAGAAATTCAGAACAAATGATTAGTAAACAACACGTCCCTACTCATTGTCTTCACACCCTTAAGATTTTATAGACCTCTGTCATGTCACCCTTGGGCCAGGTCTACACTAGACCTGGGAGCTTGGCCTAAGGCACGCAACTCCAGCTATGAAATCATAGTTGGAGTCAGCTTGCCTTAAGCTGAGCTTGGCAGCGTCCACACAGTGGGAGGCACTGGGAGCAAGTGCTCTCCGCGCCTTCCCTTACTCCTCATGACTGCTAGCAGTACAGACGCTGGCTGGAGCTGCCTTCAACGTTTGAGTTACAGGTCTATACCAGACCTGCTACATCGAACGCCAGAACAGCCATCTCTGACACGGCAAGTGAAGATGTTCCCCGGGTCATCTCTTTTCTCAGGTGAGCACTGCAGCTGTTCCTTATCCCTTTGAGTAACACAAGAAATAGGGGTCACCCAATGAAATTAATAGGCAGCAGGTTTATAACAAACATAAAGTACTTCTTCACACAACACTTAGGCAACCTATAAACTTCATTGCCAGGGGTTAGTGTGAAGGTCATAAAAAAAGGATTAGATAAAATTCATGGAGGGTAAATCCATCAATGGCTGTTAGCCAAGATAGTCAGGGATGCAATTCCATACTCTTGCGTATTCCTAAATCTCTCATTGCCAGATGCTGGGATTGAATGACGGATGGATTGCTCAGTCAATTACCCTATACTATTAATTTCTTCTGAAGCATTTGGCAGTGGCTGTCATGAGGAGGCTCTCAACCTTTCCTCCTCAACCTTAGAGGAGTCTAATTTCTTTTCAAACACCCAAGTTTCGCCTCACTTAAAAATGACTTGCTTACAAAGTCTGATCCAAAAGCATCACAACACGCTATTACTGACAAACGGCTGGCCTTCTCATTTTTACCATATAATTATAAAATAAATTACAATATAAATATTGTAGTTGCATTTAAATATAGAGTGTATAGACAAGTCATTGTGGGAAATTTTAGTTTTTACTGGCATAACTTGTGCATTTTCTGTAGCCTTGGTCAAACTAGGGAAATAGCTAGATGAGTTGATGTACCTGCTAGAAGACCTCCTATGTGCACACATACTCCTGACTGAGAATCATTGGGCTGGAAAGAGACTGGATCTGAACCACTACAGCTGTTCTTATGATATCAGTACTCCCAGGGGAGGAAGGGAGAATAATTTACACGTTAGAAGGCTGAAGAGCCACCAGTTGTAGATGAATGTATTAAAATGTGAGCAGATATTACCAGATATGGAATAGCAGTCTACGAAATACAGGGTAACTGAGATAATTAAGCGTGTATTGACTCTGTTGGGTCCCATATTAATTAGTGTTTAAAAATACCTTACAGTTTGGTGGTAGGAATTCCCAAATTCCCCTCTAGCTTCCTTGTCACTGGGAGAGTAACGGACACGTTCAGGCTCTTGGTGAATTGAATTTATCATTGTCAGTCTGTAATCTCACAAACAGCAAAATAAAAGGTACAAAGCAGTGCTGCCCTGCCGTAGGGCTTTACATCCGCATTCCTTGTGCTATGGGGAGCTTAGGCGTTTCCCCTACCTCTTCGAACTTGGCATTTTTCCTTGTTCCTTAATTGCAGCGCGATATGGTGCCTCCTCCCCTTTCTAGAGAATTGACACTCCTGCGCTATCCAATCTGCTGCATTGATCCTCTCGCACAGAGTACCTTGGAAGAACAAAGCCCCTTTGTACTGGGCCGGTGCCTGGCAGACTGAGGTGTGAATTCCCAAATCCAGATTCGGGGCTGGCTTTCTCTCTCACTTTTCGGCTTGAACTTGGATTGTTAGAAATGTTGACACTATTAATCGCATCTACATTACGGGTGCCTATGTGGCATTATTGGGAGGTAGATTTATAGAGAAAACTCCTATTTTGCCAACCTGTAAATGCCCATTTACAGAGGTACCTGAAAAACGCGTGTTCCTGAACTGGCGACTACCACTGATTGTCCTAGGTACATTCTAGGATGACATCGCTTTCGATGGAATACTTCTGGATTCTGGCAACACAATGAATATAGGGAATACGTAGCCCCTGAAGTCTGAAAAGAAAACAAAAGAAATGTCCCCTTCTGGAAAGACTACGAATAGGGATGTCAGCATCACCCTCCCGGCCCGGCTGGAGATGCCAGTGGCGCCGCAGGCCCAACCCAGACCAGCCCGCAACATGACAGGCCCGGATTGACGGCAGCAGCCCATCCCGGCCCACTGCACCACAGGATCTCATTTCAGTGGTGAGCAGGATAAACACAACTTTTAACCGATTCACTGATTAAACGGGATTTTGCATCCCTGGGGTAGGATACAAAGAGTAAAAGAGCTGCCGATCTTGGCTGAAGAGGCCAGAATTTTCTGCAAATTTTACGCCCAGCAATTGTGTGGGAATTTTAAGCAAGTGGTACAAATAACTACAAATACAAAACAAGTTTTGTACTTTACATCCGTCCACTCATACTCCAGCCTACTTTTAGCTGCAGACTAACATCTTGATTTAATTTCTTGAGGTCAATTTGATGTGGGAGTTAGATCAGATTAAAAGGTGTTAAACTTCATCTAGAGTAGGAAAAAGATCAAGGTTAGCTACAACGGGTCAGCTAACCTCTACTTCATCCTAGTCATTTATCTTGGCCTAGACATACTCAGTGGTGTCAGTCTGGAGAGCACTTTGACACATGCTTAATTGTAAGCAGCTGTATAATCCCACTAATTTCAGTGGACATTCCCAAGTGTTGAAAACTGAGCACGTGTAACCCACACACCTAGTGTGGTTCACTGACCAATGCAGTGGCACCTAGACCACAGCAACAGCTAAGATCAAGAGACTTCTATAGCATGCACTGGGAACCAGCTGGCTTTTAGAGAGGGTAGAGGCTCCTATACTGAGGTCCCAGGTTCAAATCCACCCAGTAGGGGCTACATGTGCTCTACTGGATCAGGGCCTGGCTGCTGCAGTGATAACATTTTACAATCGATTTGAGCAATTTATAACTCTTTGAAAATCGCACTTATTCATGCACAACATTTTTTGTCCCTTGTGAAGTGTGCAGTTACGAAAGGCCAGACTTCTGGTTATAGCTAAACTGAGTTGCCCAGGCAGTAACAGAGGTCCAAATGGTGCTTAGGTGCCTAATTCCCACTGAAAGCCAATGGGAGTTGGGTGCCTAATTGCCATTTATGCCTTTTTAAAAAAAATCTTCCCCTGAATGCAGGTGGACAACAAATGATGAAAGGGCCCTGGAAAAGCCATTTTTTTTCTTCACTCTGTTAGTGGAGTATTTCATACATCCGTCTTGTAAAGTTTCCAATATTTGAAAACCATGGCGTGCCTTGTTTGCATGACGTTTTTCCATGAGAGGTAGCGGTGCCACTTCAACGGTTTGCACTGGAAACAGCAACCGTTTTGTGTCCTGGAGAACTTTGTGTCCAGGATGCATAAAGTTTTCCACGCATGCACCTGTGTGTGTGATGAGTTATAAACGGCTTAGCACTCATCGTTCCCAGAGGGAGAATCCCCCCCGCCTTGTGGTTTTGAAGGTGCACAGGAGCAGGGATTGTTCAGGCAAAAGACGGTGAATTCCAGCAGTGTCTGCTGAGCTTTCTCCTTACGAAAAGCTTTTCTTCTTTAGGAGATAATTTTTTATGGAATTAGCATCATCTCAAGCAAATGCTGTGATTAAGCACTGAAAATGCAGGAGATTAACACAGTTGGGCCCTGATTCTGCAAAAACCTAAGCACGCGCTTAAGTTTCCCAGGGTGAGTATGCTCAATGCTTTCATTGGGACTGCTCATAGTGCTTACATTTGAATAGTCTTAGCAAGATGGAGACCTTAGCTTCCATGCCCCATGTGTGAATATGTTACCATATAGTTTTAACCAGGTAGACATATTATTAATCTATTATAATGTAATTATAAATATACCTGGACATCATCATTTGGTACCTTGTAGGGATATAAACTGGTTAACTACTGGCCATGGGTGGCGAGAGCTGTTCCAGTTCCCCCACGGCCGGGATCCTGTTAGCTAATCCACTGTGTGTATGTGTGGTGGGGGGGACCTCGGGTTAACTGGTTATCTGGTATACATGCCCTTAAGACTAACGCTTACCGGATAACTGTTTAACCTTTTACATTCCTAGTAATGCGTGCAGTTTTCTATATATCCCAGAAAGCCATGAAATTCATTTTTATAAAAAATACCCATTTAAACGTCTTACACAGCATACCATCGGCCGAGTCTAAATAGTGAAAACTTGCATATGCAGTAATTCCTCATTTAACACGTGCCCACTTACCACATTTTCGTGATAGCCTGATTTTTTTTTGAATTACACAACCATCCCCGTAAAAACACGATTTCCCCAGCCGCCGGTGGCTGCGCGGGGCTTCCTCCACCTCCCTGCAAAGCGGCGGAGGCTTCACCGCACCATTCCCCAGCGATCCCCCCTTGCCAGACGCAGTGCAGGTCCCGGCAGACCCATCACAGGGGCATACTCCCAACCCAGTCTCCCTCCTCTTTCCTCCCCTCCCCTTCCCCAGAGCCAAACACCTCCCCTCCCTGCCGTAACCCAGTCCCCTTTCATCCCCAACCTTATGTCCCGGTCCCAACAGACACCACTGCTTGAAACGCAACCCCCACCTTTTCCATTATTTTCAATGGGAAAATTGACCCCGCATAACACGTTTTCACTTAACACGATCATTTTCTGAAACATATCGATAGTGTGAAATGAGGAATTACTGTATAGGCTATGTTTTCAGGTGAATTGGGCCTATAGTCAACTGCCTCAATCCCTGTCCTGCATCTGAGAGAGGCCATGCTGCTGAATATAAAGAAATTGGTGGTATGTGGCTGTTGGTCTAGTTATTAAACTATGTGTCTTGGAGAGAGAAATAGAGCAATGCTCAGGTATTACCACAATAAAAATGTGACACTGCAAAGATGAAATGAACATCGCAGGATGTCACACAGGTATCTAAGGTGATGGAGGAAAAAAATCATGCGTTTAAATGGTGATAATAGCAACTTTTCATCAATTGATCTCAGAAAGTTCCACAAAGGAGGTACCATTATTCCCACTCTGAGGCATAGAGCGTGGAGGTGACTTGTCCTTGATCACCAAGCAGGTCAGTGGAAAATCTGGGAATAAAACCCAGGTTCTCCTGAGTGCAGTGTTCTCTCCACTAGGCCACACTGTTTGCTATTTCTAACAGACATTATCAATGTTATATGTGCCTTGCATCTGAGAATTTCAAAGCTCTTCCAAGTACATACTAAGAAAAAAAACAACAAATGGTCTGGTAGCACTTTATAGACTAACAAAACATGTAGATGGTATCATGAGCTTTTGTGGGCACAGCCCACTTCTTCAGATGACCGGAGTGGGCTACAGTCTACATGTTTTGTTAATCTATAAAGTGCTACCAGACCATTTGTTGTTTTTTTTCTGTAACTGACTAACTCGGCTACCCCCTGAAGTACTAAGGAAGAAAGCCTCACAAAAGGCCTTTGAGGGAGCTAACGATTATTCTCTCTGAAGTAGAGGCAGGTAGACTGATAAATCCACGCCCCCTCAGTCTCGTTAGCTGCTATTGGAATAATGGGTGCGTCACAGTTCAGAAAATCATACTTGTGTCTGACCAACCCAAGGCCCAAATGATCAGTTGCAGAGTCTGTAGCAGAACCCAGGTCTCCTGGCCTCCGGACAGCCCCACTTGTACATAGCTTAGTTTTTTCTGAAAATCTTTCAGAACATCTCCATGTTTGTTATTTTTAATTTCTGAACGCCAGTAGGAGTTGGCTCGCAGCGTGAATTTTCCTGGTCATCTTGACCATAAATACCTTGGCTACGAAACAAGGATATAATGGAGCCATTCGTCAGCCTAACAACCTTTCCTGTGTCCGTGTGGCGGTTTCCTTTATAGGACTCCTGCAAACGATGCACAAATGAAAAATGCTTGAAAAGCAGAAAAAGGAAATGTTTTATAGGAAAGGAGGCTGCTTCTTTCCCAGGTGGGACAGGATGCCTGTCAACAGAACAGCTGCTCTGGTCTTTAAAGGACGTGCGCAAGGTTGTTAGGCCCTAGAAATGAATGTACCTTGACTGTGGAGTCTTATGGATAATTGGGTATTTAATTTTCCAATCAGTTGATGAAACTATATGGAGAATAAAACCGGGAGTGAGTTACTGTGGCTCTTGTCACGTCTCGCTGCTGAAATGGAGCTGTTGCACTGTCAGTTTGCATTTGGCTTCCCCATCTTACACTTTGCTTTGAAGTAGGATGGTTTACTAGGGCTTTGCTCAAAGACTGGGGATCTTCCCAGTTGCTAGCAGAGCACTAACCAGTCCCATCACCAGTGTGTCCCATAGGACTGTAAAACGTGGTGGCAGGGGGTATTTAAATATTTGCATATTTCTGTTTTCCTGGGCAGGGAAACTGTGCTGGGACTAGTTTGGAAATGGGGGATATTAAAAAGCGGTTAATTAGGTAACTGTGTAGCTACTAAAAATCTCAGCAGTTACATGCTGTGGGCTTGATACTGCAAAGCCCGCAGCGTGGGGCGGCAGCCGGCTCCCTGGGAGCTGGTGCGTGCCAGGAGCCAGCTTTTAAGCCAGCTTCTGTCGCGCACCAGCTCCTGCCTGCCACCCCACGCTGCTACCTCTGATATATCGTTGCTGCCAGTGATACAGAGCCAGCAGCATGGGGTTGCAGATGGCTCCCCAGGAGCCTGCATGTATCCATTAATGGTAACCGATAAGCCCAGGCTTAACTGCTTAAACGGTTTTTTTGTTGCATCCCTATTGGAAACTTTAATATGGTTGATGTCTGCACAATTTGGAGTCCAGTGTAACAAGAGATTTAGAAAGATTTCCTCTGATTGGCGTCTGCATAGCTCTTCGGGCAGTCTGAATGGTGACCGGATCAAAGCGCACGTCTGGTTTAAACCTTCTGGGTATGTTTAATCATCACATTATACCTAGTTCTTAAAATTCTGAATAATTAATATGCAGACGCATGAATAAATGTTTGCTACAGGTGTTTGCTTCAGTTTCTGAAACCAGAGCTCAAGAAAATTACATACCTGTGTGTTTTCATTTAAAAAAAATAATTACACATGTATACAAAACCCAGGAGCGAGTTCTGAACACACAACGACATTAATATTCCCTTCTACAAATTCACACCTTGCTGGTGTTTTCCATTTATTTCCTTTTCCAGCTGATTGTTGCAGCAGTAGGTTTTTTTTAACACAACAGGCAGACGATTACATAATAACCTGGCTCCAAGTTATAGTGAGAGGTGGAGAGAGATTTATACGGTCCGGACGTGGAACTGAAGTGACCCATCAGTGAAGATCATTTAGGATTGCACAAACCCAGACACTTTTGCTCCACCCCTTCTCCAAGGCCCCGTCCTCACTCACTCCATCTTCTCCTCCTTCCTTGGGTTGCTGTCCTTCACCCTCACTCACTTTCACTAGGATGGGGCATGAGAATGGGGTGCGGGCTCTGGGCTGAGGCAAGGAGTTTGGAGTGTGGGAGGGGGCTTTGGGTTGAGCCTGGAGTTGGTGCATAGGAGGCGGTACAGGGTCTAGGAGAGAGTGTAAGTACAGGAGGGGGTTCAGAGCTGGGCCAGAGGGTTGCGGTATGGGAGGGAGTGCAGGGTGTGTGCTCCGGCCGGGCAGCACTTGCTTCAGGCAGCTCCCAATCAGCGACACAGTGGGATTAAGGCAGGCTCTCTTCCTGCCCAGGTCCTGTGCCACTCCTGGAAGCAGCGGGCACATTCTTGCAGCCCCTCGGTGGAGATATGGGACCAGGTGGTTCATGCACTGCCCCTATCTGCTGGCACCACCCCCCACAGCTCCCATTGGCCACAGTTCCCAGCCAATAGGAGCTCCAGAACCAGTGCTTGGGATGGGATAGGGTGGAGCCAGGCAAGAAGATAGAGCCTGATTCCAGGATGGACCCTGATTCTGGGAGACTCCTGATGAATCCAGGAGTGTTCGCAACCATAAGTCCATTATATTGGGGGTTCCTTTTGGTCGGATCGCTTCTCTATTTGTTCTAGGGCAGGGGTTTTCAAACATTTTTCCTCATGACCCAGTTAAAGAAAATTGTTGGTGCCCGCGACCCAACGTAATTTGACTAGTGTCTGGGCTCTGGAGTGGGACTGAGGATGAGAGCTTTGTGGTGAAGGAGGGGGATCAGCTTGGGGTGGGGCGAGTCAGGGCTGGGGCAGGAGGGGCTTACCTCAAGCGGCTCCCAGTCAGAAGTATAACAGGAGTGCTATGGCAGCTTCCTGCCTCTCTTGGCACCGCAGACCATGCTGCGGCCCAGAAGCAGCCATCAGCAGGTTCCCAGCCAATGGGAGTGCGGAGCTAGTGCTTGGGGGTAGGGCAGTGCACTGAAAGTAATGCACATTCTTCTTCATCATCATCATCATCATCATCATCATCATCATCATCATCAACAACCATGGGCTCAGCACCCGTTGGTGTCCTATCCCTCCCTCGCTATTTCATTCCATCTTTCCCTGTCCAGTGCGGAATGGTGCGGAACTCGTCTACAGAAACTAAGCCAGTCTATTATATCATCTCCCCACTCCCTGTGTGGTCTGCCTCTCCTGTTTGGACCATCCATTATGCCGAATACCAGGGTCTTCACTTTTCTCTCATCATTCATTCTGCAGATATGCCCGAATAGCTGTAACTTCCGTTGTATAACCTTCTGCAGTAGGTTCTCTTTCGGCTGTATCTTCATAATCCCAACTATTCATACAATATGATGGGGACTAATTTAGCTACAACTACTCAAGAGAGTTTGTGTACAGCCACCAGTCATGGCTGTCAGGGTTCTGTGCTTTTATTTAGTTCAAATTTACTCCCCAATGTCTTCTAAGAGCTCAGTAAGCAGTGGAAGTGTTGGTCATGCTGCTAGACACTATCGACTCCCATGGTGTGGCAAATTCTCTGGTTTGGCACCGGTCAGGTCCCAAGGGTGCCAGACGTAAGAGGCTCAACCAGTAATAGCTTTTCTTTTTTAATGGAAGGCTGCTTATACCATGGATTGTGTGTCAGGTATATTGGTTGCCAATTCCAATTCAAAATTTAACCCTTTCCCCTCTTAGTTAAATCAATAGTTTCTGTGATAATTGTAGTATCCCTTGTAGAGAAGGGATGGGAAATACTGCAGAATGTTTTCCTGTTCATCTAGGGAAAATTCAGGACTTTTTTAAACCGAAGAAGATAACTCCCCTCAACACTATATGTCTTTTTCAATGGAAGGGGCCGTGTATATATGGTATTGTAAAGGTACTATCATAGTCATAGGTTGTCAGCTTTATGGGGTGAAGTGTGGTGGAAATTGGTGGAAAATGCCCAGAGGATTGGGAAGGTTTGGTCTGAGGGCATTATGTGGCTCTTATAGAAAACATTGATTGTGAGAAAATATGATTAGCAGGGAACATTGACATGCAGGGAACATTCAGGTAGCCTATAGCAGCAGTTCTGGACCAGAACTCCAGAAGGCCACATGCTGGGTTCAGGGGATCCGTGAACCCCATGCTCCTGGGTAGCGTCAGAAGGGACACTGCCCTCTCCCCCAACTGCAGTGCCTTACCTAGAGATGGGGCAGCTCCACACACATGCCTGGGCCATGTCAGAGCTGAGGAATGCAGGGTGCTGTGGTTCCAGCTGAGATCATTGAGTGGGCAACCATAGCAGCTCCTCCCATTCCTTCTCTTGCTGCTGATGCTTGGGGGCTTGGTCTGCTCCTCAGCTTCCAGTCCTCTTTGACTGCTCATGCACCAAGTAAGAGCTTCTTGGGCGGGATCTGGCAGAGCCCTCTGGGAACAGAAATTGCAGCATGTGGGGGAAAGAGGCAGGGGAGGAGCACACAATCCTTAGCTACTCCTCTTCCTGCACCCAGAGTTCTCTCTTGTATGCACATAGGTCTGTATTGTACTGTCTTCACCTGCTGATGTCAGGGAATGCAGAGGGTTTTGTCAGTAGCTGTGGGAATATTCTGCTGTTTCTTCTTTTTCAGCAAAATCCAAGGCTGATTCCACCTTCTTTCCCATTGTTCTGCCAAAACCCCATCAGATTATAGGTTGTATTGGTAGAAACAAAAGAAACATTGCAAAGGGAGGAATTTAATTCCATTGCTTGCCTGATTCTCTGACTTCTTGATTCATGTGCTGTTGTGTCAGGTTTAGCTTAACAATTAGTTGGTGCATTAGAACTTACGACTTTGCTGAAAGATATCAAAACATGAAAATGAGAAGGCACACTCTCAAATCTCTTTGGTTTGTCATTTGGACAGCTCATGTCTTTCTCATTTTCACATTCTAATTGAATTTAACCTCTTCTTCACCTGGCACTTGGCAATCGTCACATCTGATGACTTTATTGTTGGAGTCTGCCGTTGATCCGTTGATAATATAGGTGAGGTTTACTTTGAATCCTGAAATTGGGGCCATCAAAATGGATAATATAATTTGTTAAGGTTCTCTGAATGGAGGTGCTATCAAAACTCTTTATAGCCCTATGAGCTCTGAGAATAGGAAAAAATTCTAACTGGTTAGAATAAATTCTCAGATGGGTAGCTGTGTTAGGGTATGTATACACTAAAGCGCTATTTCGAATTAACATAATTCGAAATAGTTAATTCGAATTAAGCTAATTCGAATTAATGCATCTACACACAAAAACTATTTCAAAATAGCACGTCCACACTATGTGGACCCTGAACCGAAGTTAAGGGTGGCTGGAACCACTGCCGGCAGGGCATCAGGTTAGGACTTAGCGTGTGGGGCTGCTGCCTAAGGCTAACTAAACTCCATGCTTAAAGGGACCCTACCCCCACCCTGGACAGACAGTTCTCAGAGTTCCCCGCTTGCTTGTCTACCTCGATGAGGGACAGCAAAGCGGTCCTGTCTTGGAGTGCCCTGAGTGCCCACACTTGGGACACCACAGCACTCGGCCATGTGGAGCCAGAGCTGCCCCCGGGCACGCCGGTGCGTCTCATGGGGTTGTTGCCATCAGCCCGGCTGCATTTGCTGCAGGCTGCCATCCGGGGGGGGTCCATCGGGGGCTGTCAGGATCCAAGAGGCCCTGCGGGAGAGTGTCCACCCTAAGGAGCCCTCAGAGCCACTGTGGTCCTCCCCACCGGGGGCTCGTGCCCCATTCCTCCCTCACGTCCTTCCATTTACTCCTGCCTAGTCCCCCTTCCTGATGTCAAATAAAAGACACGTATGTTCAAAAATAGAAACTGGGTTTATTGAACAAAACTGGGGAGGGAGAGGAAGAACCTCTGGGGAGACTGGGAAAAGAAGGTGGGAGAGGGGAGAAGAGAGGGTTGGAGAGGGGAGGGGGAAACCTGGGAGGAGGGAGCTGCAAGGGGGAAGCAAGGTGAAGAAGGGGGAGGGGAAGCTCAGGGTTGGGGATCTCACCGGACCAACTCGACTTTCATGCAAACCTTCTCCTGGGTTCGCATGTGGCCTTTGGTGGCCAGACAGGCAGGTATCCTGCCATAGACGGCCACATTCCTCCATCTAGTGCGGAGATCATGGACATTGGGGGCATCCCCCCAAACCTGAATACGGTCCATGATCTCCACCCTGGACCAGGAAGGTGCCCGCCTTCTCCAGCCCCTGTCAGGCTCCTAGGAGCTGGCAGACTGCTCCTGGGGAGTGGTGGAGGGCTGGCTCATATTTTGGGGCCACTGGGTCAGGGGCCCTGGTGGCCACTGGCTCTGGGCTGGCAGGCTTGGAGCTGGCACATGCACTGTGGCTAGGGTCTACCCCTTTAATGGCTCCGGGGCTGGGGGAGAGGAGAGTAAGTTTTCCTGGTTGTGCCCAAAGTGTCCACCAGGGCTCCCTGGGAAGGGCTGTAGGCCCCCTATTTCGAATTGTGTCTACACAGCACTTAATTTGAAATAGCTATTTTGAATTTGGAATTACTCCTCGTAGAATGAGGTTTACCAAATTCGAATTAAGCGCTTCGCTATTTCGAATTAATTTAGAAATAGCGGTTTGCATGTATAGACACCATTAAAATTAATTCGAAATAATGGCTGTTATTTTGAATTAACTTTGCAGTGAAGACATACCCTGAGTCTGTAACTTTAGAAAAAAAAAACAAGTCGTCCTGTGGCACCTTCGGGTACGTCTAGACTACAGGCTTTTGTCGACAGAGGCTTTGTCAACAGATATTGTCGACAAAGAGCGTCTAGACTACAGCCAGTTCTGTCGACAAATCAAGCTGCTTTTTCAACAGAGAGTCTAGATGCTCTCTTTTGAAAAAGCACAGTGTGGATGCAATAGCACCTTTTGTTGACAGAACTCTGTCAACAAAATGCGTTATTCCTGGTAGAATGAGGTTTACTGCCATCGACAAAACTACCATGTTCGGTCGACTTACTGTTGACAGAACTCAGCGGTAGTGTAGACTCAGAAAAGTGCACTTTTGTCTACAAAACCCTGTAGTCTAGACACACCCTTGGGGCATGTTTACACTGCAGCGTTATTTCGAATTTTGAAATAACTTCGTGAGTGTCTACACCGCAAGCCCATTATTGCGAAATAATTTCAAAATCTCGGGTTTCTTATGCCGGAATCTGTAATCCTAATTTCATGAGGAATTACGCCTATTTCCAAATAGCTATTTCGAACGTGTGTGTGTGGACAGCACCGCTGTGGTTCTTTGGGAATAAGGGGCCTCCAGGGATTCTCACAGCTGTCCTGCTCTCCACTTTGTCTACACTCATCTGCACTTTACAGTTCCCCTTCCCCCGCAGCCCGTAAAGCTGCAGCCACGGGAAAGGGTTTGTGGCACAAGGATGGCCCTGTGACACAAGGATGGCCCTGTGACACTCACCAGCAGCCTTCACAGCTTTTGTTGTCACCGTGAGCAACCCTCGTGCTACCACCGCGCCCTCCACGACTGCAAGGGAGACGTCAACCAGCTCCCAAGCCCCTGCCCAGGGGCAAAAGATGAGGTCCCCTTCTTGGTCTGGTGCAGAGGTCCTGGATCTCATTGAGATCTGGGGAGAGGAGTCAGACCTCCAGGATCTCCACACCAGGCTCAGGAATGCAGACATTTAAGGCCGGATGGCTGCCAGCTTGGGCCAGAAGGACCACGTGCGCACCCAGGAGCAGGTATATGTGAAGGTCAAGGCATTGAGGCAGGCCTACATGAAGGCCAGGGAGTGCAGGGTACGTGCAGTAAGTGCAAAGCATGATTAAAACTCTAACCAAGCCCAAACTGAACCTGTTTTGGGGGGTTAGTAAAACTTTCACTTTTTAAAAAAACATTGAAAATATGGTTCAGTTCCACATTTCATGATTTCTTCTGGCCACAGGAACTAAATATCCCAGATGTTTCATGGCAAACCATGATATTGCAAGCTTCCTAGCTCACTTCTTATAGACCTGATCAACTTGGAGAAGGTTCAGTTTGGGCAGAAAGTCCTGTGTTCAAATAGTGGGCTGGGTCCTGGGAAAGCAGAAATACCTTGCGGTTTTTAAAGTATGGCTTTGTGAGCTTCAGTTATTAAAAACACTTAAACAAAGGAAGCCCTCATTTGAGAGACAGCTATAAATATTTATGAGACTGGTTAGATCTGTCACTAATCTTTCTTGTTTATGTGTCAAAAAAGACACACAACTACACAGCTATTACTGAATATGTAATGAAAAAACGACTCCATAAAACAGG
Source organism: Pelodiscus sinensis (assembly GCF_049634645.1). Lineage (NCBI taxonomy): Eukaryota > Metazoa > Chordata > Testudines > Trionychidae > Pelodiscus > Pelodiscus sinensis. The sequence goes on along the minus strand of NC_134721.1, from coordinate 5,650,098 downwards.
CACGGGGAAATTAATAAAGTCCTGTATCGATTTTTATTTTTAGAGGCTAATGACTGTAAATCAGCTTTCACAGCCAGTTGCATCATTCACGAGAAACCCCAATTGGAAAGGGTCTATAACCCAACAACAGCTGTTTCCTTATGCTAACATTTCAAACGGCACTGAGAACGGGAGGCAGGTCTACCACTCGTGATGCTGATGCACTACGAAATGTTGCTGCATGTTTTAGAAATGAGAGGATGCTACTCCCTGGAAATTACAGCACTGGAACAGCACAGAAACGGAGAGCGAGAGAGAAGATTTATGATGGTGCATTCACGTTCTAGCCTAGCCCACTGGGAGAGCTCAAAAATCTAATGATTGTGGAGGCGGGGAATGTTAGCCTTTTCAAGGAAAAAAAAAACCCGTCACGTCGATGTGATTTATATGCTTATTCATTGCTTTATCCCCACCTTTTTTAATTCTTTTTTTTTTTTTTGCTTTGTTTATTTGTTTTAAATACAAGATTGCAGCCCTGGTGCCTTTCCCCTCCCTCTTCTTTCTCTCCCATTTGTCTGCGGTGCTCACAGTAGCTAGTCAACAGCAGTTGATGATGGATGTCAACCCTGGGAGCAAACAGCTGCTGATTTGATTATTACTGTTTCATCTTCTAACCTTTGGAGCATTGTGGGAATATTTATTCACCTAGCCACTCTTAACGCCATTTGCTGCGGGCCCTCCACAGGAACAGTGAGGGCATGGTGTTATACAGAGGTAGTTTAGAAATTAATATTCTTGCTTATGTAGTTATTGAAAGACATGGGACGACGTGAAGCTTTGCAGGGCTTTGCAATATGGAAGGCTGTGAGTTTTGGCTGTGCTTTTTTTTCCTGCATGGGAGCAATTACTGGCATTGACGAGGAGATCAAGAGAGATGCATTATTTTAATAAAGTAATTGTACGATGTTGCTGTAAAGAGGAGAGCTTCATTATAAAATTTTGGTTTTAATACTCTCATAATGGCAGACACGTGAACTAATTTGAATGCAGATAAGGTAGCCCCGACAGCTTGGTAGTATAATTACTCCGTAGCATACAGCGCATTACTAGTAGGGGCTGAACCTTTTACTGGAGGTGTGCTCATGGGACTAATTACAGTGGCTTTGTTAAATTTAAAAATGATATACAAGCAGGCAATAGTCATTTTCTGTGATGATCTGTTATTTTATGTTCAATACCGTATGGAAGACTTGAACTGCTGCAGCCATTTTAAGCCATGCAAATGCAAAGATGTTAGAACCTCCCGATGCAGCCGGAGTAACAAGCTTTAGTATAAACGTGTACATGATTAACTGGTGAGTGTGTGCTCATCTGTTAACGTAGACAGTTACGTGCTATACCCTTCCCCCCCCCCCCCAGTGATGGCAGTGAGGGGGAGGACAGTGCAGGGCGGGGAAGGCAGGTGCTTAAAAGCCAGAGCACTGGCTCCTACCTGCTCTCTTTCCCCCTCACTGCTGCCTCTGATACAGAACCATTCTGTGGTTATACATTTACCCTAAATAAACACATTTTAACGTGTCTAATCTGCATTAGGAATGTATGTGGTCTCCTTTAATGATAAACCAAGTCATCCAATCACAGAAAGAATATGGAAAAAAGTGAGGGAGGGGTTTGAAATAAGCTTTTTAAAATTGTGATACTACTCTACATTAAAAGTTAGTAGAGGCTGGGAGAGCAGTGTCCGGTAGAAGCCAAACTTTTAAACCACCAGTTGAACTTCTGTAGTCTGGCACCCTCTGGTTTGGCAACATCCGTGATCCGGCATGATTTGAGTTAGCCGGATGTCTACTTATCATGGGTGTGGCCAAGTTTCCCACAGTCCCATAAAGTTTGTTTACAGCCGCCAGTCCTGGTGCTCAGTGTTCTGTGCTGCTGTTTAGCTCTAATTTACCCCTAAATGTCAGAGTCCAGTAAGCCCTGGAAATGTTGATAATGCTGCTACACACTATCGACTTTCTATGGTTTGGCAAATTCTCTGGTTTGGCAGTGGTCAGGTCCCGCGGGTGCCAGACAAAAGAGGTTCAGGCCTGTATTTTATTCTTAGAATGGATTCCCCCGCCCTCCCACTTGCATTTGTTTTTTCTCTTTCCATGTCTGTGTTCTGATGATCGATTGGTGTCCACTTAGTTCCAGGTATATTTCTGCTCTAGCAGTTTCTTCTTGTTTTATATGACGGTTCACTTAATTTAATATATATATACATTAAAAAAAAATGACCAAGAATCCTTTGAGTTTGGAGGTGTTTGTTTAGTTCATCTTCAGACTCTTATAAACTGTAAACCGCTTTCTTATTTATGGATGTTTGTGTTTTCCTACAGAAGTCAAATCTGTAGCATGGCATATGGTACTGGTGACAGAGTTAGAATTTGTGAATGATTGCTGTTGTCTTGTAAGCTTGAAGCTGGCAAACATTATAGATTCAGTTTAATTTCAGTAACTTTAAATACATAATTCTAATAACCCAAGGAGTTGGCCAAATAGGAAGCCAACTAGCAATTGTCCGTGCTTTTCCGAACCGTAGCATGGTACGGGAAGTGGTATGCAGTTGTTAACCGAACAGAGCTGGGAGGGTTGTATGGTATACCAGGGTGAAAGCCCTTCCAAGCAGCTGATTGTTGAAGATAGTCTGAAAGGAACATTGTGCCGTTTGTGCCTGTTGGGCTGACAGGTGGTTAGGGGTTGATCCATGGACTCTTTGTGATTGATTGCAGATGGCTGGGAAAGACAGAAAGGAACACATGCCTGCATTTTCCTGTCCTTTCTCACACTGAGTAGCCCTATTGAAAGAAATGGGATTCTACTCACTATAAGAGAGGGTAGTAGAAGCCAGTCATTAGCTAGCAGTTTGAATTTGTAGGTGAAATCTTGAAGTCAGTGGGAGTTTTGCTATTGGCATCAGTGGGGAATTCATTGCTAAACCTCTCTCTGCTGCGTTGGTTAATGTATTTTCATCTGTTTTCAATGCCATTAAAAGTTGGGGGTGGTGGTTAACTAACGCTGAAGAAGATTGGGTTCATGTTAACGTATGTGACGTTTCATGTCCCAGTGTGGAACTGTGTCTCCTAGAAAGCATTTTTTTTTAATTTTTTTTTTTTTTGGTATTTCTAGGGGACAGCTGTCTGGAACTAAATCTGATCCATTTGTCTTGTCATCTCTCCCAGTTAGTCTATTTCATTCCTATGCGAAAGGCTGTGTGATCCTCCCTGTCTTTCTGAATTAATTGTTTACATGGTATACGCTACAGAGTCTTTATATTTATTCCCATAACGCCCAGGAGTGTACAGATATTCACTTGCATGTTGTTGCATTAAATGCTGACACATGTATTTTGTTTTGACAAATTCTAAGCTCATCTGAGTGAGTTGCTTGTATTTCCCTAAGCTAGGGGAAGGTATACAAGATTAATAACCTGTTGGCAGTGGAGTTTACTTACTTAGTGGGAGGGATATGATGGTGACCTTTGAGAACAGTTTGTTAAAGCGTATCAAAATCTGTTATGTATCTTTAATGGTAACTAGACCTGGTAGAAGTTTTGCAGTTGTTGTTTTTTTCTGACAAAATAAGTCATTTTTGCAAAAATTACAGTGGTTGTGGGAAATGTTTGTGTTTTTAAAAATTTCACATTTCACGAAAGCTAGATCTATGACTAGAACTCTACATAGATATACAAACTTCTGCCCACCGATGTGGGTATCCGCAGATAGAAATCACTGTTTTCAGATTGCTCCCTGGAGACGCTCTGTCATCATCCCCTTGCCAATTCTACCATCCCAAATATTCACAGTTTACTGAGGCCTGCTGTTGCTATTTACAGAAATAAATTATCCACTAGGGATGTAAAATCCCATTTAAAAAGTTAACTAGGCTGTCCAGGGTCCCGCGGAGGGTGGGGGCTGCTCAGGCCAAGCCTGCCTCACCGAGTTCTGGTCCGGCCCGGCTGGAGAACTCCCACCCATAATGTGGTGCAGTGTGGCCCAGCTGGGCTGCTGGTTAACCAGTTACCCTGGTAAACATGCTGGTAAGTCTGATGATTACTGGATAACCGGTTAACCTTTTACATGCCTATTATGCACAGACATCTCCATGTTGCAGACCAGTCCGCTCAGAGATTCCTTCTGGATCAGCTGCCCTGATGACCTCAAACTGTGTGCAATGTTAGCAATGATGTTGCACCAAAATGGTTGTCAGCATTTCCATTATAACCTGGTCTTTTCAATGTTTTAAAATTTGAATATAAAACTTCGCTTGATTTAGAATGGTGCATCTGCTGACATTGCCTCTGGTTCTGACAGATAATATGCATGATCAGTTTTTAAACAGATATCAGAGTCCCAAATAAAAAACTCTTTAGGCTTTACTCGCATAGACATATTTAATTAAGCTTTGCAGCCATTAGTCTGTATAGCACACTAATGTCATCTGTAGAGCCCTGCAAATCCACGGCTATCCCTTTATATCTGCAGGTATCCATATTTGCGGATGGCAGTGCAGATGGATGCGGATACAAATTTTGTATCTAGAACCTGGGAAATTTGCGGGTATCTGCTATATATCCATGGATATCGGCTGGAGGGTGATGCTTATTGGTTATAGTTAGCCAGCGGGGCTGTAGGAGCTCCTCCACCTGATGTGGGCAGCAGACTGCTCCGTGGTGGGCACGGCACGGCACGGCGCACTGCAGGCAGAGGCATTCCAGCCCGGCCAAAACAGCCCCCGTCCTCGGCGGGCTCAACTTGGCTGGAGCCGGGCCTCTGGCAGGTGCACTCGAGCCTGGCCGGAGCAACCCCACAACTCCAGCCCACCTGCCCTCATTTAAGTAGTCAACTGGTTAAACAGTGTTTTAACCAGTTATCTGATTTAACAGGATTTTACATCCCTAGTATCCGCTTTATATCTGTGGGTATCCGCCTCCATGAATGTCAACGCGGTTATGCACAGCTCGCTTTTATGGGTACGGCTGCAGATACAAATTTGGTATGTGCACGAGGCTCTCGTCCTTGGGTGTCTGGAAGGAGGCAGCCGTTAAACATTTCTCTTCTTTTATGGAAGTCTTGTTACTGACCACACTCCGTTTGTGTAGGGATTTTGCACACCCAGAGCGAGAACCTGTGCATTTTAAGGTAAGGTGGGTGTGAAAATATCAATCATGAGTGGACCCAAAAGAATTTGCTGTTCGGTGAAGCAAAGGAAAAAAAAGTAGATGCGTGTTTCAGAATGTGATAAAACTGTTAATCTTCAAGGTGCTACAGGACGACTCCTTGTTTTTGCAGGTGCAGATTAACAGGGCCACCCCTCTGAGACTTGTCCACATGTGTAGTTGGAAGCTTGGCTTTTTCTGTCCTTTGTTTTTGCCCTTTCCTGTCTCTCCCACCCTGCCCTGACTTCCATCTTTGCAGTGCCTTAAATCGAGGGTTTAGAGGGGTAGCCGAGTTAGTCTATAACAGAAAAACCTTAAAAAACAACAAATATTCTAGTAGCACCTTAAAGACTAACAAAACGTGTAGATGGTATCATGGGCTTTTGTGGGCAAAACCCACTTCTTCAGATGACCCGAGTATAATAAATTGAGGGTTGGGAGTTAGACATGAAGTTAGAAATGCCTGGGGTTTTGCAGTTTGTCGCTAAACTGGTGTTCTTTAAAACATTCCTTTAATGTTTCATGGCTCTTCTCTGGATACCACCTGCCCTGTCCCCCTAAAGTCTCAGATGGTGGCAGGCTCCCCTTTTTTCCCCCCCTCCCCTCTCTATTGGTTATCAAGCTAATGTCAATGAGCACCACCGTGATGACTGTGAAGTACTGTATGTGTTTTGACACGTTGGCCTATGCTTCATTATCACCTCTGGTGCTTACAGTGGTGTTCGCTATAATTAGAAGCAATAGATAACAGCGCCTTGAAGGGTTGATGTATTCATATTCCACCCAACGACTCCTCGTTTGTGTATTTATGGAAGCTGAACTAGTGCCGCAGTGTCTTGTTTATTTCCACTGTGCTGAAGAGAATAAGCGAGCGCCAGGTATCCATGTAATTTTACAAAAGGTAATTATGTATTATACTGCTTGCTCCTCTCTCGGGGAGAGGCTTACGGAGTGGAGGCTAGGGCACGGGGAGATGAGTACGAGACCTTAATAAAAGCTGCTGGTGCCTGAAAATGATGACACAACTTTAGCGCTCTGCTGTCCCATGATGCACTCCCTATGCTTCTGGGCTTTAGCTGTAATTGAAACGAGTGAGCCATGTAAAGGAGCCCTCATTTATGTTGCACAAAATCAGCACCGTGCTAGTTGAAAAGCCCTGCAGCTCCGGGCAGGTAGAGGAGAGCTCTGTATACAAAGCAAGAGGGGTACCTGCACTTCCGACAAGGCTACACTCGCTAAAGGGGAATCTCTTTAAAGAGTCCCATTTCTGTTTGCTTTTTGAAAGGATGCACATAATATATGCACTCTACAATGCAGTCCAAACCCTCGTTTAACCCACAGTTAGATTCTGGATGTGTTCAGCTGTTTAATCCTTGTACATAGCTCACACATCAAGGTATCTTTCAGAGATGTGGTTAACTGGGATGACACATAGCCACCTGGGCAGAGAAATCAAATCCTCTTGTGTTCTCTTTTAAATTTCAATATGCAGAGGTCTTCTTTTTTTCCTTCTTTCACATGTATGTACAGAGAGGAAAATAAACCAATAAAATTATATTCCTAATAATAGCTAAGTTTCTAGATGCCTTAGTGATAGGATGTCTAGCCATCCCTAAGATAAGTTTCCTGACATAGATCATTCACAACACAGACAACTGAGATTGGTAAGGTCCTTGTCTCCTAAAAGTACATACCATGAGTGGCACATTGCACATACAGCGAAAAGCCACGTAAATTCTACACTGCTCTGAGCATATGAAGAAAAACTGGTTCTTTAATGTGGACAATTGACTGATTCCAAGGAGAGAGAGGAAAAACAAAAGAAAATTTCCCCACATAAACCAAATGAAAACCAAACTATGACACTTCTGTCTCTCCCAACTGAGGTTATTGGCATCCAGAATGTATGTGCATTACAGGCTTAAGAATCTAAAATGTGGCTCTGAACTTCCTTTTAAAATTTCTCATCACTGTAGCGCCTTCTCATAACCATAAGGAAGTAGGAGTCACTGCTCCGTTGTGAAGGTTGAAGTTCACTTCTTGGAGTAGGGATATTAATGAGCAGCTCCAATCCAAGCCGGGCCCACCGTGTTGTGGCAGGAGGTGGGCAGAGGGAGCACTCCAGCAGGTTCCTGGTTAACTTTTAATCCAGGATTTTACATCCTTATCCTGGAGCCTGATTTTTTAAACTTTACCCCCTTAAATTCTCCAGAAAGAAACTTGGTCCCCTGGAATTTCAGGAGCAACACCTAATCTGGAATAGCGAGAAAAGAGTAAATCTTTAAATTATGGCACTGTGGGCGAGAGTGGGAGGTTGAATTAGTTGTAAATGTCCATATTGTTGATTTTAACCATTTTATACATGGTTTTGGCTCATCCTGTTTCCCATACACCTTGGCTTATGGAACTTAGGGTTGCCAGAGACTTAAAAAAAAAATACCAAACGTGGCGGGAAAAAAATTGGCTAAGCAAAAAGAAAAAAAAAAAAATACACACAAAAAACCGGGGGACCAAAATTTCTGAGCAATAAAAAAAAAAAGGCACAAAAGAAAGAGGCACTGCGCCTTTAAATCCACACACTCACCACTCCTGCCACACATAGCAGGGGGAAAATGTCCCAAGCAGCCTTCCATCTGAGAAAAACAAATTACCGGACGTTTTATATGTCCGGTATTTTCTGCCTTTTTTTTTTTTTTTAACCGGACAGAGGCTGCAAATACCAGACTGTCCAGGCCAATACTGGATGCCTGGCAACCCTAATGGAACTTCCCATTTGGGCCTTTATCTATGAAGTACTTAACTGCCAAATGAGGCTCTGATGCTCGATATCTTGGGCCAGCGATGTGCAAAAAGGCTCCACCGAAATGTGGTGTGTTTAAAACTACAGAATACAGTGCGTTGGTTTTGTCCCCCTCCCCTGCCAAAAAAAAGCGTTTTTCCCTTGGCTGTGTTCTTACAGAGCTGTTTCCAAGGGAATTTAAATGCCATTTAAAATTGGTTTGTTTGAAATATAGACTCGTTTACTGCTGAGGCTGCACCGTGTTGCTCTCGCTGCTTGAGTCAGATGTGAGGCGTGTTCAGGTGTGTGGGGCATTAGTAGAGTGGAAGGAATGTGGACTAGAGGTAGGGAGCTAGGAGTCGAATTGAAGTGTGTCAGAGCGGCTAAAGCAGGGATGTAAACATTTGATCGGTTACGTGGTTCACCGTGAGGCTGCCAGGCCTGGTTCTGACGCATGGTGCGGTGGGCCCCTCGGGCTGGGCTGGAGCACCCCTGCCCATGGCACGGTGGGCCCAAGTGGGCTGGTGCAGCCCTCCACCCACAGCACGCAGCAAGTGGCAGGCTGCTCCGGCGAGCACCAGTTAACTGGTTACCAGTAAACATCACCTAGTAAGGGTGGTGCTTACTGGGTAACTGGTGAACTGGTTCCCCATTTACAGCCTTAGGCTAAATGCTGCAGGACATAGTAGGAGGCCTTGAGGTCTATCAGAGCAGAGTCCAGGGCTGTGCACTTTTTCCATCAGGGCTACTCAAAATGTGGCCAGTGGGCAGCATGCAGCCCACAACCTGTTTGTTTGCGGCTGGCAGTGCGGTTTGGGTTTATGCGGGGCTCAACAGATGGCCCACGGGTGGGAGCCAACAGGAAAAAGTAATCAATATAATGGTCTTCTATTGATATGTGTTTTAGGAGTTCAATTCCTGGACTGTCATTGCTCATTAAAAGTGCTGTCATAGGGGTGGAAATTGGGTAAATATTGCATTTTATTAATATCAGCAGAATTGACTTAAATGGGGCCTGCGTGTTGTGTAGCCTTGCCTTCATCTTTATATTCATGCCTGTCATATACACACACACACACACACACACACACACACACACACACACACACACACACACACACAACGACAGTTAAGTTGCGGCCCTCAGCATGTGCTGGGAGTATCGTGGACCCCGGGGCTTCCAAAGTTGAGTAGCCCTGCTTTGCACCAAAATGATATTAATGTCTGGTGCTCATTTTTATCTTCAGAAAAGGCATGGGAGGGGAGGAATCCCCAAACCAGATCTTTGCTTTAACAGAAAAGCCACAAGTGTGTTTCATTGGAGACCAGCAAATGACCAGTAATATTTTCATCTTTACCAAAATTCTACACCTTACAAATATTTCAAATGTTGTATGTTGTTGTTTGCTGACAATGTTAGCCTACAATGTGACTCACCGTGAAACCCTGTATGTACAAATTATCACATGCCATAGTTAGTTCAGCTTATAAAAAAAACAGACTTGGAGGCTCTGCCAATGCTTACGTAAAACAACCGTGACCTGTAATCAACACATTTCCTAACTCTAAACAGATGAATCAGTGCAGTCTGATTTATTAGGTTTTTTTTGCTTACTCTACAAGCACATCATATTGTTGTAAAACGTGTAGACCCTCTGACATAACTTAACACATTTCATCCTCTTTTTATCAATTCCAATAACACAGTTAGATGTTGTTAACACTTGTGGCTTCGTTCCATGTTTCAAAAATGTGTGGTGTTTTCCAGTATTTGGTGAGTTCTATTCCTCATGGTTACAGAGAAAAGGTTGAAAATGTGACCCAAGTGTATTCTAGAGGTTAAAACAGAAATAGCATTGAAATTATGATGGCTTCAAAACAATAGATTTTTAAGCCCATCTCATGATGTTTTGTGGGGGAGGGAGGCAAGAGGTCTCAGGGTTTTTGAAAGCTTGGACTTGGCACCACTGCAACTGGGGCAAGTCTAAGGCACCAAAATAAGAAGACCCCTCCGTGTTTTGATTTTTCTTAACCATCTGTCCGTAAGTCGATGCTGAGCCCCATTGGAAATCTGACCCTCATTTAGATATTGAACGCAAGCCAAATTCTCTGGGAAATATGGCCCTTTAATATATACCTATAAGCAACATTTCAGAACATGTTTTTCAGTTGTGCAATAACTGGATCTAATTTAAGATTTGGCAGGTGGTATGACCGAAGGGGAGAGATGGTGTGTATTTAAAGGTTGAGAATACCGTTATTTAAAAACTCCATGGTGAGTAAACAAACAAAAACGACTCACAAATTTAATCCCTTATAGCCTTATGTGGATATATATTGGCCCAATTTAATTACAGGCAGTCCCCAGGTTACGTACAAGATAGGAACTGTAGGTTTGTTCTTAAGTTGAATTTGTATGTAAGTCGGAACTGGTACATATTGTAGGGGAAACTCTAGCCAAACATTTTTTTTAGTTTTGGATAGCATAGGGAAAGGTTAACTCCCCTCTAATGTTTGTTTTGCTGTCTGTTCCCCTGTTCAGAAGATTTCACATCTATTTCTGTCCCTGTGACAAACTCAGGACTAAAGGAGTAACTCATCAAATACCAAACAGTTCTGCACCATGCTTTGAGCTAATAGCTTTATTTCCACACACCACCCAGGGTTCTAGGAGGAGGGTCCTTTTTTTGCTAACACAATGAGGCCAGCACTTTGTTTGTTTTGGTGGAATCTTTGTTTGCCCAGGGAGCCCAGCATGTATAGGGGGAGGAGGGGCGGAGAGGCTGCTTTTGTCTGCTGTTCGGCAGCCTGTTGCTCAGGGGAGGGGGCAGCCTGTTGCTGGCAGGGGGGTGGGGGGGGGGCAGCGGGCGTGGGGAGGCACTTTTCCTCTGCCCGGCAGCTCTGCGGGACCCCAGTCGGAGCCGGCCCGAGGAGGAGGAGGATCCTAGGACCCAGGTGAGCGAGCCCCGGGAATGCTGCTGCGCATGTGCGGGAGTTGCCTCACCCCGTTCGTATCTAGGGATCCGACGTAAGTCGGATCCACGTAAGTCGGGGACTGCCTGTACTTTTTTCTCCTTTTCTCTTTTTTAAATTGAAACAATCTCCAAATTTTTAGCGGCAGCCTCAAGACAGAGCAAATAACTAAGATAAAAACCATATGAAATAATACCATAAAATCTCTTAAATATGTTCAGCACTTGAGTATTATTGGGCATCTTTCCCCATCTGCACATACGCATCTCATTGACAAGAGTTGAAATTGCACGCACAAATTACGGAGGAAGTGAGAAGAGCCACTAAGTCTTTTATTTGTCCTTAAGGGACAAGGAGTATTTTGGTATGCAACATCAAGAACCACAGCTGGCATCATTAACTGTGCACCCTTTCTACTGAGTGACATTGATTTGGGCACGGTAGCAAATGTTTGTTTGTGTTGGAGATAATAAAAGATTTTCGCTAACTAGAAAAGCATTTCACAAAGTTAGACACCTGAAATGTTGTTTTTGGAAGTACAAAACTTCTGGTTTTTGAAGTACATTTTATGCTGTGTATAGTAAAATCATGAACCTAGCTTCTTTGCTGATTGATTATTGTATTAATTATATGCTACCAGCCTAGTTCTTCCAGCCTTACTCATGTTGAGTACTACCATACTCTGAGAGAGATTGAATCAATTATAGAGATTGGACAAATTCACTGAAAGACTGCACTTCCACAAGATCTCAAGGGACGATCTAATTTCAGTTCTTTTAAATAATAAATGAGAATCCTATTAAGCAACAAAGAGGAGGTATGATCCAGGAAATCAACGTCCATTCTCTGAATGATGGTTCTGTAATTTCTGGTAGAGGGGAGAAGAGGATTGATAGATTGAAGGTAGCGATGGTTCTCTGAATTGTTCCTCTCGTAGCCTGGAATTTGTGGGGTTGGGTAATATGAAACCCAAATCACCACTGGTTTTTTCCTCCTTCTTTGTATAATTAAATTCTAAACATTTTTCCCTTTACTAAAAAACAAACAAACCACCCTAGAAAACAATTAAGTTAATTACTGAATAAATTTCAAAAATATATGTATCTAGTATGTGTCAGCCTCGCCCAGAGAGAATCCCAATATTTGCAGTATTGGTACCTGTAATCCCATAGCACCTTGGGCATAGAACAAGGCATTGGTTCTTGGACAGAAGTTTTCAAACACTTTTTTTTCTGGTGACCCAGTTGAAGAAAATCGTTGAGGCCCGTGACCCAGTGGAGCTGGGGATGTGGGGTTCGGGCTGTGGGAGCTGGGAGGGGGCAGAGGTGGACGGTTGGAGGTTGCAGGGGGGAGAGCTGCAGGATGGAACTGGGAATGAGAGGCTCAGGATTTGGAAGAGGGCGCTGAGCTAGGGCATGGAGTTGAGGTGTGAGGAGTAGTCTAGGATGAGGGTTCAGGATCTGGGGTGGGGTCAGGGATGAGGGGCTTGGATGTCAGAGTTTGCGGGGGGGCTCAGGTCTGGGGCTGGCGATTGGGGTGGCTCCCATTCAGTGGCACAGCAGGGAGGTTAATGCCAGCTTCCTGCCTCTCCTGGCATCGTAGACCGCAGTGCACCCCAGAAGCAGCCAGCAGCAGGTCTGACTACTGGGTGGAGGCACCCAAGCAGCTCCATGCAGCTCTCGCCCGGGAGGACTGCTGACCCAGCTCCCATTGGCCATGGAAGTGCAGAGCTGGTGATAGGGGCGGGGTCCATGATCAGAGCTGCATGGCCTATCTGCCTAGGAGCTAGACCTGCTGTTAGTCACACAGTGCAGCGCGGTGTCGGAACGTATTGGGACTAGCCCGGTGGTTTTCAAAAGTGGGTCATGACCCAGCCGTAGCCAGGCAGTACCACTGATGGGACTTTCAACAGCCCAGTCGGCAGTCCGCAAAAGGCACTGATTAATATCTGAGTAACAAACGTCAGGCCAACACAATTTCTGTGACTGTCAGCAGAGTCTCCCCCTCTCTCCCCCATTCTGTCTCTATCTGTTTTTTCCAAAGCAAATGTTTAGATGCATTAATAATTGTGTTTTCCTCTTCACCTCTAAAAACTGCCTAATTTGGCTTAACACTCAGAGTGAAAAATAATAATTAATGTGACTCATCCATCTAGAAAGTGTAACGCATAACACAGAATGAACTGAAATTGTGGCAAGAGAAATCTTGGAGATAACATTTCATAGTATAATTTCCTGCGGAGGAATCTGAATGAGGAGAGTGCCAGTTAATCACCTGGATTTAGATTTTACTTTCAAGATTATTTCTTTGATGCTTGTCTTTTATATTTTACTAGTTTCAGTGGTAATTGCTAAAAAATATATAGAATAATGGATAAGGCTGCACAGGGCTGTAATTTATTATACAGGCAAATTGCCGATGACATCAGTGGTGGAATTGTGATCTGCAGTATTGTCCCAAGAGCCAGTCGAGCTGATATATTTTACTGCGTGGTCATCTATTGCTTACTGGTGGAATTTTGCTCCTGTGCATAAAGGCTGAGTCGGCAATTCTAGTATAAATTCCTTTTCTTGTGACTCATCACTGTGGGAGTGCTTGTTGGGTTGAGACCACTTTTCATGACAATAACACTCATGGGACTTGAGTGTTGCAGCTTCTAGTTCCTAATCCTTCACAAAATTCCTGTGTGACTATGCGGTTTTGTGCCTGAATTCTCCATCTATAAAGTAGACATAACAGCACTTCCCTACCTCGTGGAGAGGGTAAATACAGGTGCAGATTGTGAGGTACAGTAAAACTCCATTGATCTGGCATCCAATGCTCCGGCACTCCTGATGGTCTGGCACCATCAGGAACCCGGAAGTGCTGGGGCAGCCGGACAATTGGAGCTTCTCTGCCCCCAGCTTCCCCTATTCAGCCGCTGCTGAAACTGACCAGCAGCTGAATCGGGGAATCCAGGGGCAGAGCAGCTCGGGTGCTGCCGGGTTGGTCCCGCAGCGCCGAGGGGCGACGCTACGGGACCAACCCGGCAGTACCCCAGGTGCTCTGCCACAGGCGTCCCCGATTCAGCCGCTGCTGAAACTGACCAGCAGCGGCTGAATCAGGGATGCCTGGAGCAGAGCCAGACTATCGGAAGGGGGGGCTATGAGGGTTCTGGGGTGGCATCACCCCACCCCAACCTAGACCCCTCATAGCCCCCCCTTCTGATAGTCCGGCATATCTCATAATCCGGCACCCCCTGGGTCCTAAAGGTGCCGGATTATCGGAAGTTTACTGTACTCAGATACTATATTGAGTGCCAAAAAGCTATCTGAGTAGGTAGGAAGGTTTTTATATTTCACTAGATTTACCCAGCATTATCTAAAAGGGTATCCTAAGGAGGAGGGAGAAAACTTGTTCATCTTGGCCTCTGGGGATAGAACAAGAAGCAATGGGCTTAAACTGCAGCAAGGGAGGTTTAGGTTGGACATTAGGAAAAAAGTTCCTAACCGTCAGGGTGGTAAAGCACTGGAATAAATTGCCCAGGGAGGTTGTGGAATCCCCATCTCTGGAGATATTTAAGAGTAGGTTAGATAAATGTCTATCAGGGGTGGTCTAGACAGTATTTGGTCCTGCCATGAGGGCAGGGGACTGGACTCGATGACCTCTCGAGGTCCCTTCCAGTCCTAGTGTTCTATGATTCTATGATAGCTAGGTCTTTGACTCATATTTCAAGTTTTCTTTTTCTTCATTTGAATCGTTGCTCTGAGGTAGGGTTGGGGATGAGGGTTCAGTCTGCAAGCTGCTCCAGGGAGAGAGGACTATCTTAACCCTCACTCACTGCGGCAGCTTGGAGCCACGTGAGACAGACAGACACACAAACAGACAAACGCTTTAAAATATATAGTAGATAGCTGCCCCCTTCTCTACCCTTGTCCTCTTGATGGCCGAATGGGGTTATAGCTGTCCCAGTCCCTCTCTCTCTACCCTTGTTGCCCTCCTCTGGTCCTTCTACAGTATAACTCCCTCTTACCAGACCCCTTCCTTTCAATTTTATGAGAAACAATCGAATTCCAGGCACATCCCATTGTCTTGACACAACCAAACTCATACCTTGCTTAAAGTTGTAGTAAGAGGAAGCTTCATCCTGAATTTGATGGTCCTAGCTCTCACCGTTGAGTCACAGACAGACACACACACATTTGAAAAACATATAGTAAGAAGATTACAAACACAGAAGAGGTGTTGTAGTCCTAGAGATTTTCATCTTCTGTGATTCTGGAGATATGGAATCCACCTCTTGGCATGGAATTTTGGTCCAGAATTGAAGTTTTCGCAATTCCAAAACACTTGCTTATTGAGATGTGAGACGCATTTCTCAAGTAACAGAAATGTTGAGTTATTTATCTCATGCAGTGACATTTGACCAGCCATGTTGCTGAATGTTTGAGCTTTATTATAATTGTGTTTTGTTGAATTCATCTAAACATATATCAGCCTCTTGCCCAGAATTTCAACTCCTAACAAACAGCTTTTGTGAGTTGTTAGTCTGGGTACTAATTAGAGCAGAAACACATTCTCTAACTTAGCCAAAACGTGCTCATTGCATATAGGCACTTCTGCTGGAAATATTTAAGCATGTGCTTAAGCATGTGACTAGGTCCTTGTAATCAACAGAACTGTTCACGCGCTTAAAGTTAAACAGGTGTGGTCAGGATTGTGCCTATAACGAGTGCCTTTTAACTTTGTCAGCATCTGTCTGGTGAAGTGACTTCACCCGCATCCATCATTTGGAGGACCAAAAATAGCTGTTGAGGGATAAATGTCTCCCGCTTTGAAAAATGACGTCTGAGCATAGCTTTAAAATGTATTTTGTGATAAAACCTTAGGTGCCATAGGAAGTCCTCAAAATGGTCTGTCCCACTGAAAATCTTATTTAAATCAGATCCTGTATTGGTATTTTAAAGAGATCCCACTTTAATGTTGTCAAGCAGCCCAGGTCTGACTTCACACTTTCAGGGGAGCGAAGGTGGGAAGGGGAGACTTTCTATTTACTGAGTTTTGTTAATGTCGGAAGCTACCTTGTGTTCCTCCAGCAGACACATTGTACTTAGGCAGGCTTTCCTCAGAACACTCTACCAAAGGAGTTTTGATCCTAATTTGGAGATGCAGCAACTGGTTTTATGAAAAATCCCCATCCTCTATGACCACACACACCCAGGATAGGTCCTTAGACGTGATGTTGGTTTTTGTAATGTGGGCATCTGTTGGCTAAGAATTGGACCGGGGCAAGCAGCAATTCACTTAATTTGGGCCCCGATACATTTATCTCACAGTGATGATTCCTGTTGCTGTCTGCTTGGGATGGATTTAAACCAAGGACTAGAGGTGATCCTAAAAACCTTGTCCCTATTCACAGAGTGTATCAGTATTGGATGCACATGGCAAATGAGATTCAGTCTGATCGTGGCACCAGAAGGGGCTTGTGAGAAATATCGTGTTCGTTTCTAGGCACCCAAACAGAAAGAAATGAATACACTGGCAGGTATTTTGAGAATTGCATCTTGTATTGATTCAAGAAGTATGTCACATAAGAGCAGTATGTGTGGCTTAGTCAAAGAATGATTTTGCAGAGGGGATAATGCTAATTGCCTGCTAACTTTAGAAAAGTTTAATCAGAGAGATGGGGGAGGCCAAGGAGTACATGGATGAAATGAAGCAAAAGAGCATCTACTCTAACCAGCAAGTCAAATTTTGTAACAGAGTTGAAAGAGTTTTGCTGAATTGGGACAATGCTACAGAAACTCAAGGTAAACTATTCATGGTGATCATCAAGTGAAATACGTGAGTCTTGCTGATTGACGTGTAATAAACAGAACAATCATATATGTTCCATACTGTGCTGGCATGCATTGACTTGAAAAGAAATCTTAGAATTATAGACCATCTAACCAAAATGCTTCTTACACTCAAACATTTTGGGGGGAGGAGGGGAGGGTAATGTAATTCATGCTTTTTTCAGTGTCTTATTCCACACATTGGTATAAGGAAGATGAGAATTTCATCACACTGAGGAAAAGGCATATTTAATTTACAATTAAGGAAATGTCTAGTTTCAGTAGTTTTTATATTGTCGGAATAGTAAATGGATTAAGAGTTCCTTTTTTAATGATTTAAAGGCTACATATATAACTTGAGCTAGACCCCAAATCCAAAGACCACTATATCGCTGTGTATTCAAAATCCAGATCCGTATTTTGCAACTTCTTGAATTTTAGCTTAATCAGATTGGTAGACAAAATACAAAACCAACTAAGATATTGGAACACCTGCGGAAGTAAAACTATGCATAAATATATACTAATCAATTATAGAAAGGGGTTGGGTAATGTCAGATTTGATTAAAGGAGGGAGTGAGGCTGTTGGGAATAAACTCCCAAATGGGTATGTAACTGGCAGGATTTGCTGTCTGTTCTAACTCTCCTCTTGAATTGTACTGTAACTAGCTACATAACTGCACACTTACTACACCCTTATTACACTTAACATGCATAACGTCCCCACATTTTTTGGTCAATTCTTTGAGCTATTTTGAATATGAAGCTGCAGGTCATCTAAGCCAAGGCCCTGATGTATTTGTGAACAAGACCCACCTGAATGAAGGGACTGGGAGTGAGCAAACTGGATGATTAGACCGTCGTGAGGGCAGGGGACTGGACTTGATGACCTCTCAAGGTCCCTTCCAGTTCTACTGTTCTAGGATTCTGTGAAACTTCTGTCTTGCTGAAAATTGGAGTTTCACAGGAGACACCTGGGTTTGTAAGAGCGTGATGACATTATCACAATTGGAGGTCCATTAGGTGTATAGTTTTTCACAGCGACAGGTGATGGGAGAAAGCGCGCTGAAGAGAAGATGCTGCTTGCATTGACTGCTCAGTAAAAGGCCTATTTTTAAATAATAGTATTGAGGCCCTATAAAAGCATATCAGGATGCTGTTGTATACACAAGTTTGCCATATTAGTCTTCCAGCAGTGCTTCAGAATTTAACTGAACATGTTTTGCATTAAACCTTCCACTTGTGATGCAACTGTACAGGGAACAGACTGATGGATGGTGCCTGTTCTGGGCTCATACTGTGAGGTGAGCTGTTTTATGGAGACATTTGACTGCAAGTGAAGGGCCTGATACAATACAGTAAAAAAGTCAAAGGCAACACTCTGTACTACACCTGACCAAAAATGTCCCACGTTCTGCTGAATATCAGAACGTACAGGCAGTCCCCGGGTTATGTACAAGATAGGGACTGTAGGTTTGTTCTTAAGTTGAATCTGTATGTAAGTCGGAACTGGCGTCCAGATTCAGCCGCTGCTGAAACTGATCAGTTTCAACAGCGGCTGAATCTGGACGCCAGTTCCGACTTACATACAGATTCAACTTAAGAACCCCAGGCATCCCCAAGTCACTGAAACTGATCAGCGGCTGATTCCAGAAAGTCGGATCTGCATAACTCGGGGACTGCCTGTATTTGGAAGTAAAAGAAAAACTGCAAGGGAGATGAGCCATGTTTGTCGAGGAGGCTGAACTCTTAGCAGTCATCCAATTTCCTATTGATTGCTTGGTCTTCAATATCCAGAATATTTCTCTCGCTCTGAAGGGGAGATATGAATGTGACTCAGGGATCCTTTAGGTACCAGTTGGCAGAGAACACATGGTGTGTATGGCCACATGGATTCCCCTAGATCAGATGGATGCATGATTGTTCACCAAAGGGTGGCATGCAGTATTCCCTATAAATTGATTGCTTGGGCAGCCATCCAGGACAGATTGAAATGTTGCCCAGCTGATTAGCAGAGTGCTCACAGCTGGCAGTATGCGTTTCTATAAGTGGTGCATATCTGCACATGCCTTGGTGCACATAATAATAACATTTACTCTGCACAGGAATGGAAAAAAATTAGTGAACATTGGTAGCACGTGACATTTTTTCCAAGAGCCATTAGCTCGTGGGTCATCCTAATCATTTAAACATGTTTCTAGGGGAAATAGTTAGAGGGGGTTAAAAAATATTAGGTCCCTAAATTGTGGTCGTGTAAAGCTTGTCAGCTGGGTTGAAGGGAACTTCAGAGCTAACTCAGCATATGGATCAATGGGCAGCTGTGGAGACAGAGCATCTGTGGAGACAGGCTGTGTTTACTCGCTGGGCCAGGTCTGGGTCTGAGGAGCTACAAAGACAAAGGTACTACAAGATAAGTGTGAAGAGGGGATCCCTGGTGTAAGAGAGAGAGACTGTAACTGCCCAAAAAAAGGAAAGGGGACGTGATTTTATCCTTCAGTCAGAAGACAAATGGCAGCCGGTTTGTTGCGTGAGAAGAGTGTCACTACCAGCCTGGCTCTAAAGCACTGGTGAGCAATGCTTTATGAGACAAGGGAGTAACATGTGGAGTAAGTCGAGGCTGTAGAGTGCATGTTATGATTTGATTTTATACGTTACAGTTGGGTTCCGGTACTTGCAATTATTTTGAATCTCCAGTTGTTAAATGCACACCTTGATTTCACTATGAGCTTATCTCTATTCTCTGTGTGGAGGGGAGGGATGGCCGAAGGTGAAGCTGGGGGATACACTGTCTTTGGAAGGAGTGAGTCTGAGCAAACGGTGAGGGTCCAGTGGAACAGGAACTGAACACATTAGGGAGATGCTGCCGAGGCTTAGTGCTTGGAGCATGCCTATTTGTAACCTGTAAAGAAACAGCAGGGATGGGCTAGACGGAAGTGCCTGGATCACTCAGCGGAGCTGACTCCTTGCTGACACACGGCTCCCTCACCAGGGATGTAAGAGGTTAACCAGTTAACTGGGTACCTGGTAAGCAGGTGGCTTATCAGCCTGTTTACAAGGTAATTGGTTAACCAGCCCAGCTGGCTGGATCCCACCCGTGGCGCGACTGGCTGGAACAGCCCCTCACCCATGGCAGTTAACTGGCTAAAAAAAAAATGTTTAACCGATTAATTATTTTAGGGTGTTTTTATATCTCTGTTCCTCGGACTCAGGACAGGTGGCAGTGCAGCGCCTCACAGCCCGTACCCATGGGAAGTGTCACAGCGCATAAATCCTTGAATGAAATCTGAAGATAAAGTTTGATTGGAAAGCCATCAAAACAAATACTACACCCACGTCCCCTATTTGGGGTATTCTTTAGGGAGTATGCTAAGTGCAGTGCCAACGGTCACGACGTCTCTAAAGCCTTTGGTTGATATTGATAATGACATACCTTGTTTTTGGGAAATCAACCTGTTTTGATTCCCAAGCCTGAGGGCCCCATATTTCTTCAGGCTGACAGTCTGAAGAGGGGTCTTTTCTTAAGCCCAAAGATGGCATTGGCTTGTGTACCTGCTCCATTTTCGGGAACCCAGCTCCCTAATGTAATGACTCCCACTAATTTACCTGGTAAGTGGAGAGGGTCTTACTATGGCAAAGCAGTCCTGTCTTACCCAAAGGGGTTTATTAATAATTATTCAATAGTTGAAATAAGCCTGAGTTGTCATGTTCTCGCTCACTGGGCTTCCGCCTCAAGCTTTTATCTTGTATCATCCCACAAACTGCAAGACACCCCAAGTAGTTATGTAGGATTAGAAGGGTTCTTGAATAACACACGGCCCTTTACAACCTCCTGGAAAGCGAATCACCTCAGCTTACCTCACCGACATGTGCATTACTTTACCTGCTCTCTCTGCCTTATGTCCGATTGGTTTCCTTTCAAGAGTTTCTAGCGCATATATCCGAATGTTCTCTATCAAATAGAATCTTGACACCCATTCTCACCTATTTCTAGACAGAGCCTCCGCACCTCTGAATTTAACCAAGTGCAGGGTTGTCGTTGGGTTTTTTTTTTTGTGACAGCATTGTCAGTATGCACTATAACTTTCTCTAACCTTCGACAGTGTACCCAGCAGATAAAGATCCAATAGCTAATGGTAGACTGGCTGACTTCTGGTCCTGTGCCTTCTCAAGAGACTACTTAGTTTTCTTGTTCTTTTGCTTCTACTTCCACTTACGTTTAGTCACTCAACACAGTGGGAATGAAAGCCATGGGATACGAGTAGTGGGTGAGGGGGTGTATGGCTGCTCCTTGGTCTGTCGTGTTTCGATTTGTATGGATGGAGGTATAGGGATATATAATAACGTAATCTATCTTGTTTCTAGGAGTCAGTCCAGCCTTTTGCATCCTGCATCTGTGTGCACAGGCAAGGGTTGATATGACCAATGCAGGGCAATACATTTTGGAGGAGGAAATCTAAGCTTTATCTGAGAATTTTCATGATTACAAATAACCAGATTATGAGAGAGCATCAGAAGCATATGTGTATGCTGGGGCGTGCAATAGGTTTTGAGAGGGGCCACTCAAAGAATTTCATAAGTGGTCAGGGGCCACACTTTTCTGTGACATTAGTGGAAGGGATGGAGGTGGAGTACCGCAGGGAGCTGTGGGTAGGGGATTGGGGCGCAAGGTTCTGGGAGAGAGCTTGGATGCAGGTGGGGACAGTGACCTGGGACAGGGCTGCAGGCGAGAGTATAGGGTCTGGGATGGAGTTTGGATGCAGGGTGGGGTTGTGACCTGGGGCAAGAGTGCAGGAAGGGGTGCAAAGGATCTGAGAGCAGGAGGGGGTTGTGATGTGAGGCAAGAGGTTAGGTTGCGGGAGGGGGTGCCAGGTGCAGGCTCTGGCTGGGAGATGCTTATTGTAGGCAGCTTCCTGGCTGCTGTGGCCAAATAAGCGTGTCTGTGCAGCGTGCCTTTTGGCGGGAGGGGGGTCTCCATGCTCTGCCCCAACCCCCAGCACCATCCTCGCAGCTCCCATTGGCTAGGCCAGTGCTTGAGGGCATGTGGCAGCATGCAGAGATCTGCTGCTCCCCTCTCCTCAACAACTGTGAGGATGGTGCGAGGGGTTGAGGGAGGGTGCGGAAACTCCCCCCCCCCCCCCAAGGGGCATGCCATACAGACACACACTTCCTGGCCCCACCAGCCGGCCACTTTGAGTACCGTGTGGGACCCAGCAGCCAGGAAGCCTGCCCGAGAATCCTATTGGGCCACAGCAGGTCAAATCCAAATGGTTGTGTGTTGCCCACCCCTCGTGCATGCTTAGCAAAGTCATGAATATAACTGTCTTCTGGATTTTTCCAAAATACGTTGTTCATGCTTGACAGGGAAGAAATCCTGCACAGAAAAGATTTGTTTCTGACACACACAATTTCTTTGTTGCGAAAACATTTCTTTGTTCTTCGTTGGTGCATTATCAGGAATGTCTGACTGGTACATATGAGAGAATAAATGAAAAGTTCATGCAGAGATGGAAAGAATGGCTTTGTTAATTCACTTAGTTAATCCACTCTACCCATAATTTGCGCACGCACAAACTACAGTCTCTCCCCACTTCCTCTCAAAGGCTTTATAACAGAGCACTGGAGTGAGATCCCATTACTAAGCCTTGATTGGTTATAAAAATATTCTCAATCCATTATAAAGAAAAACGTAAATAAGGACAGCTAATCTCCAAATCAATGAACAAAGTGCATTTTGTGTTTGTGTTTCATCAGTTATAGCGAGCCTGGTCCGTCACCAGTTAAATTAGCAGGTGCTATATTCTTGAGTTCAGTGAGCACAGGATTGGGCCCTTAATCACTAATTCATGAAATTGAGCAATTCCCCATCGGTGTCCTCCTCATTAGTGTTAATTAACAAGATTCCCACAAAGCATTTCAGATGACAAGTATTTTACTCTCCATCTGATCCAGCAGCCAGCTCAGCCAAAAATGAACTCGGAAACAAGGGTTGCTAATACTGATCATTGGATGAAGCCACATCCCACTCGTGTGTTTCTATGTGAAGATGTACGAGAATTCCTTGTCTCATGAATCATCATGTGGTTAGAGGAGAACGTTTGTGGAGGCTCATGTGACTCCAGTTGTTGAGTCTCAGTTGTTTCTATGAACGTTTGGGACAAAATTCAAGTGTTGTGGTTGGAGGAGGGATGGTTCAGAGCGTAGAGATCAGCCCTGGAGACTCCAAGTTCTGTTCCCTTCTTCATCACAGCCTCTCTGTGACTTTGGGCAAGTCACTTAGGACAAGTGCTGCAGGTGTGTTCCAGCCCGGCCGGAGCAGCCCCAGTTCACAGTGCGGGGGAAGGTGGGGGGCGTTCCAGAGTGTGAGCGCCCACTCCTCCCCCACTCACCCCATTTAATTGGTTAAACATAATGTTCACTAATTAACCAGGATTTTACAGTCCTAGTGTAGACAAGGCTTTAGTCTTTCTGTGCCTCAGTTTCACATCTGTACTACGGGAATAATAGTCCTTTTCGATCTCACAGAAGTGTGGGGAGGAATAGATACATTTGCTCAGCTACTCTGGTGATGGGGAACAAATAAATACTTAAAACAGATTAAAAGGGACAAACATAATTTCTTATTTTCAGACTTTGAGCACTCTAATCAGTTGCGTTTTTTCAGTTGCGGTTGATGTCACCTTAGGGATCTGCAGCTTGGCTGGATAGTTGCACGAAGGTGTATTCAAAAGGCGATAATCTATAAACCAAAGATAATGATGCCGAACTCCATTGTAAAATGCTTTTGGGTCTACTGATGAAAAGCATTATGTGGGGGTGGTTGTGGTGTTATGACTTCTGTGAGAGGAAAGAAAAGGAGTGATATGATTGGATTCTGTGACAAAAAGAAATTGTCGCAGGATCATAGAATCCTAGGGTTGGAAGAGACCTCAGGAGTCATCGAGTCCAGTCCCCTGCCCAAAGCAGGACCGACACCAACTCAATCCTCCCAGCCAGGGCTTCGTCAAGCTGGGACTTAAAAACCTCTAGGGATGGAGATTCTACCACCTCCCTAGGGAAGCCATCCCAGTGCTTTCCCACCCTCCTAGGAAATAATTGTTCTTAATAATTGATGCAACATAGATCTCTCCCACTGCAGTGTGAGATAATTGCTCCTCATTCTGCCGTCTGACACTACTGAGAACTTGTCCTTGTTGAACCTCATCAGATTTCTTTTGGCCCAATCTTCCAATTTGTCTAGCTCACTCTGGATGCTATCCCTATCCTCCAACCTATCTACTTGTTCAACTAGCATAGTGTCATCTGCAAACTTTCTGAGGATGCAATCCATCCCCTCATCCAGGTCATTAATAAAGATGTCGAACAAAACAGGCACCAGAGCCAATCCTTGGGGCACTCTGCTTGAAACCGACTACCAACCAGGTATTGAGATGTTGATCACTACCTGTTGAGCCTGACAATCTAACCAGCTTTCTGTTCACCTGACAGTCCATTTATGCAATATATACTTCCTTAACTTGCTGGCAAGAATTATGTGGAAGACCATATCAAAAGCTTTGCTACAGTCAAGGTTTATCACATCCACCACCTTCCCCATGTCCACAGAGCCAGTTATCTCGTCATAGAAGGCAGTCAGGTTGGCCAGGCAAGACTTGCTTTGGTGAATCCATGCTGACTACTCCTGATCACTTTCCCCTCTTCCAAGTGCTTCAAAATGGATTCCTTCAGAATCCCTCCCATGATTTTTCCAGGGACTGGCTGGTCTATAGTTCCCTGAATCGTCCTTCTTCCCTTTTTTAAAGATTGGCACTACATTTGCCTTTTTCCAATCATGCGGGGTTTCCCCCAATCTTCACAGGTTTTCAAAGATAACGATCCAAGTCTCTGCAATGACATTTGCCAATTCCCTCGGATGCATTAAATCCGGCCCCATGGATTTGTGTATGTTTAACTTTTCTAAATAGTTCTTAACCTATTCTTTCTGCACCAAGGGCTGCCCACTTCCTTCCCGTGCTGTGTTGCCTAGTGCAGCAGTCTGGGAGCTGACCTTGTCTGTGAAGACAGAGGCAAAAAAAACATTGAGTACTTCCATTTTCCCACATCATCAGTCACTAGGTTACTTCCCACATCCAGGAATGGTCCCACTCCCCTCCTGATCACCCTCTTATTGCTAATGTGTCCTTTATGAGAGGCTGATGATTGACTTAATTCCTTTTCTTGAATAGAACTGAGGCCTTGTCTCCACTTACTGGGAGATCAACTCTGCTCAGATCAATCCCCCTGAGGATCGCTTTAGCAGGTCTAGTAAGGACCTGCTAAATCAACCACTGATTGCTCTCCTATTGACTCCAGTGTCCACTGGGTCACAAGGAGTAAGGGGTGTTGATGGTAGAGTTTCTCCCATTGACACACACTGCTCCCACACAAACAGGTGGGATGCCACAGAAATTTGAGCTAAGGTACGGCAACTCCAGCTACCCTGTTGACGTATCTGGAGTTGTGTTCCTTCATTTGACTTTGCCCCCTGGCATAACAGTTGCTAAAATAAGGTGGGATTTGCAAAAGCGCTCAGCATCGACCTAACTCTACTTGCATTAAAGCCAGAGAGTTTTGCTGTTAACTCCAGTGAGAGCAAAGTTAAGCCAACGCTGCATGCTTCTGCAAATTCCAAGAGTGAGCTGGATTCTATTCCTGTTCATGCATCACTCACAGAACTGTGAACTAATTTCTCAAATAAGCCCATAATCTTCTCTAACCTGTACCTTAACTGCATATTTTACATGCCCCCAATTGGTTAGAGAAATGGCTGTTGATGCACAAGAAGGAAAGAGCTCAGCTTAACTGTCAAATCTCAGAATGACTTTCCCAAGTTAGAAAAAAAACCTGCAGATAAACTGCAAATTGGGTCTGTAACAAACATGTGACTCTACAAATGCCATTTTCACAGTCAGTTCACAGTACAACACTACACTGGCATACAAAAGAAATACGTGAATAGTTCGAATACACTTATCGGATTCATGACTTAACTCTATGCAGACCTTCTAGAAGAAAATGCCAATAGTGTCTATTTGGATAATACCTAAATTGACATTAGTGAAGATTACTGTGCCACAAAATTATTAATGGAAGTGCTGCACTTAATTTTATGTTAATGTACTATTTCTAGTTTGGGTTATTTCTAATTATATGCCGTAAATGATCAATGCTTGTTCAAACCTGGTCATGAATCGGGTGTCTTTTCTGGGGACAGAACGGCTTACTTCAGGCTATGTCTACACTCCAGGGTTTCGAGGAGCCCTGAATACCTCATTCTAGGAGGAATAAGGGCTCTGCCAAAAGAGGAGGCTTTTCTGCCATTTGGCCCCGTCTAGACGGGGCCAAATGGCAGAAAAGCCTCTTCTGGAAAAGCGATTGGAAAAAGCTACGCAAATTGCAGAGTGCAATTTATGTAGCTTTTTCCGACAAAGGACTGTAGTGTAGACCTAGCCTCAGTGTGTTTGTGTCTCTTCTCATAAGCAGTTCTTTCCTGGCCTTTCGTTTATTTGGTGATTTAAATGACAGATGCAAAATAGACTCCCCAAATGATCTAATGACATGAGAGAAGAAAGTGACCTTTAAACAACATTTTTTCCCCCCGGTTGTTGAAAATTTTCCTGGGGCAACTTCCTTCTACAAATGCTGAAAAGCCTTCTGGGATGCCTGCAGAACACATGCTTGAATGATGTCGCTGCTTCTAAGCAGTCTCCAAAAGAGATCTCCTAAAACTCCAGCAACTACACGTGACTCTTTTTTAATCTTTTCAATGTGATGCCACTGTCCATGCATCTTGCAGCATAATTTTTCTACAAACACCCTTTGTATAAAAGTATGGAGAAAAAAATATAGCAACAGTATCATGAAAGATGCTAATTACCTTAACCATTACAAAGATCGCTTCCCCACTTATCATCCCTGATTAGCCATTCATTGACTCATAAATAGCTATTCCCTCCCTCCCTCACCCCACCTTCTGTACTAAATCTGATTTGTCAGTTTAATAATGTGTTCACTTTTTTCATTGTATTCCTTTGGTATATATGGTCATGCCCAGGGCTCAACAAATTAGTGAATCTACTCACCTGTGGCAAGTAGATTTCAGCCGGGTGTCCCGTTCACCGGCGGCGCGTGCATGCGCAATGTGGGTCTTGCGCGTGTGCAGTGCGGAGCTGGTGAGTAGATTTCTCTGCTGTTTGTCAAGCCCTGGCCATGCCAGTTCTCTTCCAGAATATGATCAGAGGAAATGGGTCTGGCCCACAAAAGCTCATCACCTAATAAACCATCTTGTTAGTCTTTAAAGTGCTACATAGTTTTTCCTTTTGTTTTAGCAAGATCAGACGGACACAGCTACCTCTCTATTACTATGAAATATATAGTCTGCTCTGATGGTTTTAAATGAAGCCTAAATATGGCCTCTCCTTAGAAGACAGTGAGCATAAAGATGTTTTCATGCAAATTACATAGTTTAAAAAAATATTGATGCAGGCTCCTGTGCTCTGTTGGATTCTAAGCAGCAACCAACAGGAGTTGGTGAGGAGATGACAAAAATTTTAGCTGTCAATGGGAGGTAAAGGTGTTCAGCACCTTGGAAAATCAACTGCTAAATGATTTTCTGGCGACTGATTAGGTACAATAATTGCATTACAGTGCTAGAGAATTGTTTTCTTCTAACAAGAAGGTAATTGAGGTGACTGACTATGGGCTCTTTGAAGTCTTATTCTTAGATTACAATAAGTAAGATTCTGATTAATTTAGCAGCAGGGTGTCAAAGGCTTTTAACAACTTAACATAAGGCCCTAATAGAATGATAGGGAGATAAACAGTCTCTGAATCTCCTATTAAACAATTTGACCACGCTCTCTTTTAGGCTTAGGTTGGATTATTGTCGGTAGGATTATCTTGATAGGCCACGTAATGGAAATATCAATTTGTCTTTAAAATGGACGCTGTTTAAATTACTGAATTTGGAACCCAGGTAGGCAGCTTAGTGTTCTAGTATCTGTTTTCAGTCCCCACTCTTACGAGAAGCTGATGATGCGAACTGCAGTGCTGCTGTGGTCTCTCGTTATGGCTTCAGGAAAAAAGGTACAAATGGTTGGATTGTACATGGAAGGTCACTCGCTACCTTTGTACAACAAGGGGTGCTTGTGCCAAATATCGTAAAAATTTATGAACCATAAAATTCACACAAGGAGTCCATAACCACCCAGCCTTCTCTTCAGTGCCGCCTTGTTGCAGCATTAGCAATTCTGAGTGAGCCTCGCAGTAGGGCATAGCACAACTTAATTAGCGAAATTACTATATAATGGCAGTAAGATTTGATGCTGCTAAATATTTCACTGCAAATGCGGCAACCAGGTTAACAAATTTAAATATGATTGGCTTCTGTTTTCCAGCTGAGCGTCTGGCCAGGGTAGCCAAGAGAGCGCTGAATGTTTAATTAATTCTGCCATTAGCCATAAGTTTGATCTGCCGTTAGCACCGGTCTACTCTGATGAAGAGGACCACGATCTTCTAAGTTTCCTCTCAAAGATGCTCATACTCTGTAGATGATGAAATGGTTCTTAAAGGAAATTCCTATGCTGTCCACTTAATTAAAGCCCATTAATAACAAGGGACTTAATTACTATCTCACATTCATCGGTAGAACATTACGGTGACAGGTCCTGGCTGGAAAAGTGTCGGGGTGATCTCTAACATACATGCTGCAAATTAGTCATGCAGTTGTGTCTAGGTCATATACAGTCTCAGAATGGAAGACACCGGTTATTTTTAGCATGCCCTTCCTGAGACAGGGAATAGAATTTGCTTGGCTTCCCTCCTCCCCTCCCCCGTGTTGAGAAGAAACCCTTCTGGCTTTGTTGTACGTGTGGTTTGTAATCATTGTACACATCCCAGATGGTTCATGGAAACTCTTTGAAATGCCATCTGCCAGGCGTGTGTCCAGCCTGTCATTCTGCTGCAAGAAAGGAGGCAGGGTTTCCCTTCCTCCTTTCTTTCTGAATCTCAATCAGTAACACTTGTTAGGATTCAAGGCAGGATATGTAGCAGCCCAAGCATCTGAGAACAATCTTTGCGCTAGACAATAACATGGAAAGTAGTTGTGTGTTTTTTCTAAACCTTCCCCCCAGATGTGTTGTTGTATTTCCTTCCGTTTGTTGTTAGAGACTGATGTGAGGTGACAAATGTTATCTAGCTGATGTAATGCTTTTCTTTTTACGCTACGGCTCAGCATTTCTAATGCGTTCAATGTGTGTCACAGACAGTCTTGCTGATAACAAGCCCATCTGCGTTTTTTTTTTTTACTTGAACATTTTCAGGAAATTAAGAACACTGAAATGAAACAAATAAATCCATCCAAATGGCTCATGGGAATTATGTTCAAGATATAATTGTCCTGTAAAAAAGCCAGCCATTAATAGTAACCCACAAGATGCAGGTTTGCCATCATAAAAAAAAAGAAAAGAAAAACTAGTTAATAAATAGCATTTGCAGGAAGGTAGACATTGGGGGCAGCTTCATTTTTTTTTATTAAATGATGTATTCCCCTTCTTATGTGTGTGTTTGTTTTTAGTATGCATGTTACATGATAAATCAACATACTGTGCATTGTGTTCATGAGTGTCCAATAGTCCAGGGTGACATTTGATGGTTACAATGGATGAGGAAAGACATAGGTACGTTATAGCCACTTCACACTGCTCCAACAAAGTAAAGTAAAAGGTAATAGAAGTGAGAAGTACTCAGTGTGTAGGTTGGTTTCCAGGACAGTGTCATTCTATGCCACTCCTCTGCCCTGCCGTCCATCCTAGCCCCTACTTTGGGTGTGCCAGGGGAAATAGAGGATACGGCGGGCACATGCTGTGCTCGGACTGTTCTGCGCTGGCAGATGGTGCATGAGGTTGGGATGAGAAGGGGGGTCATTGCATCTAGAGCATCAATGAGAGTGGCTTGGACAGCTCAATAATACAAGGAGTGCAAAGGGGAGGTAAAGTTGCAATCACTTTCTGTCCCTCTTCCCCTGCTTTCTCAGGAGTGACCTCTTGAACAATAATTCAGAAGAACGGCGTATACACCTACTTTCCCCTCCCCTGGCACTTGAGAAAACGTCTACCACGTTGTCCGTGGGACAGAAACGTTATGCCTGAACATCTATGCGCTTCAGCCTTCCCTGTAAATTCCCCAGAGCCCTCGGCTCTTCCCGTGTACAGACACGGAATTCAGCTTTTTTGTGGAAGGTTGGAGCAGATGCATGTGCCGAGGAGGTGGTGGTTTCTTCTGGGAAGGAAAAGTTAAATAAATAAATATAATGGAGATTGCCTATCTTGTAGAACTAGAAGGGACTTTGAAAGGTCATCAAATCCAGTCCCCTGCTTTTTCAACAGGACCAAGTACTATCCCTGATGAATTTTTTTTTTTTTTTTTGTCCCAAATCCCTAAATGGCCTCTGCAAGGATTGAACTCACAACCCTGGGTTTAGCAGGCCAATGCTCAAACCACTGAGCTATCCCTCCCCCTGAGTTCCATGATAATGAGTAGTCATGCGTGGTGAAACCTCTGCCATGGCTTCCTGCTGCTTTCAGGTTACTCCTGAGCCAGCAGATTGGTTGCGGGCACCGTGTTCGCACGCCTTCAAGCATCCAATGCTCCACTTCCTTCTTAGGTTTCATGTGGTTTTTTTTCTCTGAGAATGGGTCACATTTATTTTTAGACTCACAGATTGGCACATCATGTGGCCTCAGGCATTGCTCACAGAACATAAGCACTGTGGGACATCAATCTGATCAGTATCAACTAAAGGGACTGTACTGTGTGATCAGAACACAACGGAATATGCCTCCTCGACCAAAAAGTTGGGCAAAGCCTCTCCTTACGCCACACTCACTGAACTGAATGGAATTTCAAGATAGATGGTGCAACAGTGCACTCGTAGTCATACTGAAGTGCTACGTCCCAGTTGTTCGGTGTCTCTGGTTTGTGCATTGAAAAGCAGGCAGCTTCAGAAATAGTAGCCAGACTCCAACCCATACAGATTTTTTTTGGTGTGGCTTGAAGTCAATACCTTGAATTGCAAACTGGGAGCTGGAATAGTCTATGGGAGATCAATAGGGGATAATTGCAGCGTTCTCCACTAGCTGAAACTTCTGACGTGCCTGTGACAAAAAAACTCCTCAAAGACCACACTACACTTGCTAGGTCTACGCTATAGCCCTTTTTTTTCGGAAAAAGCTATGGAAATTGCGCTCCACAATTTGTGTAGCTTTTTCTGATTGCTTTTCTGGAAGAGGCTTTTTTGCTATTTGGCCCCTTCTAGTCGGGACCAAATGGCTAAAAGCCTCTTCTTTCGAAGGAGCCCGTATCCTTTTTAGAATGAGGTATACGGGGCTACCCGAAAGAGTGCGTTTGCTCTTTCACAAAAAAAAGTGGAAGAGCAAATGTGTTCGCTGGACGCAGCGGAGCTTTTCCAGGATACCTCCGCAGTCTAGAAGTGATGTCCAGATTAGATTTAGGGTACATGAACGTGAATGTGGGGAGGTCCAATTCAGTGAGGAAGGGGTACATTACTGCATAGCAAATCTAAGTGATAATATCACCTGATAGAGCAGCCCTTATCTGACACTCTAGAAGCAGCCAGAAATCCAAGAGAGGTTACAAGAAGGGCAGCAAGAAAAATGGGGTAAATTGTCTCCATTTCCCATTGAAATATTTCCAGGTTCAGGGGTTTCTCTCTCCCCCCGCTCTCCCTCATTCCAATTATGTGCCTCAATGATAAACTTCTGCCATGCCCTTTGAAAGGAAAAGCAATACCGCTCCCTGACAGCTACCTTCCCTCCCATTACATGTGGATTGATCTTTAGCCAACTCATTCAGTCACAGACAGGCACACAAAAATGGTTGGGTGTTGCATTCCTGTTTCTCTTCTAATATATTCATGGTTATGTTATACGTAAACTTTGATACAGAAATGGTGCAACAGAGACAAGGAGCTGTGGGCCACCAGAATACACACATGTAGTTTCGACATACTTTGAGTGTTTAAACTTGTATTCTTACCATTTGCTGAACAAATTGTGGATGCAACTTTTAAGAATCATTTATTTTTTGGAGATGATATAAATTGACCTAAATCTGCATACATAAAATAAGGGATATTGGGTAATATTTCTTGAAGTGGGATGAAGATTTTAGTGAGCCTAGTGTAGCAGAAGAGTATGTGTTAGAGAGAGAAATTTAACATTTTTGTATAACAGCTGTGCCACATGATACTTTCTAGTGCTAAGTAAACAGTAATAGCAAGAAGAGGGAGAAATTAAGAGGTATGTGCAAATCTTGAGCTGAGATGCAAAAGGAAGAGAGTTGATGAGTTGGAAAGACATATAGAAATATGCCTCCTTATCTAGAAACCTATTTTGTGTAGGGAATTTTTTTGCTACCAACTTATAGGAGAGTCAATAAAAAACAAAAAATCCTAAACTAGCAGCAGGTACAATTGTTGGTATGCTCCCAAACACCAAATTCTGGCAGATGTCTTTTTTGCATATGCCACAAGACCTCGTTTGGCACAGCCCAGCAAATACTGGTAGGGAAAAACTATTGTTAATAAATGGCTGTGAGAGGCAGAATTACTTCATCTATTTAAAAGTTTCCGAGGGTAAGTCGTGTTAGTCTGTAACTGAAAAAAAAATGAAAAAATAATAGTTCTGCAGTACTTTAGAGACTAGCAAAAATGTCAAAGGTATCATGAGCTTTTTTGGGCACAACCCATTTCCTCAGATGAATGGAGTTCTTCCTCTGAAGAAGTAGGTTGTGCCCACGAAAGCTCATGATACCCTCGACATTTTTGTTAGCCCTGCAGCATCTGAGAAACTATTTGTTGTTTTTAAAATTTTTGCACCTATTTAGTATTTGTTTGTCTGTAAATTCTAGAATTTGCGCTGAGTTGCTTTCTACATAGTTCATATGGGAAAATTAATTCACTTGACTTTATTTCCACCAAAGATATTTCAATGTACCATTTAATTCCTGATGCGGCCCTAACTTGTGGTTTTCTCCATTTAGGCACAACCCGTCCTCCGCGAGAAGGAGAAGTGCCTGGTGTGGACTATAACTTTCTGACTGTGCAGGAGTTTCTGGATCTTGAACAGAGTGGAACTCTTCTTGAAGTAGGAACATATGAAGGTATGGCATAGCGGGGAATTGGTTCAGGAACATAGACACTTCCATAGCCACAGTACCAGTGCTTAGGCCAGTAACTGTGTCCAGACGTTTTTCCGACAAAACCCGAGTTATGTCCACACAGCAGTTGCATTCTTCTGAAAATAAATTGAAAGAACAGAGGGGGTTTTTCTGGCATTGGTAATCCTCTTTCTATGAGCTCTTTCGGAAAAAGGCGTGTGTGGACGGGGAAGAGGGAGTTCTTTCGAAAGAAGAGGAAAAAGGAAGAAGCACAGGTACCCTGGTGACCACTCTATCCATAGTAATCACAACTTAAATGCAAGAGAGTATCCAGTCAGTGTGGACGCTATCTTTCGAAAAAGCAGATCACTTTTTCGATGCACTTTTGTGTGTGGACACACTCTTTCGGAAGAAGTTTTTTTTTGGAAGATCTCTTGCGAAAAATGGTTCTTCCAAAAGAAGCCTGCAGTCTAGACATAGCCTGAATTTAAAATGATCTGTTCTTAACTCTTCTAGTTAACTAACTTAAGATAACATCCCAGGGAAGACAAGACAGTGCAGTTTTCACACAAATTAGCAGGTCAGGTTAGGCTATGGGGGCAGCCTCGTTTTACCCAATAATTTACCCAATAATCTACAAACGATGGTAGGATTTTGGGTGCCAGTTAGTTCACTTCAATTCACATACCTTTTAGTCACAGTCTTTCTTTTGCATTAGTGACTAACCCTCATACACTTACTTTGAAATGTAGAGCTATTCCATATCACTGGGGTATTAAGCTTTTCTTTCAGTTAACTACCATACAACATTACATCAATAGCCATTCTCTTGTAGCGCTTGCCGTGCTTGCCAGCGCAGCCAGATTGGAAGGGCCCTAAGGCCACTATGAAATCTAGTCAGTTAACACTGGACAGTAATGTTGACCAACAAAGGCCACCATGACAAAGTGGGTCGTTGTGTGGATCCATACGTAGAGGTCCGCTGCACATATACCTTGGCTAGTTTGGAATCTGTTCAGTAGCATTCAAAATTGACATGGCAAGTCAAATTCCAGCCATCACAAACTGTCAGATCAGCAACAAGTAAATCATATCATGACCGCTCATTGCACCATAGGTTGCTACTGGCTGATTCCAGTCTGCAGTTGAGACCATGATGGATGCCTCAAAGTAAGTTGTGCTCTGCAGTGTCTGAAAATGTCCGTGAACAGTGGTAGACCTGGTTTGGCATGTAGCTTTTCCATCATTCACTCTGTGGACTCTCTGCAGTGAATGTGCAGGGGCCTACGTTGCTCAGAATTTGGAGCCAGGGATAGGAGTGGGGTCCATGGTGCCTGTGATGATCCTCATGGTTGACTACAGTTTGATCTTAGCTTATTTAGTGTGAAGTGAATGACACCACACTAGGGCACAGCATTTCTTAGAGGAATAGCGAAGTGCCAGAGCCAACGTATGAAGTGTTTTCGCCTGCACACGACGTTGAACTGGCTTATATGCCGATGAGATTGGTTTTTTTGTTCTGACTTTGGCAGCAGTCCTTTCTAGATGGTCTTGGCAAGTCAAAAAGCGGTCCAGTGTGACACTGTGCTAGAGCAGTTTTACCTCACGTTTGTTATTTTCCGTTGAGGACGATGCTTTCATTCTGAAGGTGGAAGATGCTTGAACTTTCTTAGTCACACTCGGTTGGAGATGCTAACTGCTATAGGAGGCTGCCATCTTGGCAAGGTCAGTGTTCAGGATGTTCTGTAATTTAGTGAAAGAGCACAGTTGGGCTCTGCAGCAGATGTCATCTGCATCAGCAGACTTGCCTGACTGAGTCGGTGGCAAGTCGTATGTATATAGATTGAACAGAATGGGCGCAAGCATAGAGCTTTGGGGTAAGCCATTTAATTGACTTCTCCATGCACTGTTTTAATCTTCCATATATACCCAAAAATGCTGATCATGAAGTAGAAGTTTGCAAGTAGATGTTCAACTCATGCAGGGAGACATCTTGATTGTTTTACCAAAACACCATTGAGCCATACTGTGTCATAGGCTGCTGTTGGGTCCAAGAAAACAGCTCCATCTTCGAGTTTTGTTGAAACACATTCTTATATTTGTAACAAGGGCGAGGACGTGGTTGTGTGTGCTTTGACCCTTCCGGAAGCCAGCTTCATTGACACTCAGAGCTGTCTCTATACTGGAAGATAAGCTGCTCCAGAATGTGAATGCGACAGATAGCAGACAGCTTGGTCGGTAGCTTGCCCCATTGTATGGATCCTTTCTGTGTTTTGTAAGGGTGGTCATTTTTGACATCCTCCTTATTTTAGGCAGGTTACCCTCGTTAACAACCTGTATCAGGCATGTGGACAGCCATTGATTCCAAGGCATTTCTGGAACTCTGGGGAAATATTGTCATATCCTGTTGTCATTCCGAGTTTGATGTAGCTAAGGACAGTGTCTGATTCAATGCTTGTGAATGTTCTTACACACCAGAAATATCGACCCTCTAAGCCAAAATCCTTCCAAAGTTCAACAGTCAGGGCACACCTGGCTAGGCTCAGGACTTCATCCTCATTCTGGCTGAAGCCCTAAGTCCCAGCAGATGTGTCCCTCCTTGCTGGACAGAAACCCCTACCTTGCTACCCTTATATAAGGCAGAGGTCCCAAATTCCTTCTTTCCCCCTCTTCCCCCCCCCCCCCAATTGCAGGTAGGAGGTTCCACAAAGATAAGGTGAGTGAAATGCACCTGTTGTTTTGGGTCATGGATGAACAAAATTATCATTTGATGCCCATCCTCCCACCCCCCCTGCTAATCCCTGTTTAACTGGTTAAGTAATGAAGGCTGCGTCTACACAACAGGGCTTAACTCGAAATAAGCTTCACAAATTGAGCTACGCCAATTGCCTATCTTATTTCCAAATTTGAATCGTCTACACAGCACTTATTTTGAAATAGAGCACTCTTCCTCTGACTTCCCTTACTCCTTGTACAATGAAAGTTACAGGAGTCATCAGAGTAAGAAGTTCTCCGGCTTGACAGTGTTTTGACATTATTTTGAAATAACTGCCTGCTTTGTAGGTGCGGACTATGTTATTTCAAAATAATGTTATTATGTAGACGTACCCTAAATGGGATTTTTCATCCTTAGACTGTATGCCTAACATAGTGAATGTCAGTGTAAATGGGGTAGGTTCGGATGCTAAAATAGGGGAAAAGGCAATTTAGAAATTACTTACATAAGTTAGATGTCTTCAAGTTATCAGAGCTTGATGAAGTGCATCCTAGAATACTCAAGGAGCTGACTGAAGAGATACGTGAACTGTTAACTAGTATCATGGAAAATGGGAGAGATTCCAGAAGATGGGAAAGGACACATAGTGCCATAAAAGAAAAGAAAGAAAGAAAAGAACAGCCCAGGGAATTGTAGATCAGTCAACTTAACTTTTGTACCAGGAAAGATAATGGAGCAAATAATTAACTAATCCATTTAGTTAATTAGGGGGATTTGATAGCAGCCTTCAACTTCCTGAAGGGAGGTTCCAAAGAGGATGGAGAGAGGCTGTTCTCAGTAGTGACAGATGGCAGAACAAGGAGCAATGGCCTCAAGTTGTGGTGGGAGAAATCCAGGTTGGATATTAGGAAAAACTATTTCACTAGGAGGGTGGTGAAGCACTGGGATGGGTTACCTAGGGAAGTAGTGGAGTCTCCATCCCTAGAGGTGTTTAAGTCTCGGCTTGACAAAGCCCTGGCCAGGTTGATTTAGTTGGAATTGGTCCTGCCTAGAGCAGGGGGCTGGACTTGATGTCCTTCTGAGGTCTCTTCCAGTTCTATGATTCTATGATTTGCAAACATCTAGAAGATAAGGTGATAAGTAACAATCAGCATGGACTTATCAAGAACAAACCCTGTCAAACCAACCTGAGAGCTTTCTTTGGCAGAATAACAAGCCTCATGGATAAGGAGGAAGCAGTAGATGTGGTATATGTAGATTTCAGTCTTGCATGATCTTCTCATCAACAAGCTAGGGAAATATAACCTGGATAGAGCTACAGTAAGGTGGGTGCATAACAGATTGGATAACCATTCCCAAAGTTCACAGTCAAGTTGGAAGGTCTTAAGGAGTGTGGTTCCATAAGGATCAGTTTTGTGACCTGTTCAATATCTTCATCAATGATTTAGCTAGTGGCATAGAAAATACACTTATAAAGTTTGTGGCTGGCACCAAGCTAAAGGGGCTTTCAAGTGGTTTAAAGGATAAGATTATAATTCAAAATGATCTAAACAATGTGGAGAGAGGATTTGAGATAAATAGGATGAAATTCAATAAGGAGAAATGCAAAGTACTCCATTTAGGAAGGAACAATCAGTTGCACACATACAAAATGGGAAATGACTGTTGAGGAAGGAATATTGTATGGAAAGGGATGTAGGGGTCATAGTGGACCACAAGCTAAATATAAGTCTTCACTGTGATATTGTTGCGCAAACAAACAAAAAAAGCAACCATGATTCTGGGATGCATTAACAGGAGTGTCGTGAGCAAGACACGAGAAGTCATTCTTCCGTTCTACTCTGCACTGATTAGGCCTCAGTTGGAGTATTGTGTCTAGTTCTGGGCACCACATTTCAAGAAAGATGTGAACAAATTAGAGAGAGTCCAGAGAAGAGCAACAAAAATTATTAAAGTCTAGAAAACATGAGCTGCAAGGGAAGACTGAAAGAATTGTGATTGTTTAATCTGGAAAAGAAAAGATGGAGATGGGGCATGATAAGAGTTTTCAAGTACGTAAAAGGTTGTTAGGAGGAGGAGGGAGAAAATTATTCACTGTTGGTAGGACAAGAAGCAGTTGGCTTAAATTACACAAGGGAGGTTTAGGTTGTCCAGTAGGAAAAACTTCCTAACTGTCAGGGTGGTTAAGCACTGGAATAAATTGCCTAGAGAGGCTGTGGAATCTCCATCATTGGAGAAACTTAAGAGCATGTTAGACAAACAGCTGTAAGGGATGATCTTGATGGTACTTGGTCCTGCCGTGAGTGCAGGGGACTGAATTTGATTATCGTTTTGGGTGCTTCTGGCCTTTTTCCTCCTTTCAATTAATTTATCTTCCTCCTTCTGTCTACCAGTGTTCTCTCTAATTTTTTTTCACCCAAGTGCAGAAGAAATTGTATGTGCACCAAGGCAAGTGCAGATGTGCACCAATAGAAATGCATAGAAACGCATACTATGGGCTGTAGACAGCTGTGGGTGCACTCTACTAAATAGCTGGGGGGCACCTAAATCTCTCTTAGGTAGCCACCCAAGCACTCAGCTTACAGGGAACACTGCTGTCTACCTTTTTTTCCTTCATCACTTGGCTTTGTTTCAGTCTCTGCTCCTGTCCATTTAAAGACTTGTTCCTTGTTCCTTTTCAGGGTAGGTTTTTGGAATTGATTTTATTTCCTCCTCCCCATGGAGACCTCACCTCTCCCCGGGCCCTTCAACCAGCCAGAAAAGCTGCTGCAGGGTGATTTGAGGTATTTCCGGTCCCTGGAAATTTGAGGGTATTATATCCATAGTATCGGTGTACCATGAGTTCTGTTACAATCTGGTATGTGCTGTCATAAAGCTGCTGATTTGTCTTACCAAACCCTTGTTTGTCAATTTCCTTCTCCTCTCATCTCCATTTATGTGTCTTCGATCAAGTTTCTCCATCAGGAACATCTGACCATACTCCTGAGGTTGATTTTTCTGCAGTGAAAAGTGGCAGAGGAAGTTGTGTGGTTCCCATGACCTTGAAGGGAAGGGACCTCGAGAGGTCATTGAGTCCAGTCCCCTGCCCTCACAGCAGGACCGAGTACCATCCCTGACAGATTTCCCCGAGATGGCCCCCTCAAGGGTTAAACTCACAGCCCTGGGTTTAGCAGGCCAATGCTCAAGCCACTGAGCTATCCCTCCCCCGATAGCTGTTATGGGGAAAATGCTTTATATTCTACTGGTGTATGTGCAGTGTGTAATGTAAACCTAATTCACTCATAGAGCAATTCAGAAATAAAATTATTGCCATCAATTTGGCATGATGACTTACTTAAGAGTTGTGTGTAAATAGCTGCCATTTCCAACCCCAAGCTAGTGTGATAAACCCTGGGCCTGATTTTTCATGTCCACTTCAGTGCCTTGACACCCCTCTGGCAATGTCATAGGACTTTGAAGGGGGCATTAGGTTATATTTGTACTTTCTTGAGTGCCCCTTTACTCTGACAGAGATGTACAAAGGGGCCTTGGTATACATGAAATGCATGCCATTATTTTTTGAGCACGCTTCATTACCTTACAACACTGATAAAGAGGATGCACCATCCAAAAAACTCAAGCAAGAGCAACAAGGAGATAAAACCACCCTCTGGCTACATTGTCATTTTCAGCGTGGAGCAACACTGCCAGACGGCTCCTGACATCAGTGGAGAAGTGGGGAGGAGACAGGCTTATTTTATAGCCTCTAAGGAACTAATACAAAACGTGTCCAAAAGAAATCCAAAGTACAGCTAATTACCTGCTTAAAGATGGCCTGCATAGGAGAGTGCCATCTCTTTTCTTCTTTATGAGGTATAATAAAAAAAACTGGGGGGCGGGGGGGGGTAACTTTTTTTTTAACTCCTTTGCAGGATCACCTTTAAACATTAATATTGAATCTTCCCCTCTAGATGCACAAAATGAAATGACTGCAAAGTCCAATCTATATGGGTTGAGCATTGTATGACATTGCTGATTTTACAATTTGGCTTCGCTCTGCCACTGCTGAGAGTTTATTATCATTGCTGCTAATATTCCAATAGCAAAACTACCCCAAAATGAGCCTTTTTCCTTTCCCGTGCCTAACAATAGCACTCAATTAGTTTGCCTTGTCATGATGCCCAAAATAGATCGGCTGAATTGCTTCCCTATTGCATCCCGATGCCATTTCTTCTTTTGACCTTTCCACTTTGAAAGGGAAAATGAGCATCTGTCCCTAAGCGGCTGTCTGGAAATTAGTTTTCAGGTGATTGCAGACTCGGCGGGGGCAGTTTAAATATGGCCATTTCACAGTACACCTGTTTATACGTGAAACTGGTTAAACAGCTCATGTATTGCAGATGCTTTTTCCAGTTTGAAAGAATATTGTTGTTGATTTCATCGTGTTCTGATGATGCAGAAAAATGGAATATTAGTGGTTACAGTCAAGGCACGGGACATTTTGGGATCTAATTTTGAGGAGTTCGAACAGGCTTACCTCCCATTGCTGTCAACTGGATTTTGTGGTGCTTGGCACATTTGGAAATCCATTGTACTCCCCAGAGGAAGATCTATGAGACTAAAGCAACAATTATGATCATAGAGAGGTATATATGGGACTCTTGATACACACAAATTCCATTGTAAGACACAATAACATTCCAGGGAATGATTTTTCCTGCTTTCCTGGTGGGTTGTTATTAAATATACCTTACATTTGGTTTGACCGGTGTTGATCTTGATTATTTTCCTGTCAGTGATGTAATTAAAATTCAATGTGGTGATTACTGCTGATTCTGTTAAAAGAAACGAGAGATGACAAAGTTAAACCCTTCTGATATCTGGCTTATTTATCCAGCTTTATCATTCTAAGTCAGCTTTGTTCTTCATTTACCTTTCCTCCTATTTACTTATGCCAATCCCAGTTTGTGTGTATACTCAGCGTGGAGGTTAGAATTTTCCTGAAATTGCCCCTCCTGACACACTATGAACTGGGTTGAGAGAACTCAACAAGAGTCAGGGTCACAGATGTCTACGCGAGGCCAGCATAGATACCATAATAAGTATGTGGTGTCACAGATGGCTTTCAGACAGGGAAAAAGAGCAAGTTCCAGCCTTGGAGAGCTTATAATCTAATTAGACAACTTAAACATAGTGGAAGGGGCAGTGTTTTGCCATGAAGAACAGTGTGATTGAAGTTCCATTTGCATCACGTTAGTTCCATGATTTTGTTGGGTTTGATTAGCTAACACTTCACTCTGGCCAGAGTTTACAGGACTTTTGGGAGCAGCACACAAAGGTGGAAACATTGTAAACTGGTAATAACGTTGTGTCTATTAGTCGTATACATTTCCAGGTTACGTTTCGGTAGTTTGGTCATCTAATCAAACTACAATCTAGGACAGTGGTGAGCAACATGCGGCCCGAGGCCTGCATGTGTAGGATTGCCAGATGTCTGGTTTTGAACCGGACAGTCCGGTATTTGAGCTTTCTGTCCAGGAAACAAATTGAGAAAATACTGGACATATAAATGTCTGGTATTTTCTAATTCAGTTTTTATTATTATCATCATGAGTATCAGTACGTAGTTGCATACCGCCTGGCTGGTAGACGTGCTCACACTGCAGGCAGTACGCAACTACGTAGTAAAGAGGAGGGGGGTGGGGCGGGATGGAATCCCCGGGGCCAGACTCGCCCGTGCGCCCTGCTGGGACCATGTGCAGGATGGCCAGCGCCCCAGGTTGTGCGTGTGCCTGGGCCAGCCCCACTCCCTGCTGGCCGGTTCCTCCCTGCATTTCCCCCCTCAGCCAGCCCCACTCCCCCCAACTCCCTCCCGGCCAGCCCTGCTTCCTGGCACCCAGTTCCTCCCCTCCCCCCGATTCCCTACCAGCCTGCCCTGCTTCCTGCCAGCTGTTTCTCCCCCTTCCGACCAGCCCTGCTCGCTTCTTGGCTAGTTCCCCCCTTATCCACCCCCGCCCGAGCTGAGATCAAGTGTGTCAGGTATTTTTTTTAAACCATCTGGAACCCTATGCATGTTCCCCGCTGCGGTTCTGTGTGTGGCCCACGAGATGTTTTGTTTGTTGTTGCCCATGCACAGGATTGCCAGATTCTGCTGGTTTTATCCATGTATTTTTTTTCCTCCTGGAAAAAATCATTCTTGTTACTCTTCTCTGGACTAACGTGATGCATACGTAAAGTGTGGGCTAGGGATATTAGCAAGTAGTCGACTAGTCTACTACTAGACGAGCTGGATCTGAGTCAATCGTGTGCCCTTGTACGGCATGTTGGGGAGCAATAGGAGGCGCATTGCCAGCAGATCTAGAGAAGTGATTAGTCCCCTTTATTCGGCATTGCTAAGGCCACATCTGAAGTATTGCGTCCAATTCTGGGGCCCCCATGGCAGAAAGGACGTGGACACATCGGAAAAAGTCCAGTGAACGGCTACAAAAACGATTAGGGGGCTGGAACACATGACCTCCGAGGAGAGGCTGAGGGAACTGGGCTTATTTAGCCTGCAGAAGAGAAGAGTGAGGGGGGATTTGATAGCAGCCCTTCACTACCTGAAAGGAGGTCCCAAAGAGGATGGAGAGAGGCTGTTCTCATGGTGACGGATGGCAGAGTAAGGAGCAATGGTCTCAAGTTGCAGTGGGGAAGGTCTAGGTTGGATATTAAGAAAAACTATTTCCCGAGGAGGAAGCACTGGGATGGGTTCCCTAGGGAGGAGGTGGAATCTCCATCCCTAGAGGATTTTAAGTCCCGGCTTGACAAAGCCCTGGCTGGGATGATTGAATTGGGGTTAGTCCTGCCTGGGGCAGAGGGTTGGACTCGATGACTCCTGGGGTCTCTTCCAACCCTAGAATTCTATGAATTTGTAGCCTAGGTCCTAAGTTATGACCAGTATAGCTTGTGTTTGTGTACAGGCAGTCCCCGACTTATGTCGGATCCGCACTTACGAACGGAGCTTTCTCGCCCTGGAAGTCGGGGCGAGAAAGCCCCGTTCGTAAGCTGCTCCGGTGCCCCTGGTCTGCTGGAGACCGTCTCCAGCAGACCAGGGGCACCGGGCGGGTTCCCGCGCTTCTGAGGCTTTGCCAGAGCAAAGCCTCAGAAGCGCGGGAACCGCTGCTGCTGCCCCTTGAGACCCGGTGCCTGTGGTCTGCTGGGGACGGTCCCCAGCAGACCACAGGCCCCCGGACTGAAGCCGCAGCCGCGGGGGGGGGGGGGTCCCGCGCCTCTGAGGCTTTGCCAGAGCAAAGCCTCAGAGGCGCGGGGAACCGCCGCTGCTGCCGCTTTGACTGAAGCGGCAGCAGCGGCGGTTCCCCGCGCCTCTGAGGCTTTGCTCTGGCAAAGCCTCAGAGGCGCGGGACCCCCCCGCGGCTGCGGCTTCAGTCAGGGTGCCTGTGGTCTGCTGGGGACCGTCCCCAGCAGACCACAGGCACCCAGACTGAAGCCGCAGCCGTGGCGGGGTCCCTGCCTCTGAGGCTTTCCCAGAGCAAAGCCTCAGAGGCGCGGCACCCCGCTGCCGCTGCGGCTCTGCTCCCCGTGTCCCTGGTCTGCTGGGGGGGGGCGCAGCTAGTGTGCTCCCCCCCTCCCCCCCCAGTAGACCAGGCTTTTGTTTTGGACTCTGGGGCAGAGCAGCTGGGGCGCTGCCGATTGGTCCTGCAGCGCCCGTGGGCACTACTGGACCAACCCGGCAGCACCCCAGCTGCTCTGCCCCAGGTCCTGATTCAGCCGCTGCTGGTCAGTTTCAGCAGCGGCTGAATCAGGACGTCTGGGGCAGAGCAGATGGGGTGCTGCTGGGTTGGTCCAGTAGCACCCCAGCTGCTCTGCCCCAGGCGTCCCCAAGTCAGCTTCTGCTGAAACTGACCAGCGCTGACTACAGGAAGCCCCAGGCAGAGTTGCTCTGCCCCGGGCTTCCTGGAATCAGCTGCTGATCAGTTTCAGCAGCAGCTGACTTGGGGACGCCTGGGGTTCTTAAGTTGATTCTGTATGTAAGTCAGAACTGGCGGTCAGTTTCAGCAGTGTCTGAATCTGGACGCCAGTTCCGACTTACATACAGATTCAACTTAAGAACAAACCTACAGTCCCTATCTTGTACGTAACCCGGGGACTGCCTGTACTACAGACAGCTACCTCAGTGAAGGCAGAGTGGGTATGGCAGTTATTTCCAAATGACTTAGGGCATGTGCTGCCTTTTTCCCAGTTGGACTGCACTGCACCAGCCCATTTACATTCTGAGTCTACTCCTAAAGTATTGCCAAACCAAAAGTTTCCGAAATCCTGAGTGTTGGGTTCTTTTAGAATACTAGCACTGGATTTTCAAGTCTAGTTCCCTGCCCTCATGGCAGGACCAGGGATGGTCTAGATCACCCCCAATAGATGTCTATCTAACCTGCTCTTAAATGTCTCCAGTGATGGAGATTCCACAACCTCCCTGGGCAATTTATTCCAGTGTTTAACCATCCTGACAGTTAGGAAGTTTTTCCTAATGTCCAACCTAAACCTCC
The DNA here is from genome assembly GCF_049634645.1 of Pelodiscus sinensis. NCBI lineage: Eukaryota > Metazoa > Chordata > Testudines > Trionychidae > Pelodiscus > Pelodiscus sinensis. The sequence goes on along the minus strand of NC_134721.1, from coordinate 5,605,904 downwards.
CTCGCTGCAGTTTAAGCCCATTGCTTCTTGTCCTATTATTAGAGCCTAAGGAGAACAGTTCTCCCCCTCCCCCTCTTGTGACACCCGTTTAGATACTTGAAAACTGCTCTCACGTTCCCTCTCAGTTTCCTCTTTTCCAAACTAAACAAGCCCAATTCTTTCAGTCTTCCTTCATAGATCATGTTCGTAGACTGTTAATCATTCTTGTTACTCTTCTCTGGGCCTTCTCCAATTTCTCCCCATCTTTCTTGAAATGTGGCCCCCAGAACTGGACACAATGCTCCAGCTGAGAGCTAACCAGTGTAGAGTTGAGCAGAACTACTTTTTGTGTCTTGCTCACAATACTCCTGCTAATGCCTCCCACAATCATGTTTGCTTTTTTCGCAACAGTGTCACACTATCGACTCATGTTTGGCTTGTGGTCCGCTATGACTCCTAGATGCCTTTCTGCAGCTCTTGTCCCTAGAAAGTTGCTTCCCATTCTGTATGTGTGAAACGGATTTGTTCTCTCCTAAGTGGAGCACTTTGCATTTGTCCTTATTAAACATCATCCTGTTTATCTCAGACCATTTCTTCAGTTTGCCCAGATCGTTTTGAATGATGACCCTATCCTCCAAAGCAGTTGCAATGGTGATCAAATGTAGCATCCCCATGGTGATATGTTGGATGTGCTCCACCCCACTGAAAGGAGTAGTCCATTTAGATCGTGCTTCACCTGAACCCCTCATGGCAAATAGAATATCATCGCAGGTGTGTGGCTGATCCTGCCATGTATTCGGTGCATAGAGTTCCTACTGGTGCCGTGGAAGTAATGCTATAGGTTCCTGTCACAGCATGTGCACATCCTGTCCCATGGGGTTTGGGTACTGGGGTGTGGATGTCACCTGTTCGGCTGCCCGTCCATAGGCGGTCTACAACAGACAGTCCATCACCCTGAGGTGGTCTGTCTAGTAGCCCTGGATGCAAGGTAGTGCTGCCTAATGGCCAGAGTCTTTATCATCACCCTTGAGTTCAGGACAGCACAGCATAATGGATAGAGTCAGTAACAGCCCTAGGGTTCAGGGCAGCACAGCCTAGTGGCTAAAGTTAGGGGTTTGGGGTAGCAGCCCCAGTAGGGAGTAATCCACATGGGTTCAAGATCCTTCAGCCCCACAGCACCCATCTCCCCACCAGCTCTGGAGGCTCAATATGGTCTCTTGGGTCTCCAGCTCCTGTCATGTTGGTTTCTGGCTGGGTTACTTCAGAAGCTCCTGCAGCAGGTCCTTTCTCTCCGGTGTCCAGCCCAGACTGACCTAAGCTGCTCCCTTTTATATTGATCCAGCAGTTGGAGCATGCCCAGTCTGGGTGGAGGGGCGGGACTTCCTCTGCCCACAAAGTTTTAGCCCTTTTTAGACCAGTGCAGGGTATGCACACCCTATCACAGTTACTAATTGCTTTTGCATATGAGTCGCAGTATGACGAGATCATGGCTCTCCTAGGTGCTATGCATATCCATGCAGGAATCCTTTTCCGTGTTTCAGAACTGGGTAGTGACTCACAACTTCTTCACAGGCTTTCTTTGGGGCTTTAAATAAGTCAGATAACTGCTCTGTGCCTCAGTTTACTGATCTGGAGAGGAGAATAGTAACACCTATTGTAATCCCTGTACAAAGATCAGCAGAGATTGCAATGTGTCCACAGTTATTTTCTGCGACAAATAGAGGGGTAAATGCATGGTTTCTCAAATTATAATGATTAATATAATCATTATGACCAAAGGCACACTGAGAATCGGCCCCTGTGGAGCTAGGGGCTGTGTGAACATGCAGGCTGGTGAACACGGTTGCTGTGATTTTTTTATTTATTTTTGAGTACTGTTTTTAAATGTAGCATCTTGAATGGTGACTGGTGAGTGTCATTGTAGTGTTATGAAGCTTCATTAATGAACGCTTGCGAAGCACTTAGTGATCCTCAGATGAAAAAGTGCCGTAATGTGTAATGTGTGAAGGGTTGTTAAATTATACAGCATTATTGTCAAGACATCATCTTTCATTCTCGGGACTGGCGTTGCGTGAGTGCCAAGAAAAGGAGTAAGTAATCTGCATTGGTTTCATCACTTAAGAAGTAATGGGTGACTTATTAGCATATATAATATTGAACTGGCTACTGTAGACCCTGATTACAAGTACTTAATGACTGTAATCAGCTACCTTTACCGTCCAGCTAGAATAGCAGCAAAAGTCCCTGGTGCATTCACATTCCTGCACTTGAATTCAAAGAAACTGCCTTTGGCCTAGTATTTCTGATGTGTTTATTCTGCTCATGTCTCTGTCCCCTGGCCCTCTTCCTCCCATCTGTTTCTATAGAATATCTAGTTTGGATTGTCCTAGTTGCTTTGTGGCTTTTGCATTCTGTTCATCTTGCCAACGCAGGAGTGCTGTGGCCGTGGTACGCAAAACCTGAAGAGACCGATCTGAAGACTGGGGTAGCAGATGCTGTGGATGCACACGTAGCGGAACAACATGTTCCACTTAATAAGATAAGATCTGCTTATTAACATCTTCATGCTGCAGATTGACTCAATAAATCATCATGGCTCCTTTCGAGCCATTACAGTGTATGGTGTCAAAGATCCATGTATTAACATCTGCATAGTGTGGAAAGATGTTTTGCTCCCCCTTGGCCTAGTGTTTTTCTTTTTCTTTTCTCTGGTGAAAAAGGAAGTACGCATCTCTGTGTGTGTTAGATATGGAGGCATCGGGTGACTATTTCATATGTAAGGTTCTAAAGTGGAACACAAACTCCCATTTTTCTCAAAATATCAGTAGATAATTGGTGTGAAAATTCACAGACAGCTAATTGTTTTATGTCCTTTGAATTTTCTGGGTTTTTTTTATTGGTTCATAACTTTTTATTGGGCTGTCTTTGCCTCTGGCCAAACATTTTTTCCGCAGCAGCACTACACTTCATTGTGAACATAAGAATGGGGTCAGGCCAAAGGTCCACCTAGCCCAGTGTCCTGTCTTCCGACAGTGGCCAATGCCAGGTGCCCCAAAGGGAACAAACAGAACAGGGAATTATCAAGTGATCCCTCTCCTGTTACCCATTTTTAGCCTCTGACAAATAGGCTATGGGCACCATTCCGGCCCATCTGGGCTATATGTATTGATGGACCTGTCCTCCATGAATTTATCTAGTTCTTTTTTGAACCCTGTTAAAATCCTGGTCTTCAGAACATCCTCTGGCAAGGAGTTCCATGAGTTGACTGCGTGTTGTGTGAAGAAATACTTCCTTTTGTTTGTTTTTAAACCTGCCACCTATTAATTTCATTTGGTGACCCTTAGTTCTTATCTCATGGGAATAAATAAATAACTTTTCCTTATTCAGCTTTTCCTTATTTCCTCATTGTGGTTTGATACCTCTTAAAATCACTGTTTGGCTGCACAACATTTGGTAGAAAATTTGATCTTGAGGACTTTTGGTGCAAAGCATAGGGGAATTTTGTTCTTTCAGGGGGCTCTTAAATGTTAGAATTAGGGTAATTTTTAGCTATTATTGGTGCATGTGCTGTGCACACAAGCCAGATCAATGGAGGGTAGACACATACAAGGATGATGGGAGCTGACATACTCAAGCCTCATTGGCGGGTGCCAAGCACACATGAAATATCAGTGGCGACCTAAGCTTACTGTCACATTTTATCCTGCAGCAATGAAAGGCTCATATGCGGCTGCTAACGGATGAGACGTTTTCTGCTGCAGCTCTGGCCCCTTCCTGCACCTCATCCAACTCCCATTCAAAAAACCGTGTATGAAATAGGACACACAGCTCTTTGCTATGGGGCCACTTGGGCTGTTCTGCACACAGCCTTCCTGACACCTGGTCCCAAAAGCAAGGCAGTGAAAGGGTAAGCCACTGTGAACACAGCCTACATTCTGTGTTTCCACCTACAAGAATGCTCCTTACCCCTTTCTCTTATAACTATCACATACTGCTGACAGCAGCCTTCGTTCTGACTTAGGGCACCCGCCTCCCACCCCACCTCAGAACTGCCTTGTGCCTGTTCTTCTCCCAACGTAATCGCCTAGCACACCAAACGCGTGTGACAGTGGGGTAATCTGGCGCAGGGATATGTGTGAAACGGCTCAGAGGTGAGGCAGCTGTAACAGCGAGGGAAGTGTTTGTGGCATGAGTAGCAGAACATATGTACTGTTAATCGTCTTTCCTGTTCCTTGCTTTTTGTGGGTTCACATGAGAGAGAGCATATGGTGTGGACAGCAGTTTCACTACTTCACAGCACTTTTGTGTGTATGTTTATATCCATATATGCGTGCACCTGTGTTTGTATATACTTACCAGACTGTGTGTGTGTACAACAGCTACACTAATGTTATGCTAACATTCATGGTCCCTGCCTGACTGCAAAAAGGGTCAGTCAGCCTTGCGGCGTCAAGATATTCCTGTTTACCTATTAAGAACCTCCCCCCTTGTGGTTCAATGCTAAAGTGTAACCAGGGAAGCGGATATTGTAGGTGCCTTAGCTCTGTGAATATTTTTAATTGTGTGCATTCCATCTGTCTGTGTGCAGCTGCATACGGCTTTAACAGTAGCCATGTGGCTGGAATGATATCTAATAATTTTCTGTTAGTGGCTCTAAATGATTTTGATTTATCCACATGGTGGAAAAATGATGTTTAAGTTATTTATTATGTCTAGGCTTTTCATGGGACTCAAGGGAGTTCAGTGTCCATATCCCCTAATTCATTGGGCCCAAATGAAAATCCCCTATTTGGCCAGTGAGGTGTTTGGGCAAGATTCTTGGTTGTTTCCCAAGTATTTAAGCCGTAAATGAAAATATGCCCCTTCTAACCTTTGGGCTAATTCCCAACAAAACATGCAGACTAATGTCCCAGCGAGCCTATTTTGAACCACCTCAAGAGACTCCGAAATACAAAGATTTGATTTACATACATTGCAGTTTAATTTCTCAGAGCTTTCTTTCATTGCCTACTGCAAAACCATGCTGTGCTTTGCTTCCCCTTCCAGATGCTGGATCTGTGGCCGTCTCTTGGTTGCCTGGATACTCGTGAGTTTCCTCAAGGCAATTGCTAATCAATGTGGCTTGCAGTTAGGTGATTCCTGCAGACAGCAACCAGATCTGACATCTAAACGTAGAAATCCGTAGCCAAATACAGTCTGGGAAGCGAGCAGCTAAAACACTGTAACCCCATCTCCATTTCCAGGAATCAATTTGTCTTGTGCTAATCACACACAAGCGCTCTCTCGCTGGAGATGAACAGAGACACTTTTAGTAAAATTAAGGGTCAATCGTTTTGGTTCTTGTGGAGAGCAGACAAAAGAGGCATGGCTCAAAAAACAATTACATTAATAATTACAGTTTGATTCTGCATGTTGAGACCCTGCTTAATTTTCCTATTTATCTAAGTTTCTCCCCCAGCCTGCCATTTTGCACTAATATAGTATGCATCAGAGTCTGCTTTTTAAGATGTAAGTCGTTAGTGGAAACATTGTCAAAGCAAAATACTGGAGCTTTGAAGACAGGCTATGCTCTCTGCCCATATTAGCTCCCCAGTGCATAGCGAGAGCTTTTCTTTTATCATTGCAAAACTGTGCTCGCTGTAAGACTCAGTGAATTCAGAACAGCAGACATAATTTTCAGAGGTGCTATGGGTCTTCCAGCTCTGCTATTGACTTCTGTAGAAGCTGAACATGTCTCAGAGTCAGGGCATAACTACTCTACGCCATTTGTAAAATGTTTTCGGATCCTCTGGGGGTAATGGATGCTGTCTAAGATGTTAATAATTAGAGCTGAGTGGGCTATTGAGTACCACTTACATTTGTTATGAATTAAGTCCCTTTTGGGTTATGCATTTTTCACAAATCAAGTTATCTTTTCACGTATGCTTTCTTTAGGATTATTAGCAGGATGCTAGAAATAAATAATTTCTGGGTGATGAGTGGTCCATAAACTATTTGTTTGCTATTTGTTATTTGTGGTGTGTGCCTGGGTTGTTAAGACAGAGGGGTGGTCTTGCTTCTTCCCGATTGGAGATTTGACGTAATTAATACAGAAGTTGAAAAAGCAACCAATAGCAAATGTTCAAAATGCCAGTAGAAATTTCTGAATGGATGATCATATGCACTGAGCTTAGCAAGGCTTTTAAGACTGGCAAACATTTTCCTGACTTCCTTACAGTTATCCAAATACTCATTAATAGTAAATAGATGTGACTTTCCACTCGAAGAACAGCAAACCAAACAGAAGTGTTGAATTTATGAAATGAGGGATATTTTAAACACTGTTCTACCAGCTCAGGAAAAACAAACATTGAGAAGGAGTTTAAAAGGGGGAATCTCTGAAGATGAGAGAAACTACTTGATGAGACCCATGAGCAAATATGAGAGAACTACATTCAGCATTGACGTGTTGAGTTTGGGTTTGTTTGTTTTTTTTCCATTGGTCAAAATCAAGGTCAAACTGCTGCTGACGACAGTCAGTGACAAAAGGCAATTTTTGGTGGGAAGGTTGTTGCCTGATCATATTGGAAGCTAAACAGACGCAGCCCAGTTTCAACCTTTGAACTGACTTTCAGAAGATGACAGTTATACCAATGTTGCCAATTTTCTTTGAAAAAGAGAGAAACAGGCACAACATAGCTTCCTGCCCCTTCTCAATCAGCTGGTGTCCCCCTCTCAAAATCTTCTGCAGAGAGGACCCTTTCCTTGACGTGTGTCTCCCCTCTCTGCATCTGTGCCCATGAATCCGGAAGTTTTAGATGGCATTTCTTGTAAAGTATCAGAGGGGTAGCCGTGTTAGTCTGGATCTGCTTTTGCATTTCTTGTACAGGAGTTGTATTGGAGCAAACACCTCGCCTTTAGTTGCCGCATTCACTATTAAAGAGCCAAAGGCTGTAGCAGGAGCAGGCCTATTCATGCTCCAAAGGCCTAGTGCTCTGTTGCAGCTCCGTGCAAATGAACTGAGCAGCAAAGAGAAATATACTCATCTGAAGGCAGCCAACACGAATTTCAGGCACACAAGAAAATTTCCATTGGATTTAGTAGTCTCAGGGAGACCTGTAACAGTGTAATCATTAAACGGTTAACCGATAAACAGGAGCTTATCGGTTACTGTAATGGTTACACACAGGTTTCCGTGTAATACAGAGGCAGCAGCGCAGGGTAGCACCAGCTCCTAGGGAGTGGGACCAGCACGGGGGAGCCGGTATGCACTGGAAGCCGGTTTAAAAGCCAGCTTTCAGTGAGCATCAGCTGCAATGTGGGCTCTGCAGTATAAGCTTTATACAGCTGAGCCTGCGGCATGTAACCACTAAAGATTTTTAAAGGTACCTATTTAATCACTTTTTAAGATCCCTAGTCTCCAGTAGATGTCTTGGGAGCCAGACTGTAGTATAGGTTGAACCATTCTAAAAGGGTGTCAATAAAGAGGATGGAGAAAACTTGTTCATCTTGGCCTCTGGGGATAGAACAAGAAGCAATGGGCTTAAACTGCAGCAAGGGAGGTTTAGGTTGGACATTTGGAAAAAGTTCCTACCTGTCAGGGTGGTCAAACACTGGAATAAATTGCCCAGGGAGGTTGTGGAATCTTCATCACTGGAGATATTTAAGAGCAGGTTAGATAAATGTCTATCAGGGACGGTCTAGACAGTACTGGGTACTGCCATGAGGGCAGGGGACTGGACTCGATGACCTCTCGAGGTCCCTTCCAGTCCTAGTATTCTATGATTCTGGTCCAGCAATATCCAAGGTCTGGCAGGACCACAGATTTTGCTGGACCAGAGTGCCCTGGCAACTGATAGCAGGGACCGGTTGGGGGCCTGTGGCAGGGAACTGAGCTAGGAGCAGAGCCAGGGCCCAGCCAGGGGGCCAAGAGAGGAGCCCTAGCCCAGCCAGGGGGTTGGGAGCCGAGCTGGAGGCCGGCAGCAGAGAGGCCGGAATTTGACCATTCAGCAACGGTCATGACCCATAGGTGCCCGACTAGGCAGGTCCAACCTATATGGCATTTCTGCAATGTGAAGCTTTTATTCATGGTGAGATTTTATCTTCAAGGTGCCCTGACAGAATACACACAAAGAATCCGTTCCTACCCCAAGGACCATCCATTTTCAGTTAAATAGACAGGCTAAATATATTGCCACATTATAGTACATACAGTACAGCCTCAGGGTTACAAACACCTCAGAAATGTAGGGGGTTGTCCGTAATTCTGAAATGTCCATACCCTTGAGCAAGACGATACGGTTCTTTTAAAAGTTTACAACTGAACATTGACTTAATATAGCTTTGAAACGTCACCGTGCAGAAAAAAGTGCTGCTTTCCCTTTATTGTTCTAGTAGTTTACACTGAACTCTGTACAGGACCCCCTGACTTGCAACGTGATTGGTTCCCTGGGAAACTTGCCAAGTCAGGGGCATAGTAACTCTCACCCTCATTGATGATAGGCACCGTGCGCCATTGTAAATGTGGGCTGAAGGCATAAGTCAGAGGTTTTTTGGCCCTTTCTCCACTTTTAAAAAAATCTTTGCAAATGCAGGGGGGTCTCAACTCGGAGATTTCCTGTACTGTATTGTCCTTGCTTTGGGGAGGTGCAGAGAGGTGTCAGCTGCTGCCTGCTTGTATATTTCCAGTTCCAAATAAGGTGTGTGGCTGATCTGTGAATTACTCTGGTGTTAGTAACTCTGAGGGTCTACTGTACACACAGTGAAAGGTATAGTGTGAAAAGAAAGATAATGAGCAGCTGAGTAATCTCACACAGTGTCCAGCTGGGAAAATTGGAAAGAAGAGGGGAGTTAAAGGTATGTTTAGAGAAGTTTAGTGAGATTCTCCCTTTGGCGGGGGGAGGAGGGAGACCAAAAAGCATTGATGCAACGTGATACATTGCAAAAGCAAAAAATAATTCTGAAACTGTTGGCTGGTATTTTTTTTTTTAAACCCTGATTTTTATTATTCAACTTGAGATGTTTTTGTATTTTTTTTTTAAGTGGCCATTCCCATTCGTGATTTTATAAATTCACTGCCTAAATTAGTCACTTTCAATCTGTTTACCATTGTGAGCCATTTAGGCAGCTTTCTGTGGGCTATGTGGCTGCATCCAAGCCATAGATATGCTACTACTTATAGATCCCTGGATGGATACAAATTTCTATCTGTGGAGGCCTGCACCAGGCTCGCTGGCACGCCCCTGGATAGGAGATGCAGACAGCTGTGTATAAGGAGTGGGAGTGGGCTGTGGGAGGAGGCAGGGCAGTACAGCCATGCCAGACCTGCCAGTGTGAGGTGAATGGTGGCCGCCCATGCTGGTCCTTTTCCCACTGCAGTTCCCGAGAGAGCCCTGTGGTTCCATGGATATCGATTTATATCCTTGATGACTATGCACATCGGCAGATATACATCGTATCTATGTAGAGTTCTAACCCCCTGTATGGCCCTGAGGATGTGACATGAGCTGCAGCTGTGTGTTAATTGGGCCGCAGGTTGAAAACCACGGGTCTAAATCATTGCTAGAGGAGGTGAGAGAGGGGTGAACTCATCAGAGGCAGGGAAATCATCCGAGCCTTTCCTTGAACTGAGCAATGGAATTTTGGGCCTCGAGACCTCTTCAGCACATCTATGTAATGTGCTTACTAAGATGATCAAAACTCTGCTTCAGCTACACACTTCTCTACCCTTCCTCTAAAACGTTGTGTGTCTTACCAATTTGTAGTGCTAACCGCTTCTAAAATCCCTTCTGAAATGAACGCCGGACAAGATATCTGTGTTCAGGGCCGCATCTCAAAGCCGAATTGCTGCCCATGTATTTGATATGCTTGTTGGACTTTGTAATCACTTGTTAGTATCCTTGTAAAACACACAGAGCTTAAAAAAGGAATAGCCCAGTAATACTGGAGAAGTACAAAATAGAGGAGGATAGATTATCTTCTCTTCCTACCTCTTTTATGTTTCCCCGCCTTTCTCGCTCACATTCCTCCTCCTCCTCCTCCTCTTCCTTACAGCATATAGAACGTAAGAATCATTTCTCTAGTAAAGACTGCACCTGCTTTAAGATTCGACATCCCCATTAGGGGCTCTTTCCAGAGAAGTCATTTCCGTTTCCCTATAAATTATGCATCTCTGTACATTTAAGATTCCGAAATGAAGACTACAACAGAAAGGTGTTGCTGAACATTGATCTGCTCTACGGAGTTGGCTCCTTAATACTTTATACAGGCTTGAATGCAGCTTACCGAGAATGATGCTCCGTTCATTGCTGTCATAGCATTTCTACACCACTAAATGCTCTGGGAAGGGAATCCTCCTGATTTCCGGAAACCGTGAATTTTGAACCCTAGTCTGTGTGTTCTAAGACGGCAGTACGATGGGTAAGTCGAGAAGGCAAACTGGGATTTGCTTAGCAGAAGAAGCTGGCTTTCCTCTCAGAGGCCCTCCTTCCTGAACTGTCGCTCCTGTCTCCTGGCTAGACTCTTTCTTGCGTCCTGTTGCCTCCTTTCCCCATGCCCTTCAGAGGGTCCACAGGTGTTTGCATGGTTTTTTCACTCTCCCTCCTGCACACAACCCCCTCAGACTATTGGGGCATGATTCCTGTCTTAATTTACCCCAAAGGCCGATGGAAATAGAGCTTCAGGGATGAACTAGAGTAGAAACTTGAAAGGAGAAGATGGATTCAACCACTCAAATGCCAGTTCAGATAAATGCTATGTTTTATGAGTTAAAATTCATACTGTATGTGGTTTGCACATCAAGCTCTTGTGAGCTGTAGCTGGGCATTGTTAAATAACAGCAAACCTAGGGATTACTGCATTTCAGCAGGTTTGTCTTCCTCTGTGTATTACTCGTGTATTAATTTTAAACACATACAACACATTCTCCTATAGGCTGGGGTGTATGTGTTTTGTAATATGTTTTGAAATACATTATGGTTTGGTGTGATGTAGAAGCTGAATGTGTACTTATTAGGAATAATTTGCATTTGGTGTATGTATATGTATACAGATAAGGGATGAAAAGCTGGGTATACACATATACAAAAGCTGTGTGTATATGTATATACACACACACTATATGCTCCGTCTATATACCAGAGGGAAGGAATGTAAAGTATATACAATGGTGTGATGTGCTAAAAAGGTTTTATCAGCAGGAGCTGAATTCTGATAAAATGTTTATGCCAAATCATTATTTCCTTCTATGTCTTCTAGCTAGCTGTATGTATAATGTAATCTACTATATCTATGTTTTCAGAGAATTTTTTGAAAGAATTATGGCTGATATAAATAATGTTTATAGGCTGTAGGTGTGCATATACAAACAGGCACATTTATAATAAGGGGAGACAGTAGAAAATATATGTTTGATACTGTTTTGGGATCCCTGCAAATTAAAAGGACAATATATTTATTTAAATGGACAATATTTGAAGCCTATTTCTGTGGCCCAAAAGCAGAAGTGAAGATATAAAATCATTGTTAAAACTGGTGTGGATAACTGATATTTTAAATATGGACTTTTTGGCCATAATCTCAAATAACTGTATCCCGAATGTTATACTTTTATTTATGCATTTTTGCCTTTTTTGCTGCGTGTTTGAACGGTGCCTAGCACAATGGGGTCTAAATGGCTGGGCTTTGTCAATGCTTGTGCAAAGTGAAGTAGAATGGAAATGCTGAAATATTTCATTATGAAGATTGCCGTCTTGACTAGAACAAGCCTGCACGTACCTGCATGAACCTGAATTTCAGCTTCTCGGGTCAGTTAGGGTAGAAGTGATTTTGCCATAAGATGGGAGCTCTCTGAAAGGATCAAAATTCCCCCAGAGAGTTGCATGTGGCTATAGCCAAGGCAAGGATGATATTTGCCCCTAAGAGTCTTGCTTCTCAGATTTTACTAGTTCACTTCTACCCTAACTGACCCGAAGAGCTGCAATTTCTCTTTGAAGAAAGTAGCTGCCACTTTGTGTTTTCCTTTGACAAACTTTTCCTTGAGAGAGAGAGAGATTCCTTTCTTTTCAAAAATGCAACAGCCACCCAAAAGAACTTTTCTATTAAAGCCTGTCACCCCAGCTTTTCATCCCTTATCTGGTGATAGCAAGTAATGAATTTTTTATTTTCTGCAGGGCTCACCCTGAATCTGACAAAGCATTGTGTCAGTGCATATGTATAAAAAGGCCACTAATTGAAATTCAAATGTAATGAGCTGAAGTTTTTGCTATTCACCACAGTTGCCTTTGTTTTAGTCCGTGTACGCTCAGTGCACCTAAACAATGCAACCCTCGCTTCTACTTTTAAATGCAACAGGAATAAATTAAAAGGGAAGAAATCTTTCTGGTTCATTCCAGAAGTGAAAAATAGTTTGCAAAACAAGAACCTTTCTCGCACCTTTTTATAGGGGAGAATCTTTGGATGGAATAAGAATAAAAAAACTTGCTGCTTAAAAACTTGAACATGCAAATGTGTTTCTATTGCCTAGGTAACTATTATGGAACACCCAAACCTCCCAGCCAACCCGTCAGTGGGAAAGTGATTACCACTGATGCTTTGCAAAACCTCCAGTCCAACTGCAAGCAGTCGACGCCAAAACGAACCAAGTCTTACAATGATATGCAAAATGCGGGCATAGTGCACACGGAGAATGAGGATGAAGATGATGTCCCTGAAATGAACAGTAGCTTTACAGGTAAAGCAAAAAATATTCTTGTCCATATTCTAGGATACACTGCATTTTTCCCCTCTCCGTCAGAGTCCTGCAAAACTGCCGCTTTTGGATTGAACCACATTGTAATCTGGATTAGAAATATCCCTGCTAGTAACAATACATTTTCCCCTAGCTCACAGATTATTTAAAAATGATTGGGATTAACCTAGATGGGTATCCCGTTCCCATACGAAATTGTATAGCAGCAATGGGCAACCATTTTTGGGTCAAGGCGCCACTGACCCACAGAAAAATCAGGCAGGAGCCGCACAGAAGTGAAAAGCAAAAAAACCCCTCTTCATTGATGTGGCCCCCCAAATGAGAAGCAGAAAGACATTCCCCACATTCCCCTCTCTCACCAGACACTGGGGGCCCCGGGCTAGTAGATTTTGTGGGGCCCCCTGGTTTCTGGGGTAGGGCCAAAATGAGGGGTTCAGAGTATGTGTAGGGGCTGCCTGGAAGCAGGCTTGGGGTGTGGGGTCTGGGCCTAGGGGTGGGAGGGCTGGATGGAAGGGAGGGTGCAGGAGCAGGGTGGGGATGCGGGGGCTGGGCGAGAAGGTGGGAGCAGGAGCGGAGGTCTGGGAAGAAGGGGGTGCAGGATCCGCTTCCCCACACACATACACAGTTTGGAACCCTTATCCCAGTTCGCCACTTTTTTTTCAAAACTCCCTACAGCTGAATATAAGTCCTCATATCATGTGACTTTGCAATTACCACATTCCCCTTGCAGGACCTGTTGCTGTTAAAAGGCCATTCTGAGATCTCATTAAGATCCTTTCTAATGGGAACATAGACCCTGACTAGAGGAGTTCGCTGTGAAAACAACACACTGCTTTGCCTTTTGAAGAGATGGGAGATGTATATTCGCTATAAATCCTCCCGACCCGTGTTTCCATTCTGTGAATTAATGAAAGATACAAATAATCTGTCATTGTAAGATCAGACTTCAGTCTCTTGTCTCCACCAAACAAGCACAGAATCTGGATAGAAAAGCATTGGTCCACCCAGGTCAAAAGAGTTTCTCTCTTTCATGCCAGAAATAACCATATTATTATTCTCCCTGTTCTGCAGAGGACCTGTCTCAGTCTTGTGTTTACACTAATGATCTGACTGGGGAATGAGTCATATTTTAGTTTCTTAAACTTGCCAATCTCTACTTGAAAATATTTAAAGGCGCTAATGCTAGATACCAGCAGTAGGATTTCGAACGAATCTTGATCTTTTCTGGTTTAGAGCGTGATCGATCGGTGCCGTTCCTGCTTCCAGAAACAGCAGGCAGGGGTCCTACATGGCTTGGAGTTGGGATTTTAGCTGTCCAGTAGCTCTTGGTTTGGAAAGCTTTCATGGATTTCCACCCCCTTCCAGGAGCAAAGCTCCCTTTCTAAGCTATGTCTGCACTTAGCAGTCTGCAGCCGTATCGCTTCAGGGTTGCAGCTGTGCTTTTGTACTGCTTCGGTGTAGATCATTGGTTCTCTGCCTGTGTGTGGGCCAATTGGCACGCAGCTGCAGCCCATGTGACATCCTCATATATGCGTGTGTCCATGCGGCCCACGTTGCATGGAGAGAGGTGCGTGTGCCGCTCTCCCTGGTAAATAGGTTGAGAAGCCCAATGGGAAGAGTCTCCTGTCACTCCAGCGTCCCACGAGGCAGTAGCTAGGTCACCATTTGACCTAGCACTTTTTGCGTGGGGACGCAGGTTGGCCGAACCTTGCTGCTCAGTGTGTGGAGGGATTTTCACATTGCCAAGCGTGGCATAGCTGGGTCAGTCCAATTTTCTAGTGTAGACCAGTCTCAAGGCACAACACTGTTTCTAACCTCTGTCAACAAAGGCCTGATCGACACTCTAAATCAGTGATGGGCAATCGAGGCTAGTGAGTGGGACACACGCGTGGCCCTCCTTCATCTCCATGGGCCACAAGGTTGGAATCGGGTGTGTGCACTAGCGAGGGATGTTAAAATGCCTTTATTAATTCAGGAATCATGTAACCAGTGACAATTTCTGTGGGGATGGGGTTGCGGGGTTGCCAGATGGTTTCACAAAAAATACCAAACCCATGAAAAAAATGCCAGGAAAAAATTCTATTGAACAAAAAAAAAAAAACAAAACAAACCAGGCCTCGGGAAAAACAGAAAATATCGGACGTTTTAGATGTCTGGTATTTTCTGAACTTTTTTACTGGACGGAAGGCACAAATACTGGTCTGTCCTGTTCAATTCTGGACACCTGGCAACCCTAGCCTTGCGCTGCTGTCTCTGTCTCAGAGGCAGGCCAGAGCTTTTGGCAGTAGTGCGCGTGGGAAGGTGGCTCCGTGGCTTAAAAGCTGGCTACCATGCCTCTTGTGCACTGGTGGTCATGCTGGCCAACCTCTCCTCTGCCCACCTGTTCCCAGCGCTCAGGAAGCTCTGGGAGGGATGAGAGGAGAGAAGAGGAAGGGGGGGGGAGTTTGGTAGAGGCTGTGTGGACTGGGGGAGGGGTTGGGAGCCGGGGCAGGAGAAGGCAGGGCAGAGGCTTGGGAGGCAGGGGTGACATGAGGTTGGGATTGGGGTCGATCACGGGGTAGGTGATACCTGGAGTCTGTAGTATAATTAGGAGCAGCAATCCAAATAGTGTGGAGCAGCTCCTAGTGGTTAAGGATGTGAGGAGTTGTTCAAGAGCCCATACAATGTCCCCATTTTGGAGGTTGGGTTGGGGTCTCAGGGATCCAAGAACCCTCTGTTCTCTCCCCGCCCACTGGGACTGTGGTATTGCCATGGGTTTTACAGGGAAGGCCCTTGGAGATGAGCAACATTATAAGCCCCCCTGGTTGTGGGCAGAACGGATTGTTTCATGCTGCCACTCACAGCAGGGCTTCACGACGCTAGTACAAAACAGCGGAATAAAGTATGTTAGTCGCTTGGTATGGAAGTGTGTTTAATAGGAAAGAACACCACCACGTCACAGATTGTCTGTAGCACATGTGCTCTAAGGTACCCTAAGCAAGTCAGAAACTCTTCTAGCCACTCCTTCTGCTGAAAGGAAATCTTATTCTTTTGGGTTCCTGTCCCACCAGATTTTTTTTGTATGTGGGCCTCTGCACCCTTTCAAAGCCCCATAGAACTAAGTTACTTCATTGGACCCCAGTTTGCAGAATTGGGGCTTGAAAGTAAGGATCTGAACAGATAACCAGTTACCCAGTAAGCATACCCTTACTAGTTAACTGGTGTAGGGAGCAGCCCCCCACCCGCGGCCTGCCCCTGGGCGGGTCTGGAGTCGGCGGCAGCCCCGGCACTGGGGCCAGAAGCAGGAATCCTGCGGGCTGGGGTGGTAGCTCACCAGGGATCTCACTTAGCCAGCGAACCGGTTAAATGTTCTGTTAACTGATTAATCGGGATTTTACATCCTCACTTGAGAGTGAATAGCTACAGGAGAAATCACTACCCCTCTCCCAAATCCTGTACTTCAAAAGGTAAGGTGAGTCTTTGGAACCAACACGAATGCAGGTTTGGGCACAAACAAATTGGGAGGGGGAAGAAAAAGTGGTACAGATATTTGAGTGTGGTTACCAATAACCCTCTTTGTGATTCTGCAGCGGATTCTGGTGACCAAGACGAGCACAATATACATAGTACAAGAGAAACCGCACCACCGCCTGTGAATAATAGCGTCACCGCCGTTCCCACCACGGAACCATCTCAGAAGCTCCCTCAATACCTACCTCCTTCTGCAGAGGAAAACCTAGGTCCTCTACCTGAAAACTGGGAGATGGCCTATACCGAGAATGGAGAAGTCTATTTTATAGAGTAAAGCTCGTATTTTGTTGTTTTGTGTGCGTGTGCGCGCGCGTGCATGTAAAACCGCTGTCTGCAAATGCAAATACACACCATGTGTATTTACTGTCTGTGGCTGCTTTTGAGAACTGAAAGATCTTGACGAGTTGTAAGATGTTGTTGCAGCATGTGCATTTCCTGAATGGATCATGCAGCTAAACTCAGAGGTGTTGGAGAGTCAATACATTTGCGGGGCAACTGTTGCGGGGTTTTTACAGAGCGAGTTCAGGAACAACTAAAATGATTGCTCAGTTTTCTAGTTTGGGATGAAAGCTCCTAATGAAAAGACGCTAAGAGCGCTCTTTCAGTGCCTGCCTGTGTACATCAGAATGATGAGGGGGAAATTGCTCCAGCCCCATGCTCAGTCAGTAGCAAAGCCAGGGAACTAACTTGGCTTTTCTCATTAAAGAGAAGGATCCAAATTGTATGCTGACTTGTGGCTTCCCCAGGGTATAACCAGCATTTGGCAGACAGTCTTTGGTAGAGCCAGTGGGTGGGTACTTTTTGGCTTATCTTTGTAGTGTCAGTTGCCTTAAGATGGTCTTAATACTGAGTTTTTTCCTGCCATAAATAATAGTCTGTAATTGTACTTCAAGAGAGCTTTTCCAGACCTGAACAGTGGCTAAAACAGGACTGGCTAGTATAAGAGATTCCTCAGGCAGAGTTATCCTCAGCTAGTTATCAGAGGCTGTGTCCAGACTCCATGCCTCCGTCGACGGAGGCATGTAGATTAGCCAGCTCGGAAGAGGGAAATGAAGCCGCGATTAAAATAATCGCGGCTTCATTTAAATTTAAATGGCTGCCCCGATCTGCCGATCAGCTGTTTGTCGGCAGATCGGGAGAGTCTGGACGCGATGCCCCGACAAAGAAGCCTTTCTTCATCGACACAGGTAAACCTGGTTTCACGAGGCTTACCTGTGTCGATGAAGAAAGGCTTCTTTGTCGGGGCATCGCGTCCAGACTCTCCCGATCTGCCGACAAACAGCTGATCGGCAGATCGGGGCAGCCATTTAAATTTAAATGAAGCCGCGATTATTTTAATCGCGGCTTCATTTCCCTCTTCCGAGCTGGCTAATCTACATGCCTCCGTCGACGGAGGCATGGAGTCTGGACACAGCCAGAAAGTTCAAATAGTGGTTACAAACTAAAACAAGACACTAAACAAATCTCTTAGCTGTCTTAATAGGTAGGGGGCAAGGAATTTGAATTTTGGTTCTGAACGTTTGTATACTGTCGTAATGGAAAGAGGCCCTCTGTGTACACGCCACAAATACAGTGCATCCCGCTCCAAAGCTGGCTTTTCTGGTGTCTAGTACTTAGACCAGAACCTCAGCTTGGACACATTAAGAATCCCAACTATTTTCCATGGGTAAACTAACTGCCAAATTGATTGATTTGAAGAGGCTGTGCTACGTGATTTACAGGTGGGAGTGACGGTGATCCTCCGAAGACTAGAAACTGACGCTATTGTGTTCATTGAGAGAGATTCTTGGGAGGTCACGCCACCAGCAGAGGCAGACTGGCACTAGGGATGTGAAAGGTTATCCCGTTAACGGGTGAGGCTTGCCAGTTCCGGTTAACCCCTGGCGACTAGAGCAGCTCCAGCGACTAGGCAGCTCCAGCCCCAGGGTGGCCCACCACAGACAGGGACTGCTCCAGTTGTCCAAAGCAGCGCCTGTCTGTACGTTGCAGGCAGGAACTGGCTCTGGTCATCCGGAGCAGCCTCTGCCTGTGCCATGCCCAGGCCTGCTGTGGACTGTGCCTGGTTGTCGATGCCCCCCAATCCTCCTTTATTCAGTTAACTTATTAAACATAATGTTTAACTAATTAAACAGGA
The DNA here is from genome assembly GCF_049634645.1 of Pelodiscus sinensis. Taxonomy (NCBI): domain Eukaryota; kingdom Metazoa; phylum Chordata; order Testudines; family Trionychidae; genus Pelodiscus; species Pelodiscus sinensis. The sequence continues at coordinate 5,587,554 of NC_134721.1, read as the reverse complement.
TTTTACATCCCTAACTGCATGCACTTCAGATGGATTCTTCACCCACAATCTCCACCGGACATGGCCAGTTATGCTAGCGGCAGTAGGGTTGAGCCTGAGAGCCGGTCCATGCCATTCCCGAAGGTACCAGACCAGCCAGTATTCAGGGATGCAGCAGGAGCCGCCCCTATTTGTGCATCAGTTTGAACTGAGAGGTGTTCGTAACATGGTGCTCTGCCCTCAGTTGTCTCTTCATGGTAGTTTCGTGCCACTGCCTTCATCCTCCGCAAAAAGGTTTTGGAGGCAGGGTGATTGATGACGTGTTTATGCCCTCTTTTAATGAGCTTGAAGACCTGACTTGCCAAATGGCCTGTAAAGATTTGTTAGCCCTTTTGTGGCAAAAACCAGGGGAGCGAAGGATGGCTCTGTTATTACAATCAGGTACGTGTCCTCCGTAACGCAACTCTGCATCTGTCCTGACTTCTGTGTGCATACTTGGTGCACTCGTGTTGTTACAAGTCAGGCCGCAAAGCAGGGAGAAGAGAGCAGACGGACGTGCTTCACTTCAAAACAAGTAATAATGATCTCAGCAATGGCCTGCCGTTCCACTGCGTTTCAGTGTAACCCTGGAGAAAGAAAACAAATCCCACCCAATGAAGTTACCCACCTCACATGGAATTTCGGCTCCTCGCCCGTGAAAGGCTGCTTTTATAATATGCCAGATCCAAACAACACCCGGGAGTATTACAAATAGCACAAACGTTTAATCTTGTGAGTTTATCAGGCAGAGGCGGCTCAGATACAGTTTGCATGCTTAAGCTAACCAGACCATATGAGGTACTCCTGGCATTGGGAACGACCCACAGGACTGACACTAGCTAAAAATGTGAAAATTCTGTGCACATCCACCATTTACCCTATATTGGTGGAACCCCTCGGCTTTATTATTGATCGTGTGCCTTGCTGGAGTTCAGTTTGCTCATCTGAGTAACCAAAACTATGACTAATGAGTTTGTCAGAAACTCTCTGAAGTACACGAAAGAACTGAATGTGTTCCTTCTGAACTGGAAAGACTGGCTAGAGAAATGGGAGAAAAGAGGACCTTTTACTGCAGCACTCAGCTTCAAGAATAAATTAGACATGAAGTCTTCTTTTGAAAATGAGCTTGTTGGTTGGCTGTTAGTCCTTAATGGAACATAGCCCTCGTTACGTTATTTCTTAGTTCCCCAGGGGTATGTCTGTTTTTGCCCCCTACTTCGAAGTAGGGAGGCAAATGAAGCATACCAAAGTTGCAAATCAAGCCCAGGATTTAAATATCCCACGCTTGATTTGCATGTTCCCGGCCGGTCGCCATTTTAGAAATGGACTAGTCCGGAGTAACTGCCCGCATCTACATGCAGCAGTGAAAGGTGAGTCCGATTTAAAGCCCTAACTCGAATTAGCTGGTGTTCCTCCTGCAATGAGGTTTACCTGCTAATTCGAATTAGGGGCTTTAAATCAGACTCCCGTTTCACTGCTGCGTGTAGACGCGGGCAGTTACTCCGGGTTAGTCAATTTCTAAAATGGCGACCTGCCAGGAACATGCAAATCAAGCGCGGGATATTTAAATCCCTGGCTTGATTTGCAACTTCGGCATGCTTCATTTGCCTCCCTACTTCGAAGTAGGGGGCAAGTATAGACATACCCCAGGTGTGTTGTGAGGCCTCATTAAAGTTTGGTACACTTCTTTGAGAACCTTGAATGTGGAGTGACGTTAGAGCTAAGAACTATTAAGCAGAGCCAAAAGCTAAGCTAGATAAACTAGATTTCAGTATCAGAAGTGGTTAATCTCTCAGGGTTAGATAATATGCATCAAACGCTAGAACAGTGTTTCTCAAAGTGGTCCCCGAAACCTGCAGTTTCCCACATCTCCCCTTGGCTGCCATTGACGAACTGGAGCCAATGGGTGCTACGAGGCTCCGTAGCTGCGGTGCCGGTAAATAAACACACCGAAGCAGCTTGTTGGCAGGTTTCTCAAAGTGGTTTTGCAGACCGCTTTGAAAAACGCTGCACTAGGACTAACTTGTAGATTTGAGAGGGAGGTTCTATTACCTTTTGATCTAAGGCACAGACTAAAGGGAGGAGGAAAGCATCCCTGTAAACTATACTTAAAGAGGAGATATGCGCAGTTTTCATCCTTCAGTCCGTGGACTCGTGATTAGAAATTGAGCTGGGCAAGATTTCCATGGCAGATTTTGATGGGAAAGATTTTTTTTTTTCTGATAATACAAATATTTGCATTGGAAATATTTGTTCTGATTGTTTTTTTCCCCTAAAAAAAATTAGATGGAAATTTTAAAAAAATAATTAAAATCTTCCTTAGGAAATAACCCATAACCAGCTTTCATTGGAAGATATTTCCACGGGTTAATCTCCATTTTAAAATGTGATCCAGAGTGTAAATGAAAGTGTACCCATTCCAGCTATCCTGGGTCTGCAGTTCCAGTGTCCCATGCTTTTACACGCGAATTTCTAACTTCCAGTGAGCATTATTTTAAAAATCTCAGCTATTTTATTTCTGTCAATGCTGAGTCTCCTGACTTGCTAGCTCTGCTGTATAAAACATAAAATCGTGGTTACATTGCTTCAGAAATAAAAATATGCTTTCAGCTCCATTAAATAACCGTGAAGGCCCATATTTTTCTATCGCTGGTACGATAGCTCAGTGTATTAACAAAGGTCATATTTCCATTTCTGGTTTGCAGCCATAATACTAAAACAACATCTTGGCTAGACCCACGGTGCCTGAACAAACAGCAGAAGCCTCTAGAAGAATGTGAAGATGATGGTAAGAGACTGAAAATAGAGAACTGGATCTTTTAGCGTGCTTACTCTAGTGGAAGTAAATAGATTTTCCCCAAAACCCAATATCGAGATTTCAAAATGTTAATCAGTGAGTGCACAGAGATACCCTGTTTGAAGATGACTTTATTATAAACCCACTACACACATGGAAGGTGAATCATCATGATTTTCAGGTGATCTTGTGCCAAATGAGTGTAGAAGTAGGGTGCTTCCATGTTTGCACAAAGTGATTTGACTGTTCGTTGTAGCTGAATGAGACCAACATATTTTGAACGCATGCGCTAGCTAGGACCCCTGTGCAGGCACAGGGTAAATCTCATGGCCCATCGCCTTATGCTGTGGTTAGTATGTTTTAAGTGGATCCAAAGGCTGTTGTTGTTTCCTCCTTTGGGCAGAATTAAAACGTTAAGGTATTGCTACCCCTGTGAGTGCTACATTCAGATAGTCTAGTAAGTGTTATGATGGCGAAAGAGAAATGATATTTGCAATCATGGATTTTATCACTTAATTTGCACCAATATAATTTTGCATTCCTTGAGATGTTGAAAATGCAAGCCAATGTCCAGTTTGAAGGCACATAAATAAAATAAGCATCCCAACACAACTGGAAAAGGAGGGATTCCACTTAAGTTTACCTTTAAAAAGGCATCAAAATGAAAAGTTCAGAAAAAAAAAATAGCACAAATAATACGAGTCAGTGGAAACATCTAGACACAGTTTGGTCCATTGACCTTTCACACGTACACAGACATGCACAAACCTGTAAAACAGCGGCACTGTAACTGGCACAGAGTTATGCATGAACATGTAGGGTATCTGCATTATTATCGTAAAGCTAATTTAGAGAGTAAGATCAATCACCTTCTCTTTCAAGCTATTTGTGAGTCAGGTGCCTATACTTTAGGGCTATGTCTACACTACAAGTTTTTGTGCAAAAACCAGCAGAGCGTCCACACCTCAAGCACGTTTTTGCGCCAAAAATAAAACAACAGTAAATTGACAGGACAGAGGGCTTTTGCAGGTAGAGTTATTCCTCTCCCCACGAAGAATAACTCCTTTTTGTACCACAGCTCTTGTGCAAAAAGGCAGGTGTAGACGCTCCACAGGAGTTTCTTGTGCAAAAAGAGCCTATCCGAAAAAGCACAGGTTCTCTGAGGGCCGTTTTGTGAATGGCCATCAGAGCTTTCTTGCGCAAGAGCATCCATGCAGTGTGGACGCTCTCTTGCGCAAAAGCACTTTTGCGATGCGCATTTGAGGTCTGGACGCGCTTTTGCGCAGGAAGTTTTTGCGGAAGACCTCTTCTGCAAAAGGCTTCTTGTGCAAAATCCTGCAGTGTAGACAAAGCCTTGGGATATTACGTTACCAAAGAAAGGAATGGGCCTGATGGTTTCAAAAGTCACCTCTAAAGATGCTGTTACTATTTTGCAATTTTTCAACCTCTATTTTTTCACATCTGAGTGGGTTTCCCACATGTTATGCCTGACTTTGACTGTACAAACTGCTTTTACATGAGAAAAATCAGGTAGTTGTACACATGGTTATTGGAGTTGAATGTTCATAAAACTCAAGGTGCCTTGTGAGTGCACCAATTTTAGACCAAATGTTGTGCGCTCAATTTTCAGAGGCCTGCTTCGGAGCCCTTAGAAATTTTGGCCTCTGAGGTCCAGCCTCAGATCCTGCAAAGTCTGTAAGACTTGAGGCATAGAGATCCTTGATCTAGGGTTGATCCCTACACCCTGGTTCTATGTCTCAGTTGGCAATCTGTTATACCCTCGTATTTTTCAATTAAAAAAATAGGTAGCTGAATGGCGTGTGTAATTGGGACCAGTTAATGTGTAACAATGTACTGTTTTTTTTAAAAAAGTAGCTATGCCTTTGTTCAGCAGCTCTTCACTTTCAGCTCATTGTATTGTTCCTTCTTCTGTTTCCTAATTAATTATTATTTTTCTAACAGGTGATTAAACTCACTGTGTGTCAGGTGCATTTAGTGCCCCGTACACTTTGCTATTCTGGTCTTGCTGTATAGAAAGTTCAATCAAAGCACCTCAGTGTGAAGAAAAAAATTAAATAGCCTTCCAAATCTCACACGGCAGTCTGATCTGGCCAGTGTGAGAATGTAGGGTTACTCACATGCACAGCTCCACTGAAGGTGATGGGGCCATTCAGTGTGTGTGTGTCTCTGTGTGTGTTTTCAGGCTTAGCCACGTTGTGTGTTGAGTGTAAAAGGTAAAGACGTCAGTGTTAGGCCTCTTTCCAAACTGGTTTTGGATTGTAGCTGTGCTACATGCTTTCCATGGCAGGGTACTAATCCCTGACAGTTTTCTGTTGTTTACCATATATGAAGAAAATGCCAAATAGCATTTCACAAACAGATGTCTAGCCAGTTATCCTGGCATTCTATATAACACAAACAGTTCATGGGTAAGTTAGTATTTCTTCAGTGCCATAGTTATCGACTGTAATGTGATGTTGTTGCATCTCTTATGTGCATCATTTATTAACATAGCTAATACTTTTCTGTTCGCCCCAGCTTGTTTTACCATCTACATTCTAGTTGTGTCATTGCCTTTCATTTTCTGACTACGGTATTATTCATAAACTAAGCGATGTTTTAATCAGCTGTCATTGTTAACTGATGAAACTGAGGTTCCCTTTGACGCTAGTGGAGCCCCCTCTAGGAGTCAGGGTCCTTACCAATGCACCGACTTTCCAGGATTGGCGCGTTAGGCCCAACTGAGCAAGGCACTTAAGCTCACGCACATCCTGAAGTGCATAAGTCTGTCGAGCTACCTGTATATCCTAGTTAAATGCTTGTTTAACTACCTCACCGAGTGGAGTTCTAAGTTGCATCCTATTTAAAGGTGAAGAGTTCCTTTCAGATCTACACTCAGCTTTGGTACCTTGATAACTATACAGCCGTGTGCATCTGAGCGGAGTGTTTTGCTACAAAAATAATAATGCAAAATTGTTTATTTAATCAAATGTTGGCATGAACCTAGCTGATCCAGAATTATTATAACAGTGCAAGAGCCTGTTCTTTTACGACCCACATCAAGGGCCATAAGTACTCTGATCACTGAAGGTTTGGACTGTGCAAAATTGGTGTTGGTTCTTCTATTGACTGTAGGAATATCTTGCTTGGTGCTGGTATCTGAAATTTTCTTTTAATTTTTTCTGTCTCATTTCCTGCTCTTCCCTTGGAGAAGAAGGGGTACACACGGAGGAACTGGACAGTGAACTAGGTAAATCATTCATCTCTCATTTTGCTGTGTGACTGACAGTACCATTTTAAGCCTTTCTTTGCTTGACTTCTCTTTCGTATCATTTGGCATCTTTCAGATTTTTAATTTCAACAATTCAGTTGCAAAACACATCAGGGCTTTTGGCACTGCAAATAGCCGTTTTCCATAATGGCAAATCTGAGGCAAGTTCTTGGATCCCAATGAAAAGAAACACACCAAGGCCTGCCAAGGCTTGGGAATATGTTTACCCGTATGACGGTGGGTTTGATTCTAGACCCCCATGAATTCAATGGAGTTTTGCCATTGACTTCATCGGGGCCAAGGTCTCATCTGGTGAGTAGGTACATTGACTTCCAAGTTATGTGAAGAGTAAACACCTATATAAGGCATTTCAGGATTAATACCTAACCTTCCTAAGTTAGGAAAATGAAGTGAAATTTGGAAGACTATCCAAAAATATTCCATGGCACGTTTTTGCTGAATGTTTGAAAGACACAGCAGACATTTTTGCCCCAGTAGCTGATGTTCTAAATCAAGAATGAACTGATTTTAGATGGTGTGGTCCAGTGATATTTTCTATCATTATCTCTAATCTCATTTATCATTAGTTAGTTCAGTCCATATTCTTGAGTCTAGTCCATTTTGAGAGCTGAAAGGGCTGAGTATTTTGTATAGGATTGTATTTTCCTTAGGTCTTCCATTGCTTTAAAGAAATTTATAGCTTTGTATGGTAGCCGATTTTATTACAGTGGAATTAATCTCTGGTTTCCTTAATGACTTGAAAGTGTAGACTGCGTCCCCTGTGTGATTGATGTGTCAGCAGCAGTCAATAAATATTGACTGCTTTTTGAAATGCTGTGCAGGAAGGTGCTCTTGTGGGTAGTATGGCTAGAATCGTGTTCAGAACCTAACTCCTTTTAGTGCAGCATCTGAAAAGAGATTACATAAAGGAATGATTTATCAATTCCAGTAGCCGGGGTTGGCGCAAATTTCAGCACTGAGGTTTCCATTGCAAAGGCTAGTGACCTTTCATAGATGAAAATAACATCAAGAATAAATGCACGAAGACAGCTGAACCGAAATGCACTTTTTAAATAAACTGTCTCAAAAACACTAAGGATGGAGCCTTATTATTATAAAATAACAAGATTTTAGGTAATTACTAAACATAAACGTTTGTTCTCATCAGCGTGATATTAGCTCTTTATTTCTCTTCAGCATGCAGTGTAATTTCAAGGGATGGATGGACAGAGGGAGTAGATCCAGGGAAGGGCATTGATAATCAAAGAATTCTAGGGTTGGAAGAGACCTCAGGAGGCCACCGAGTCCAGCCCTCTGCCCCCGGACCAATCCCAACGAAATCATTGCAGCTAGGGCTTTGTCAAGCCAGGACATAAAGAACTGTAGGGATGGAGATGCCACCCCTGCCCTAGGGAACCCATTCCAGTGTTTCCCCATCCTCCTAGGGAAATAGCTTTTCTTAATATCCAACCTAGACCTCCCCCTCTGCAACCTGAGACCATTGCTCCTTGTTTTGTCATCTGTCACCGCTAAGAACAGCCTCTCTCCATCCTCTTTGGAATCCCCATTCGGGTAGTTAAAGGCTGCTCTCAAATCCCCCCTCACTCTTCTCTTCTGCAGACTAAACAAGGCCAAATCCTTCAGCCTCTCCTCATAGGTCATGTGCTCCAGTCACCTAATTATTTTTGTTGCCTTCCACTGGGTCCTCTGTAATGTGTCCACATCCTTTCTGTAATGGTGAGGGAGGGGCCCAGAACTGGATGCAGTGCTCCAGATGTGGCCTCAGCAGTGCCAAATAAAAAGGAATAATCACTTCCCTCAATTTGCTGGCAATACTCCGACTAATGCAGCCCAATATGCCATTAGCCTTCTTGGCTACAAGGGCGCACTGTTGACTCATATCCAGCTTATATTCAAAACAAGCCAGAGCAATTAGATCACAGTCATAACCTGGTCCCTGATCCTGCACCAACTTACGCAGGTGCTTATCTTTACAAGTATGAGTAGTTTTGTTGATATCCATGGAACAGGGCTATTTAGGATAGAAATTAAACACTTAGGCTGTGTCTACACTGGCCACTTATTCCAGAAAATCAGCCGCTTTTCCAGAATAATTTGCCAGCTGTCTACACTGGCCCCTTGAATTTCCGGAAAAGCACTGACGATCTACTGTAAAATTGTCAGTGTTTTTCCGGAAAAACTATGCTGCTCCCATTTGGGCAAAAGTCCTTTTCCGGAAAACTGTTCTGGAAAAGGGCCAGTGTAGACAGCACAGTAGTGTTTTCCGCAAAAAAGCCCGGATCGCGAAAATGACGATCGGGGCTTTTTTTGCGGAAAAGCGCGTCTACATTGGCACGGACGTTTTTCCGGAAAAAGTGCTTTTCCGGAAAAGCACCCTGCCAATGTAGACGCACTTTTTCCGGAAATACTTATAACAGAAAACTGTTCCGTTTTAAGCATTTCCGGAAAAGTGTGCCAGTGTAGACGTAGCCTTAGGGAAAGATTTAACAATGTTATGCCTGGGTAACTCCCACTAATCTTATCTACATAGGGAACACTAAGGCCCCGTGTATACTAACCCCTGCTGGTGATCCACTTCAGCTACAGAAATAACTCAGCTGAAGTAGACAAAAAACCACAGCATCTTACATGTAGTAAGGTTGGTGGGGGCTGCTCTCCTGTCGACACCAGTTACTTTTCTTGTCCTGCTGGAGTACTGGTATTGATGATAGAGTGCTCGGAGATAGATTTATTGTGTCTAAGCAGATGTGATAAGTCGATGGTCGATGGATCAGTTACTGCAACGTTGATTCCCACTGTGGCAAAGACAAGCCCTAAAACCCATAATTCATTTGTGTGCACCTCCAATAATAGCAATGTCGAAGACTGCAGAATAAATTGCCTGCTGGTAAAAATCTGAGCCCGATCTCCAAAATGGCTCTAACCAGTCAAGATGTGAATTTCAAGCCTTAGTTTTATAGCATAGATCTAACCCTTGGCATTTGTGCACTGTGATGGTATTTGGATGGAATGTGTTTGCAGTGGGGGAAGATAACTCTGGGCTGGTGGAGTTTCCCTGGTTTTCCGGGATTTATCAGTCTTGTAGCATGGAATACTGACCAATAGACTATCCACCTAGGAACGCGTGTTGACTCCATGCTGAAAAATATAAATTGGGCACTTTAAGCCAAATGAATAGGTGGTTGCTCTTGCAAATGTCTGAGTTAATATTAGATTATAATCCTCCATGGGCGTCCACATGGGTCTGCGGGATTTCCTTTCCTTTCCTGGGTTCTATTGTTCAGAAGTTCATGGTGTGATCTAATAGCTCTGGCTTATCTTGAATATAAGTGGGAATAATTGAAAACCACCCATATACTGGACTTTGCAAAGTGGGTGCTGCTGATGCAGAATAACATCTTGCTTGTAAAACATTTCAAAAGTCTTTTTATTAAATTCCTGGATGTGGAGCTACATAATAGACTACGAATAGCTCCAAAGTACCAGTTCTTATCTTCTTGGTTTTCAAAACATGTAGAAATGTGTTTTGTTAAATTTAAAAATGTTTAAAGACATATTTATCCAATAGCCTGGAATGTCAATGGAGCCATTCCAAGGTCCTTGTTTTGTGACCTTCCATAAAAGTTCTTTCCTTTTACAGAAAATAAAAATGAAATGTTAATACCAAAACCATTTTAAAGAAAGATAAGGCAATGGTGCGGGCCAAAAACAATAGCCTGAGATTTGAAAATAAAATAAACATGATTTAAGGTTGTGACACAAAAAGCTTAGCCAACAAGCCCAAGTACGACTCTCTCGCCACCTTTTACTCAGGTTTTGGTGCTCTACTTCTGTCTCTCTTATTCCAATGTGGCCTCCACAGCCCTCTGCTTCCACAGTGGAATAAGTTAAGAATGAAATGTCAGCCAAAACTTTTGACTCATCTGATTCTTGTCTGTATCAAAACTTTAATTGATTACAATTTTTTTGACTAAATCGCACAGTCTTTTCATCGTTCCAAATCACTGGGAGTTTCAGCTGAGTTATAAAGACTTCCAGGATTTGGCCTTAAGTTTTGAGCTTGTATTTTATATTGACATGATTTTTGTGCTTTGGAGAGGAATGTCAGTTTCAAACTCTTTCATTTGGTAAGCATGCAAAAGAGATCAGCTGAGAAGATTGCAAAGTGGTTTCTTACCCAAAGAGTAGCACTGGCTTGCATTTGGTTGCTTATGTCTCAAGGAATCCAAAGACCCTTACACTTGATAAGTATAAAAATAAAGAATGGGGGGGATGTTTTTTTATTTGCAAACAAGGAACCTGTGGAGCAAAACCGAGCAAAACCCATGAAATTAATTTCTTCTGATGTTCAGCCAATTTTCAATGAAAACATAAACTCTGCGTAATTACTGGGTGGGTGGGTGAATTTTCTTCATTTTCAGCTTGGAATTATTGTGCCTTTATGGCAGTATAGCTGATGCCTGTAAATACCGAAATGTACAGTTACTTTATTCTGATTGATGGGCCAGTGCTTGATTGTATTGGCTAAGCAACTGATGCCATTCATAAAAAGTAAATCTTTGCATTCCATAATGAATAAACACAGATTATTTCCCATTGGGCTTGTCAGCTTGGCAATAAGTGTTGCTTTTATGGGGAATTCTTTCTCACTGGTGTATTTTAATAGCCTTCATATGCATGCTTATTATATGGTGGTGGTTCTTTAAAGTCACTCATGTAGTACCTCCGGACCTAAACCATTGGGAGTTTTGTTTGATTCAGTGGAAGCAGGATCAGACCCTTGAGTAATACATCCAGTTCAAATAACCCTCGCTACTACGTTGAAGTGATGTTCACTAATTGTGTTTAAAGAAGTACCATATGCCTCCAGTCTAGAAAATCTGCAGGCACAATGTGGGGCTAAAGTTCCAAATGCTAATTCTGTCTTCAGAGCGGTTTTTAGTAATTGTTCTAATTAAAAGAATGAAAACGACTGTTACATGTGATTATGGCATTAAATGCTTTTCTATCAAGTGTTCTACAGTGAAGTACATTGGTGTTTGCATAGCGTCTAGCATAATGGGCTGCTGGTCATGAGGGGGACATTTGGGTGCTAATGCAGAAATCATGCTAAATGCTGAAATATATTTAAGCATGGTCTCTGCAAATACTTAGCAGAGGAATTTTAAAAAGTAGATTTTTCCCCAACCAAAATGTCTACACAGAGGCCCCTCTTGGTGGCTTTTAAGCAATTTATGCATGACTGTTCATTGAATACAGGAATCAAAATAATAACATGCAGCCACAAAAATTGACTTGATAAAACCAAAGGCAAAAGGCACAGATGTCTCCTTTCCAAAGGTTTGTTAACCTCACTACTGGTAACATAATACCAGACGCGGGCAATAAAATGGTGGCAGTTAACCAGGGTTAGCACCGGTGGGCTGCTGCCACTATATTGACCTGTGCCTCCACAGCTACTGGCAATCACAGCTCCCATTGGCTGAGTACGGCGATCGACGGCCAATGGGAGCAGTGATCCCCTGTACCTGCAGAGTCATAGGTAAATATGGCGGTGTGGGGGAGGGGACCCACCAGTGGCTGACCCTGGCAGATCAGATCTGGCCCACAAGCTGGTATTTGCCCATCTGTGGGTAAGACTAATATTTGTGTTCATTGAACAATGTACTACTATGGGAAACGATGGCTGTGATGAATCTGATCGTTGTACGGTAGGTGATAGTATGAAGTGGGATTCTGAAAGGCAAGTGAAATCGGGGTACCTGTCTGACAACTATATCTTTAAGCCATATGTATACTTTTTTACCCCCCTCAGAATTGCCTGCTGGTTGGGAAAAGATTGAAGATCCTGTATATGGTGTCTACTATGTAGAGTAAGTGCTGCTTGAGATTTCTTTTTTCATTGTCAAGTAGGTGCGAACTTTTCCAGTTGAATTTGCTGTAATCTTATAGCATTCGTTGAGGTTGAAACTTGGGCCTACTGCTGAGGGTAGTAGTGATGACTCCACCACTGCCAAGAAAGACTTACTGATAAGCTAAGAATGCTTGTCACATGGTATATAAGACAGTCACCCTCCCTGTGTGCTGTGTTTTGTAGCTGACGGTACTGCTGCATTGTCTGACGGGACTGCCGCAATGCCCACGCAACTAGAGCATGGATGCTGGAAGTGAAGCATTAATACTCTTGGTCTCGGATAGGAAGGCACATCATGTGTTGCTCTTCTGCGCCCCCTGGTGGCTGGCTGTGGTTCAGCATTACAGGATCTGGCCTCCACAGCTGATGTGGAAATTTAGTTTGTGCCAGGTTATCCACCGCATGCTCCCTTGCTGCGGATGAACAGTCCGTTTGGCCCTGCCAGTGTGTCTGACTAGTTGCTTACTGCACTTTGATTTAGTCCTCTTTGAGACGGGACCAGATTAGAGGTCATTCATGAACTATTCATGCGCATCAGCAGGGGCCACGCAGATAGCTGGCCTGTGCAGGTGGGTGCCAAATGCATGTATGCAATCCCTTAGGATACATCAGTGCATGGTACCAGGGTGTGATTCTCAGCTTGAGGGGAAAAATACTTCAGCTAACGCTCAGCAATGTATTTCACTCAAAAGAGCAGCTGAGTTGCAGTAGTGTGGGCAGCAGTCAGTGATGGCATGGGCTGGCCATCCTGAGTATAAAAGCACCCAGACCACGAGGGAATGTTTTCCGGTACCACGCCCAGGCCACTGCAGTTTGCACTACGACTGGTTTTTCATAGGTACGTCTCCGACTTGGAAATCACAACTCCCAGCGCAGCTAGCTCTTAAAGGGCTTGTTCAGCGGCATTACTGCAAGTGGTCTTTTATAGGGAAGAAACCTATTTAGACTAGAGCATTGGGACACCTCAGAATCTTTGTGCTCTGAGGCCTGAATTGCTTAACGAGTGCATAGCTTGAAATAAAGGCCGTGGTCAGAAAGGAGGAGCACTCGTCTCTAGATGCCCGAGACCCATTCTTGTAAAGACAGAATTATTTTTAGCTGAGACACATTTATTCAAAGCTGTAATAGCTATGTGATCAATTTAGCAATTCCCTTAGTATAGCAAGGTGTTCAAAATGTGCTCTTGTGAAGCAGATTACCTGTTCAATTAAAAAAAAAAAAAGAGGACTGAAAAATGAAAATGCTGGTGTGATCAAATACCAACCATAAAGCTTTCTGTGTTGGGTTGTAAAGAATTATGGGTTTAATGTAACTCTCTGCAGAATTAGAACAGCTTTCTCTTTATCTAGATGACAGATACTCCCTTGGGAAATCGGAGAACCAAGTTTTGTTTCATCGCTGACCCCATAAAATGAATTTTTAATTATGTGTACACTCCCGTCCATTAGGATGGCTTAGGATAGCCCTCAAAGAGATGTGGAATACAGCTTCTATCTGCTTTGGCTCACTTTGACCCCACCATCTGTGCCTTAGGAAACAAGGTTTAGCAAACTGCATAATTAAGGCTTGACATTTATTTGCCAGAGATATTGGGGGTATTTTTCATCTATTAAATGTCATGCCAAGAGCCCTGTGTTGAGCATTTCCCATGACACACTCCTTAGTGTGAGATTAAATAGAACTGTAACAGCATTGAGGCATAGAAGACTATTTTACTTACTATCTATCATCTGCTAATACAGGTATAAAATAGATTTCTCTCTCTTACACAAACACACTTACATTCTATTCCACTGAATAAATTTCATTAGTAAATGATGATTTCATGAAAAACTTCTGTCATGTCATTTTTTGATAGCCATTACATTTTCTCAGCCCTCCACTGATAAATGAAAATGACAGATTCTTACAGGATTCTTGAATTTGTTTTCATACGCTTATTAGATTAATTAAATCAGCAGTCTAACATCAGGCTCCTTTAAAGAAAGATTATCCTTTTTGTGAATCCAATGAAGACAATGCTGAGTGGAACTTTGTACTGTGTGTTTTGTGATTATTTGCAAACAGTTGTTTTAAAGATAATTATGGAACTGTGGAAAGGACTTCCAGACAGCAAAACACAGTTTCTTAACGGTAAACTTTTTTGAACTGGATTCTACAAGAATTTTAACCGAACTCAGTTAATGCTGACTAGGTTCTTAAAGCAACTCATGCTTGAAATGTACAGCTAAACATTAGAGAAATTGGATCTGAACATTTTTGTCTCCATCCATCTGGATTTTTAAGCTGTTCCTCTCTCAATACGTTTTATGCATTGTGTAGAGGAGTAACTGAAATCATCCCTACTACGACTTGTGAGAAAATTCTACCCGAGTCCCTCTATTGCTATACTGCTATTCTGTATTCACTCTTCAAATAGGTGCATTTTGCTAGTGCTTTACCTATCAATTTCCCAGTAGAACCACTCAGGCAAAGATTATTTTGGTGATATGTCACCACAATCGACTCATATTTCCATGCGGGTCAGTGATGTTAAAAATCACCCTAATTTCTCCTATCTTTATAAGCAGTTCTCCGAGTATTGAAACAATGGATGGCCCAGCATAGTGCAGCTCGGATCTCAGCTGGGCCTGAGATTCAGAATCACCCTGAAATGTTGAGTCCGTACCATGCCAACCTCTCGATCTAGATCTTCGTGAGATTGGGCAATATCATTGATGCCCACAATAAGTGCAGCCCATTGTAGCTCAGTGCTGGTTTGGCCTTTTTCATAGCTCTGTTATTTTCATAAAATTGCTAATGACTGTTTGCAGTCAACATGGCTTGTTAAGTTCTCCTGATGCCTTCAAAGCAGAGGGCGATTGAGAATTCGCCTAGTAGAGGGAAATTATAACCTATCCCAAAACCGGAGCAGCTTGCTTTATACCATCATCTTCTGGTCCTCTTCTCCCGCAGGATAAATCTTAAGGCCAGATAAATTTGTCATCACCTAGTCTGGTCTCCTGTAAAAAATAGACCAGGGAACCACACAGATTAATTTTAGTATTGAGCCCTTCTGTTTCAGCTAGAGCTGATCTCTTAAATAAAAGCATCCAACCGGTCTTGACTGAAAGCCTTTGAATCTTAAGGCTATGTCTACACTGCAGGCTTCTTGCGCAAGAACTTTTTGCACAAGAGTTCTTGCGCAAAGAGTTCTTGCACAAGGATGCGTCCACACTTCCATGTGCTTTTACACAAGAGATGTGTTTTTGCACAAGAGCATCCATGGCAGTGTGGATGCTCTCTTGCGCAAGAAAGCTCTGATGGCCATCCAACCATGCCTTTTTGCGCAAGAGCTCTTGCGCAAAAAGGCTTATTCCTCGTAGAAAGAGGAATAACTCTTGTGCAAAAAGCCCTGTCTTTTTACGATTAACTGTACTTTTTCTTGAACAAGAACACGCTTGTAGTGTGGACGCCCCACAAGTTTTTGAGCAAAAACGGCCATCACCTCTTGTATATGGTGCTCATAGAGTTTAGTTCAACACGACGGTTAATACTTTCTTCTCCAGAACCTGGGACTCCATTAAGAAGCTGTGTCTAAGTCTTGTATCATGCAAGTTCCATCAGAACTTGAATGACTTCAGCAGGCTAGCAATTTTTGTGGCACTTTTTTTCACTAGTTTCACAAAAGGGTTAATGCTATCCCAGTGATGCACTGCATCATGCATGGACATTAGGGGGTTCTAAGAACATTTACAGGTAAGCACGGTTATTTTGTAGCGGACTTGGATAGGTTCATGTTGGCTTCCATCCAGATCATTTAATGGTTGCAGATTTCAGATACTTCTTGCGCCAAGGTCACACATTCCCCTTCAATCAATCTGTCTTCCTGCACAGAGCTGTAGTGCTTAGTCCAAAGCATTGCAAGTATTTTTCACCCCCTTATTAATATCGTGCATTGATTAGATAGCTGACAGATGTTACCAGGGTTGTAGGGTTTTTTTAACTTCACTGAGCCGGGGAATGACGGTACCTCTGGGAATCTGGTTAAAGCAGGTTGATGTAGGTCTGTCTTTTATCATGTAGGCAGAGCATCCTTTCTGCCTTCCTCTCATTTTCACAGTTAAACTGCTTCTTATTGTCACTGAAAGAATTCGCCGTTCCTGCTCAAGATGTCACATCAGATAGGTTGTGCTTTTTTTCCTAACTGAGCATTTTGGCACAAGTCGGCAAGCAGTTCACCATATGCCTTGCTGTTAGCTTTTTTTTGTCCCCTTGTGTCAGGGGAATTGTGAGTCTGGCTGTCATTTTTGTTTGCCACACAGAATGTTTCCTAATGTATTGCTCTCTCTCTTCTCCAGCCATATTAACAGGAAGACACAATATGAGAATCCAGTCCTGGAAGCAAAACGGAAGAAACAGCTTGAGCAGCAGCAGCAACAACCAGAAGGTTGGCACCCAGGGAGAGCAGCATGCTTGAGATATTTGTTAACAGAATATGCTCTCCCTTGAGTTTACACCCCCACGTGGACATATTTGTCCTGCACTTAAGCACTTAGAATCCCTGTGATTTTAAGGGACAGCTTATAGGCACAATGAGATCCAAACCTGTAGTTTGTACTGTTACTAGAAGACTGAATAGTATGAGGCAAAGGAGAAATGATGAAATAATGAGCAGTGATAATTAGCTTTCAGTCCCTGAAAATGGGGGCAATTTTTAATTCTACTTCTGGAAAGTTGATAGGTTAGAAAGCAAGCTAGCTGGATTCCCAGAAATAATAATAATAATGAAAAAGTACTTGTTAGCCTCACCTAGGACTTTTTTTTTCTAAGAGGTTATTTTTATATTTGCCATGAATTAAACTCCTGTGTAGAGGTCTGCTCAGAGTAGATTCTTGGGGGTTGAAGACATGTTCCACTTGGTTCTTTTGACACATTGTTTGGTTTTACTGAAAATCATGTCATGCGTCAATAGCACGGAAGTAAAATAATTTCAAGCTTTTAAAATGCAGGGATGGTGTGGAGTTTCTGGTAGACACTTTGCTTGGCTGCATCCCTCACAACTCACAATGCAAATATGGCATAGTCCAGTGTTTCTCAACCTTTTTTATTTTATAAAGTACCCCTTTTAAAAAAAAAGTACCCCCCAGTACCTATAGTTTTCAGATACACAATTATTTTTTCTACCATTGCAACACATTTGTTTAAACAACTTAATCATAGCCTGGCAAGCGATGACATTTCTGGGTGTAAAAAGTACAAAAATAATAAAGTGCTGTAAAACTTAAAACAAAAATTTAGTTTTCTCCAAATTTCAGTTGTATTGACGTACCCCCAGACTTCTCTCGAATATCCCTAAGGGTACTCGTACCACTGGTTGAGAAACACTGGCTTAGTCCACTTCTCAGTCCGCTCCTTCTCCTCTTCCTCCAGTCTGCCTTGCTTTTCTAGAAGGTGTAGCCCTATCCCGGTGGGTGATTTTGTTCTTTTGTATCTTTTTTTTTTCCCTATCTCTAGAATGGACAGAAGAGCATCCATCGCTTGGTCCACCAGCTGTCCCAAATCATGCTCCAAATGCCCAAGAGCCAGTTCGAGACGCACCAGTACAAGGTAATGTCCCAGAAGGTTTTCCTATTAGAATGAAATTATTTTTGCTACCATATTTCTTCTGAAACAGGGCCTTCGATAGCAGTGTAGTGAGATCCCAAAACACCATTGTCCTGAATTTCTCTGGACTTTGAGAACTGTGGGTCTTATACTGAAGATGACAAAAATGAAAATGAATAGGGTTGCCTTTTAGTGGATTTCTGAAGATCTCTGTCAAATTTCAGACCTTTCAGAACATACCATGAAAACGTGAATTAGAATGTTAGCCGATTCAAAGAAAATTTGTTAAAGTCTGATATAGTGAGTGTGTGCAAACTTACATACAACTTGACTCCTTTGTGCAATACTGTGCAGTCAAACTATGTTTGAATGTGTTTGGCTGTTGTTTTGTTCTTTTCTTTATGGACAGGAAACAAATGTACCAAGATTAAAGCGTGGGTCTAATGTGTTATGCAAGCTAAAAATATTCCATGTTATAAAATGATCAGACCAGAGATATTTTTTGCATATGATTGCAGCCCAAACGAATGTAGAATTGTTTCCCCTGTTGATCGCTAAACCTTAACAAGTAGGCTGAGAGAATCACGTGAATTAAAATATTTTGACACCATTGTTCTCCTAAAGCTGATCAATACTTTTGAGTGTCACAACAATACATACCGTGTGTGCCACAGTTTCACGGTGCACTGTTTTTGAAGTGCTTTATTAGCTCTTTTGTGTTATTTGCTCGCATTCATTCTCAAACAGCCACATGAGTGAGTCCTCGCCGAGTGAGGTCAGCATTTCCCTTTTACTTCTTGTGAAACTTCCCATGCCTAAAATGTTTTTGGGAAGACCATTGTAAAGTGTCTGATGATGGCGCTAGGTTATTCAGTGCACAAGGCGGGGGTACTGACCTCCATGTGAAAACCCTGATGCTCTAGATGTCTCAGTCACTAAGGGCTTGGAAGGGAAAAATCACATCCTACTGCTAAGACGATTCAGTGGAAAATCCATGAGGTAAAATTCAACAAATTCCTAGAGACTCTACAGAGTTTTCCTGTGGCGGTAAAAATCAAAATGCCTATGACAACTGGAGCAAAATGCTCTCCATAATACATACAAACATCCGCTCCACTTCTGCAAATCCTTATGCATGTGCTTCCCTTTTAAATGCTCAGAACGGCCAATGTGCTTGAAGTGAAGCATGTGCACAAAGTGTTTGCAAGGTCAGGACTTCAATTATGGGTACCATGTCAGTGCTCCTGCCGCATTCTGTGTATGTCCTGGGGGAGGGGCTTGTCAGAACCACCCTGCCGGACAAGAAGAGAAGGGCACTGAGCAATAGAAAGGAGTGTGTAGAAGAGGTGCAGCATGCCCTGAAACGTGGTAGGGCAGAAAGGTGTGGAGGGAAAGAACAAAAGGTGAGCGCCTTCCCTCAGACAGACCTACTGTTGGCCATAGATGAGCTATGTCCAGATACCAACAGCTGGAGTCTTCAGGCAGCCTTAACGGGGCCTGCTGAGAGCACTGGTCTCTCTAATAACAGGAGCTAGAGCTAGGTTTGTTGCTAGCACCGTAAATCATTCCCTGACGCAAATAGGCCGCCAGCGTGCTGCAGGTGTTAGGAACTCGTCCCCGCAGCACAGAGGGAGCCGTACACGGCACAAAGCAAAGCAGCTGTAACCCACGGGGGGTTAGAACTTAATGCAGTCATTCAGGTGGGCAGAGGGCAGGACATTGGAGAGCAGTTCTGAGGCCGCTTCCTGGTCAGCTGGACGGGGAAACCATCATTACATGCAGCCCCCCTGCCCATCCAGGAGCAACAACGGATGCACAGGACTATGAATCCTGTTGGACCAAGGCAGCCGCACCACCCAGTAGAACCAGTTCCTTTTGCAGCAGCACAAAACCGTCAGCATCCCATCCCTCGCTTATGCTCTAAGAACAAAGCAAAGGCTGTCCAAGCAGCGCCATAATGTAACACGGGGACGAATCATGTAATTGAGTCAGGATTCTTTCATAAGAACAGCCAGACTGGGTCAGACCAAAGGTCCAGCTAGTCCAGTCTCCTGTCTTCCAACAGTGGCCAGGGTCATGCCCCCGGGGGAGTGAACAGAACAAGGAATCCTCAAGTGATCCCTCCCGGTCACCATTCCCAGCCTCTGGCAAACAGAAGCTAGGGCCATCCTCCCTGCCCATTTCTGAAATCAATGGAATTTTGTCAATGGCCGTGACAGTTTGTCAATATCATTGTTTCAGTAATGAATGCCCTGTAACAGATTTTTAATTAAAATATTTGCTTCAAACCTATTTAAATGCGGGGAGAAAATAAACAGGCAATTTGGAGCGATTGTCTCTGTAGATGCCATAATTAAACGCCCGTCTTTCTGCCGTGAGCAGTAAGAGAATCTCGAATCTCTCAGGAGATCCGTAGTTTTGTCCTGAGAAGGTTTTTAAGTCGATCTCAGGGTGCGTTTGTCAGAGCAAAGAGATGGCTGCACAGAGCTGGTAGAACACATGCAAGAAAAGAGGCAACAGCTGTCCGTTCATTGGGGTGGGTTCTGTACTGCTTCTTGCGGGCTGTGAGGAATGCACCAGCGAAAGGAAACCTTACCCTGGATCCTTCTATGCCAGGCTGCATGGGACAGCCCAGAATCTCTCATCCCATCTGTTCCAGAGATGGGGAGCAACATAGGGCCATACCCAGAGGAAGTTCTCTGTTGGCCAACACCCTCTACACAGCTGGAGCAGCATAAAGTGGCCAAAATCAGTCCCATTATTTGTAAATATTTTTTTAATACCGATTTTACCTTCCATTCCCATGAGGCGGGTGAAGGCTACGCTTTGGCTCCTTACGTAGTCTGGTTTTAGCTCTTCATTTCCTCAGTTGATTTTAAAGGGAAGGGTTTCTGGTTACTTTGGGCACCTTTTCTCAGCTGGTGAGCCCCTCCTGCACGGCCTGCCTGCCTCCCTCCCCTCATGGTCTCCTGCTGACATTGTGGGAAAGCTCAAGTCTCCCGTTGCCCCATCGCTGGCCCAGTTGTTGCCCGGCACACGTTGCAGCATCTTCCCTCCATGCTCTCACTCCCAGCCACGGCTCCTCTCTCCCGCTGAGCAATGGTTTCCCCCTCTCACTGGCTCTCTTGCTTGGGGAGAGACCAGCTGAGTTGCCCCCTCTTTCATTGCAGGCTCTGCTGTCTGGGAGAGTTGCACAAAGCCCGGAAGAGCAGCAGCTGCCATTCGGCAACTTGGTGTGTAGCTTTGTCTGTCGGCGTCCCATGATAACTTTCATTGAGCATACTCAGTCATTTAAAACGAGCGCCTCCCTCCACCCTCCCTGCAGCCAAGAGGTATTAGCCTAACGGGTTGGGATACACAAGAGTCATGTTCTTGTGTTTCAGAGAGGCTGTGAGGGGAGTCATTACTTCATGTCCTGCTACCATTTGCTGGTAGGGAAACACTTTTTGCACTCCAGAAACAGTGGGGGTGGGCTCCCGTCCTGCAAAGCAAGCAGCTCCCTGTTGGTGGCCCCCAACACACTTTCCTGTTGGTATTTCTAAAGTGACGTGCGCATAAAATAATGGCACGTGAAGTGAGACACATGCTGATTGCACGCAGCATCGACCATGAGAGTCGTGTGCTCCTCCTATATCCCATCAAAGCATTGCCATTGTTCAGTCGGCACTCCTTGCAAATTCTCGGAACGCAGACCCAGTTAGCCAAACGACCCCATCCGAGGAGACTATCTTGGTTATAACAATCTTACAGCCCATTGACGTAGACAGCCTGCTCATTAGCCTATGTAGCCCATCGCTGCCTTAGAGATCTGCCTTTTGGAGCAGAAACTCGGAAATTTGTTTTTAAGAGTTTTGAAACGCACACCAGGCGCTCTGGTCATAATCCACATAGGACCTTTTCAGTCCTACGGTGAGTCTACACTGCACCGTTATTTTGAGATAACTAACGTTATTTCGAAATAACAATGCAAGCATCTACACAGCCATTCTGTTAATTTTGAAAAAACAGACGGCTTTTTCCAAAATCTGTAAACCTCATTCTACAAGGGTTAACACCTATTCCAAAATAGCTACAGGCAGTCCCCGGGTTACGTACAAGATAGGGACTGTAGGTTTGTTCTTAAGTTGAATTTGTATGTAAGTCGGAACTGGTTCATATTGTAGGGGAAACTCTAGCCAAACATTTCTCCAGAGCTCAGTTTTATTCTCCCACACCTCACTTCCCTCAGTCCTTTATTCTCAAGCTGAGGTGTCTGCTGAGAAAAGCCACTCCGTGTCTCCCTGGTCTGCTGGGGGGGGGGGGGGGGGAGCGCTAGCTTTGTGTATCCCTGGTCTGCTGGGGGAAGCAGCTAGTGCGGGGTTGCCTCACCCCGTTTGTAAGTAGGGATCCGATGTAAGTCGGATCCATGTAACCCGGGGACTGCCTGGATTTCGAAATAAAGCGTGTGTAGACGCTCCACTGCTGCCATTTTGAAATAGCCCCTCACAAGGGCCATTCTAAGTTATTCCTCCCCAGTGCCTCTGGAGCTCTAAATCGAGGTAGCACATCTCTACAATAGGGAAGCTTGCCTTGGACTCATTTGGAAGCTTCCCTGCAGTGTAGACGCGCTATTCTGAAATAAGCCTGCAGTGTAGGCGTACCCCTAGTGCTGTCACGGTTGCCCCACTTTTTCCCCTCTGGGTACCTGGGTAAAGAACAACCACAAGTGCAAAGATGATTGATCTCCTAGAAGCAGAGCAGGCAGCGTGACTAATTTTCAGAGCCAGTGTAGTGTGGGTTAATGGACCCTATCTCCACAGGACTTTGAGAGCTCTCTGCACTCCGTAGCATGCCCCCAGGGAGCATAGGTAACAGCCCTCCCGCACAGCTGGTGTGATGCTGTGATGCCTTTGTGGTCCCCATGCACCTCTGTGGATACTGTTTCATGCACTTCAGGCAGAGTGTAGGGAGGAGCAGGAGTCAAAGACAAGGCTTTGGTTGGGCATGGCAGCATGTGAAGAATGTTGCAATTCATATAGAGAGAAGGTAGCGGGCTGGGGGATTATACTCAAGGAAGTGAGAACCCCGCACCCATCTTGCTTTACTTCTGGTGTGTTTGGGGACGAAAGACGGGGGTGGGTCAAGAGCTTTATGGAGAGAGTAATATGGTCACAACCTTTCTTAGCTTTCTCTTCACCCAGAATTCCCCCCAGCCAGCCGCCCTATGGTCGTGTGTGTAGTCTCGCACACCCGTGCGCTTCAGTAGCATGCTCCAGAAGTGACCAGGGCTGAAATTGTGGAGGTATTGCAAGTCAGGCTTGAAAAGCACTGGCAGAGCCCTGACAGGCCACTAAGCACAGACCCAACTTCCTGAGGCGAGGGTACCAAGTGCCTCACTTTCACGAGCTTTCGTTTCGTCCATTGCTTTATAAAGAGACAACTTTTGCCAGGTTTTTATGCTTCCTGACCTGCTTGGGGAGAGAGTTAGTAAATATATCCAAACTGTCCATGTATTCCATCTCCCACTCTCGGTAGCCTATACGTGTTAGCGCATTGATTTTAAAAATTAATGTCTGCTTTGCCTAGACATGGGCACCTACAAGCAAAGGGCCAGATTCTGATACCGTTACCCATAGGTATCACTTTACTCCATGAGTGCTTGCAGTAAAGTTAAGGGGGTGAAGTAAGAAGCTAGTCAACTGGAGTAAAATTCCTAATTTGTTCCATTCTCTTCTGTGCATACACACAAGTGTGCCTGTCCATTAAAACCAATGAGGAGTTCTGTGGCACCTTAAAGACTCAAAGGTTTATTTGGGCATCAGCTTTTGTGGGCAAAAATTATTTCATCCGAGTCAAATGGGTTTTACCAATGAAAGCTGATGCCCGAATAAACCAGGGGCTCCTCGTTGTGTTTGGAGTTACAGACTAACACGGAGACCCCTTTGAGACGAGTCCATTAAATCACTAGCGTGGGCTGGGGAAGGAAAACAGGAGAGAATATTTTTCTAGCCTATTTATGGACTTCCAAAACTTCCTAAACAGGAAAACCATTTTTTACACGCAACCCTTCGGAGTTGAAAGGGAAATTCATCCACACCAAGCTGAGGAAAAGCAGCAGGGGCTTCGGCTTCACTGTGGTCGGAGGGGATGAACCGGATGAATTTCTCCAGATCAAGAGTTTGGTGCTTGATGGCCCAGCTGCACTGGATGGCAAAATGGAGACAGGTAACAAAGCTTTGGGGACAAAAATTCTATCCCACTCCCAGTTTGCGCTTAACAGTGTCTGTTATCTGAGGGTCGCAAAGAATGTTAAGACACAATGTACCTCTCTGAAAGGGTGCGTCTACACAGCACCCTAAACTCTGAATAAGACTCAATTTGCGCTATGCAAATTGCGACTCTTATTTCGATTGTATTTCAAAATAACTTATTTTGAAATGTGGCCCATCTACACAGCGCCCAGTTTTGAAATAACGTGCGATTTAGACACATCCCTTAACTCTTGTGGAATGGGTGTTACACGGATGCCAAAATAGCACACCCTTTATTTCGAAAAATATTTTGAAATCACGGGAGCATTTAAAAACACAGCTTAGCTATTTTGGGTTATCTCCAGTATTTAGATGTACCCAAATAGATAAGTAGTGCCCCGGTGTCTAGATGTACCCAAATAGATAAGTAGTATTGTCCCCAGTTTGGAAGTGGGGAAACTGAGACACAGACCAGCCGGGGGACTTCCTCAAGGGTTTTCAACAAGTTCCTAGCAATGCTGGTACCAGATCTCAAGCGCTCTGGCAGCTAGCGGTCTGCTCTGACTGCTAAACTACTGATGCTAAACCTTGGAGAAATGAGCAACCGCTTCGGTTTTTAGTGCAGTCACAGAGAACCGCTTGATGTTGCATTGCAATGCATTGACCTCTTGGAAGGAGTAACCACCTCCCAGCTATGGTCAGCTATTTTGCACCTCTTTCTGATCCCTGTGTTCTGTACTGCTGTTTAGCTCTAATTTACCCCTAAATGTCTCCTAAGAGCCCAGTAAGCAGTGGAAGTGTCGGTAATGCTGCTAGACGATAGTGACCTCCCGTAGTCTAGCAAATTCTCTGGTTCAGCCGCAGTCAGGTCCCCAGGGTGCTGGACTAGAGAACTTCAACCTGTACTATAAAATGGGCCGCACATCATCGGTTTGCGTGGTGGGTTGTTAGGTTTGGGGGAGGAGGGTTGTTTTGTTTTCTGAGTAAACCAAGTTGTGTGTTTCCTTCAAAACCACTTTTATATGTAAAACGCTCAATGCATCTTTTGGATACAGATTGCTCTCACTCACCTCAGCACTGCTACTCTTGTCCTTTGCTGAGAGGAAGGAATAAAATATCCTTGCAGATGTGTATCTAGCTACAAGTCTATCAGCAGGGTAGCAGAGCGGTACCCATTGTTCACTGCTGATAAGTGTCTGTTGTTAACGTTCTGAAAGGAGCTCGGTGCATTAAAGCAACAAATTGAAAGTGTGTGGGGTTTTCTTTCTTTGTTTCATCCACAGGAGACGTTATAGTCAGTGTGAATGAAACCTGTGTGCTGGGACACACACACGCTCAAGTTGTAAAAATATTCCAGTCCATTCCCATCGGTGCCAGCGTGGACCTTGAACTGTGTCGAGGCTACCCTCTACCCTTTGACCCCGATGACCCCAACACGAGCTTGGTGACGTCTGTGGCAATTCTCGACAAAGAGCCGATCATTGTGAACGGGCAAGAAAATTATGATTCTCCAGCAAGCCACAGTAGTAAAACGGGGAAAGTAAATGGCTTGAAGGAGCAAAGGCCAAGTAGTCCCGCAGAAGTCTCTTCAAATGGATCCCATGGTTACCCCAATGACACTGTCTCTTTGGCTTCCTCTATAGCAACACAGCCTGAGCTCATCACTGTCCATATAGTGAAAGGGCCCATGGGCTTTGGTTTTACTATAGCAGACAGCCCTGGTGGTGGGGGCCAAAGAGTGAAACAAATTGTAGACAGCCCAAGGTGCCGAGGCCTGAAAGAAGGAGATCTTATAGTTGAAGTGAATAAGAAGAATGTGCAAAACCTTACTCACAACCAAGTTGTGGATATGCTGATTGAATGTCCGAAAGGAAGTGAAGTCACGTTACTTGTGCAACGAGGAGGTATGTCTTAGATTTTTCTTTAAAAGTAGTTGATCTGAAAAAAAAATACACTATTAAAGGCTTGCGATTCTAAATTGTTGTAAACCACCCAAGTTATAAGGTGTAGAAATTTGACCATTCCTCACAATTTTCTTGTATTACATAACATATAGTTAAAAAAACCAGTATTTTAACCCATTTTTGTTGCAGTGGGACATGTATGTGCACAGGTATATTACACATAATATTTATAGGTAATATTAATCTGTGTCTTTTGATAGTAAGTGTTCTGATGAAATTAGGATTTACATAATAACCCGTTTTCGCATGCTAGTAAAAGTTTACCTCTGTGACTGAAACTTTCTTTGGATTTCCAAAGAAACGTGGGCAACCCTGTGGCTGTTTTGGGGGCAGAAATAAGCTGTATTTTACTACTTTTTAACTCACCAGTAACTCAGAAATATCCAGGGGGAGTATCATCTTCTGAATATGGAGAAATCTTGTTGAAGGCCCAGCAGATGTGGGTTAGGAGTGTGGGGAGGGATTAAAGCTCAACTGTAAGCAATTGAAAATTACTTCCAAGCATGCTCAGTTGGCTTCTGTTGGGAGAGACATAATCCTAAGGAAGTTTCATATCTTTCGTGTGGCTTTGTGAAGCATAGTGTCCCAGCACTAATCAAGTGGAATAGCCTCCACCGAGAAGTCACAAGCCTCCTGCATACTTTTGTTTTCAAGGGTCATGGTGTGAGTCTTACTTGGGTTTGTGGCTATAGAAGCACAGAGAGATGAGAAGATTGATAAAAGCGCTATGTTTGACCACCAAGTTACCTCTGCCAAGTGGAAAGAACAAAGCGGGATGGGTGCAATGAGCTCCAGAGAAGGGTACTTTATCCCGCCTTCCACCGGGGCAACCTGTGTGTTGGCTATCCTGCTGCTCCTCAAGTGGGGGAGACTTGAACCCGCCACCTTGTCCTCTCCAGGCAAATGCCGTATCCCCTAATCTATGCCTGTGTGTTGGCTATCCTGCCTCTCCCAGAGTGGACCTCTTACCCTGCCCTCCCCAGGCCAATGCCCTAGCCCCTAGGCCATGCCAGAAGCCACCTCACCTTCAGACCGTCTGCATGAGACAGTCAACGTGGGCTTTTCATTGCATGAGTGCCACACAACGAGTAACGAGGACAGGTACATTAGTGAGGCACTTCCCCGTAGCCACACCTTCTCCTTGTAGGCTTTGCTACTGCTCTGAGGCCAGAGGAGTGCCATGTTGGCACCGCGGCTGTTGCTGCCTTCCTAAGGGGATTGGCTAGACTGCAATCGCAGCCTGTGACAGCAGCTTGCGGAGACAGTTCTGAGCTAGCTTTCCTCTCACTCGTTCAGGCCCTGGTGCATGAACTGCGGCCTCATGGGCTTCAGCGTGGACTAGCCCTGAGGACAATTCCCCAGGATTCCAGGCAGACGTGTGTAGCCCATGCTGCTATAGTTTCCCCACTACCCATACCTGAGCAAGTGCCCATAGAAAGCCAGGTTCCTCTGTTGTGTGCCCTGCCTTGCACACCTCATTTTGCCTTGGCAAGTCTGCGCCACCATTGACACTTAGGCTAGGTCTACACTATAGCTTTTTCCGATCGCTTTTCTGGAAGAGGCTTTTCCGCCATTTGGCCCCATCTAGACTCCTCTTTCAGCAGAGCCCTTATCCCTCATGAAACGAGGCATACAGGGCTCCCCGAAAGAGCACAAAAAAAAGTGGAAGAGCAAACGCGTTACTTGGATGTGACTGAGTTTTTCCGGGATACCTTTGGTATCCCGGAAAACCCCCACAGTGTAGATATACCCCTACACTGGGCAGGGTCAAGCCTTCAGAGATGAGCTGCGGAGCTGAAATAAGCAGAGGTTAAGACCATAAATATGTGCTGGATGCCGAGCTGTGGGGAATATTTGGCACAGGAATACGTCTCTAACAGCTTTCCAAATGGCTTCTAGTGGTGTCTGCATCAAGCCAGCAAGACCTGTGGCATGTCAGTAGCGAACAAGTACCAGTAGTTTCCAAAAGATATAGTGGATGGTCCTGCCAACACACGTGTGGCCAGTGAGTGGGACGTCCAAAGTGTGTAGCGGTATTTTTTTTTTCAATTTCGCTTTTGTGGTGTTTCCCTTCAGTCAGCCGCCTGAGAGAGAATCTGTTTGTTTAACCAGGATAGAAACAGAGGGCGTAAATTAAAGGCCTATTACCATACATAGTCCTTCATTCCCTCACAGAGGCCCTTTGGCTTGCAAGATTGGATCTTTATTTGCATGTTTTGAGTTTTCCAGAGCAGAAGGTGAGGTGGTTATTAGCTGAACTGACATTTTCCAAAGTGAGTAGTGATGTTTTGTGTTGCTCGGCTTCAGACCCATTGAAGGACCCAGTGTTGGGAGTGGGAGGGGCTCTATTTCTGAAAATCCTTCCAGATCTCCCAGATGCCTTTCTTTTGTGAATGTAAGCCAAGAATTCCAGTGCACTGATTTAGCAATTAATGAGGCCTGTAGTAAAATAAATACTTTCCTTCCCCACCCTCTCAACTTTTATTGGATTTTATATTTTTATGATAAATTAAAAAGTAAGGAATGGACTATATTATGCAGAGTTCTCTAGTTTTATGACTGGTATCTGCAGAACTTGAGTAATTTAAAATCACTCTAATATTGAGAGCCTTTAAAATATACCATAAGTCTCACGTTTGATTTATGTATTTGGAAGAAAGTATCTCCAACTGTAGTTGGAAAGGAAACAGCAGACATTATTAATCTTCCTGTAAAGAACATAAATATATCTGTTACCACTGTACATTAGTTAGTCAAACTGCGGCTGACATTTAATCATCCTTCTCGTTATGCCCCAGCGGCAAAAGAAGGTTTGATCAGGAAATAAAGGTATTGAGTTTTAATGAGAAAGTAAACGGTCAGTCTACTGCTAATATTAATGAATCCGTTATCTTCCTCATCTTTTCCAGTGTGCGGCTTGATCAGTGAATTAAACACAGATAGCTGCTCAAAGTGGCACAAAATTTAAGACAGTCTTCTTATTATCCCCGTATCTAGAGGCCAAGCTGTCATGGCATTTGTTTCTAATTCCATCGTATTTGCAGTTCTGAGTTTCATATTGTCATGGTACAGAAACTTGAATTTGTTGTCACCTTGGTACCCCATAAATAATAGGCTTGCCAGATACTTTCACCTAAAATTCCAAACATGGCAGGACAAAAGACCCAAACCTGTTGAGGAAAAAAAAAAAAGTCGCTGCGCCTTTAAGACTCCCCGCGCTCCCCGCTTCCCCACGCCAGATGCAGCAGGGGAACAATGTCCGTGCTGGCCTCCATCCAAGAAAAACATTTTACATGTCCAGTATTTTCTGGGTTTTTTTTTACCGGACAGGGGCCAGAAAAATCAGACTGTCTGGGTGAAAAACGGACACCTGGCAACCCTAGTAAATAATCAAAATGAAGTTAGCCTAAGAGTCTGCTGTTCATGGTTCATAAACCAAGTAAAATATACAGGCATGAAACTAGCTATAACATGGAATCCAAGAATGTCAAGTTTAACAGTTAGAGAATGTCGTTAACTACAATGCACTGTGACTAAAGTGTTCCAGTCCGATGGACTCACCCTCCCTACAGTAGGGATGTTAAAAAAAAGTTAATTTTTGTAAGTGTGTAACCGCTGAAATTTTCAGCAGTTGCACATTTACATGCAGGGGGGCAGGCAGGAGCTGGTGCTTGCGGGGAGTCTGCTTTTTAGCCAGCTCCCCGCAAGCACTGGCTCCCACCTCCACATACACAACCCCTCCCACACACACCTGGCTGCCTCTCAGACAGAGGCAGTGTGGGGGGAGGAAGGTGGCTCCGTGGGAGCTGGCTTAAAAGCCAGATCCCCATGTGCATTGGCTCCCACCTACCCCCCTTTGCTGCCTCTGATTCAGAGGCAGCAGTGGGGGAGGAAGAGGGTGTGTAACCATGCAGGTTAACCAGCGAGCCCAGGCTTTTCAGTTAACTCTACATGAGTACACGTTAACATCCCTACTCTACAGTATATTTATCTTGCATATCCTCTGCTAGTTCCTTTATCGAATGTGCCTGCTCTAGACAAAGTGCCGCTATTTAGTTTGATCTGATTTCAGCAGTGCTCTTGACTCCATTGTGTGATTAAAATCTTGAAGCAATTCTTCTTTGGGTCTCTCTGTTGGCTGTCCTTTCCTCCTCCTCCTCCTTCTGGTGTCCAGTGGAGAGAGCGCTAGGATTGCTTGCCGTCAGGCATTCTTTTATTAACATAACATTTGCATTCAATCAGACGTTGCCGGCATCATCGCCATCACACGGAGGCTGGTGTTCAGAACTGTCCAAAGGATTTGTCAGGAGTGATTACTAATCAGGCAGAAAAATATCAGAAAGAGATGTGTAATCTATGTGAAAAGCTCAGCCAGCTCCAAGCCACGGGTGGACTCCCGACAATTATGCGTAGTTGTTGAAATGCAAAGCACACAACCACTGAGAGCAGTCTGTAAAATATTTACTGTAATGGATCTTCCGCCCAAGCTTTGGCTTGCAGAAATGAAATCGCTTCTGCCAACCAAGTCTTGTGGTTCTTTAATGTTGAAACCCCTGTTCCCTTAGGACTTGAGCATTTTCTTCGTGCATTCCAGAATTACGGATTGTGCATAAGAACTTGAAAGTGAATCTATGTAGAATCAAAAGTAATTCACTAGTGTCTCTTTGCTTTTTCGTACCTCAAAAAACTAAACAAACACTGCTACTTACAAAGTGCAAAGTCAAGTGTGGATCTTTGCAGGATCATGGCCTTCAATAGCACAAAGACTAGGACTATAACAGGGTTTAAAAGAAAACTACATAAATTCATGGATGTTAATTAAGTCCATGAATGGCTATTAGCCAGGATGAGTAAGGAATGGTGTCCCTAGCTTCTGTTTGGCAGAGGGTAGAGATGGATGGCAGGAGAGAGATCGCTTGATCATTACCTGTTCCGTTCACTCCTTCTGGGGCACCTGGTATTGGCCACTGTCGGCAGACAGGGTACTGAGCTGGATGGACCTTTGGTCTGACCCAGTATTGCCATTCTTATATTCTTAAATTATTTCAGTTTGGTAATCTTAAAGTATTGTTAATAATCAAAACAATACAGGATGTTTTGATTTTAGAAGTTATTTATAACCCAACATTGTCCTGTTAATATTGGAGCTTTCAAACAAATGAAACCCTTTCCTCATATTTGATGCTTCAAAGTTGATTCAGTACTAAAAATTGGTCATTCTGTTTGAATCTCATTTTATTAAGGCCTTGTCTGCAAGGAGAAAGTGACTGGAACAAGCTATTCTGGAACGGTGTTCTGTATTTGTACCTTCTGTTCTGGAGGAAAAGTGACTTTTTATTCCCCATGGGGACCCACAGAATAATTTATGCCTCCTGTTCTGGTTAATTTCCTGGTATAAGGAAGGCCTTATATCTGACTGAGAGAATATTCGTCTTATTTATCATTCATACTCTTAGGCCACATCTGGAGAGCGGTGCTATTTTGGGATACCAGAAGTATCCCAAAATAGCTATTCTGCGTCTTAATGCTCCTGTTATTTCAAAATATATTTTGAAATAAAGGGTGTGCTATTCCAGCATCCCTGTAATCCTCCTTCTATGAGGGTCAAGGGACTTGTCAGAATAGTGCTTTATTTCAAAATTACCTTGAAATAAATTATGCAATTTGTGTAGTGCAAATTGCATAGCTTTTTCGAGCTAAGGGTGCAATGTAGATGCACCCTCAGAATCATCTCCAGTCCAGGGGGCTCAAAACAAGATACTAATCTTTCACTTTTAGGGAGCTGAGGTGTAGCTACCAAACATTGTTGCCACCTGCCTGGTGTTCCTGGATTTACTGTTGGATGGTCTTTTTTGTAGTTGTGAGGGAGTGGGTATCCCCTTGACAAAGCCACCCATATTATTGCTGACCTATCCCCTGGTTGGTGTAAAAGCCAGTGAAGAAATGGATCAAGAGTCTGATCTGCCTATTCCTCTCAAAGACGCATCCTTCTACCCTACCCTACCGGTGAGGATTAATGTTCAACTTCATCTCACAGGTAGATAAACAGATCTGCAGTTTCAAACACTTTCCATTAGCCCCAAATTCACTGCTAATTGGAGCTGAGAGCTGCCTGGGGAATTGGAAGCTGTCTGGTTTAGGATTCCAGAGCTAGCTAAGGGTAGGCAGGAGATTTAGAAGGTTACAGCGTTTCAGAGGGAATGGGGAACTGTATCGACAATATTTATCTATCTGTCTTAGAGAGTTTTAACTTCCACATATCACCGTCATAGCTGAGTACCTTCCATATAAAATCAAGGGCAAAAGTCAGGCCTTTTGGCTAATGAGTCTTCAACCAATAGTGCTACTCATTTGGTCCAGAGTCGTGCAAAGTGCTGAGTGCCCTCGATTCCTGCTGGCTTCCACCGAAGTCCATGGAGTTCCAAACCTTTTAGTTTCGGGTCTTTAAACCAGAAGACTGGCTGGGTCCATGTTGCATAGTGAGAGCTCTTCACAGAAGACAAAAATCTCTTCACCTTTCCCAGCTTAACACTTCCGCACAGCGGAAAGATAATTTAATGGAGCCAAACGAAAAGCAGTATCTAATCTGACATCGTTAGTGTTATATCTGCTTTTTAGCTGCTTTCCGTAATGATGCAAAGCCATCATTATTACAACGGCCTGCAGTTAGCTGTTGCTGGAGACTTTAACTCCGTTGAACAAGCTGCTCACTTCTATTTGCCCTTTGGGCTTGCAATGAAGAGTAATTCCAAAGTCTTGCTGCGCAAGTGTCCAGCTGTCAGAAAACTTCAAATGGTTCTAGCAGTTGCTGAATTCGAGAGAGGATCCAGATTGCATTTAGGACAAGATCTCAAACTGGGGACTCTATGACTGTTACCATAGCACGTCTGAGAATGGGCCAGGGGAAGACGAGGTTCCTCTTTCAATCAGAATTGGGGGATTGAGGGTTTGTTGCAGGGCAAGAGTATTTCACACAGATTGAGGCCTTTGTCCTGCAGTTTCGTCCGTTCACGTGCATCGTTGGAGACAAATGGAGCCCGACAGAAGGCAATGTCAGTGTACCTTGTGCACGAATGCAAAGATCTGCCTTTGCTGATCTGATTTCAGGGTCAGGGCCTAAATTATACATTCCCGCTGATTTATTTTTATTTTCTGAGTGGAGAGCTGGGTGGAGTATCTGACTTGTTGGACTCCCTGCTTTTATTAAAAGTTGTGTCCTTGAATACTTTCTGAAGTGGCAGTTAATATCCTAATGTACCCTGATGATTTTGCTAATGGAAATTATTTTCTCCAGGTTTTTTTTTTTAAAATCACGTGTGTTCATTGCAATCCAGTAGTAAAAAAAGCACATCCTTCAAAACTTCCTCTCTCATGTCTTCCCCCAATCACATCGGGAGTGTTGGAATTCCCTCATTTCTAGTTGTTCTCCCTCAATTCCCAACTCTCCAAACATCCATTAGACCAATCTGCGGTAGCTTCTTTGATGAGAAACAGCGACATATCTAGTTCCTCAACCTTGAAAACCTGTCTGATGCCCTTGCTGTACGGCGTGCCCGACCCTAGCTCTCTCCAAATCCCATCTCAAAATACCTCTCTTCTCCTTCACTTCTCTCTCCTAACCCTCTGTCATGGAGAAAACCACCAGAGCTTCCCAATGACTTGTATTCATCCCTCTTGAAACCTGTTCATTGGATTCTTCAACAACACATTACTATCTCTGGATAAGCTATTTGCAAATATACGAGGTAATGCTCCATGACATTGTAGCATGCACAATACTATCCACGAGTAGATTGTGATGTCTTACATTTGATGGCCTATTAAAGCCAAAGATAAGGTGTCAGAATTGTAGCATGATGAAAAATAGAAATAAAGTGACTTGATAGTTATGACTCCGTATTGTAATTTGTTTTCCTCGTTTCATTAGGACTCTTATTAGAAATCTTTAAAATAGGTAATAAATCAGTGTC
Organism: Pelodiscus sinensis; assembly: GCF_049634645.1. Taxonomy (NCBI): domain Eukaryota; kingdom Metazoa; phylum Chordata; order Testudines; family Trionychidae; genus Pelodiscus; species Pelodiscus sinensis. Next base: position 5,553,783 of record NC_134721.1, on the reverse strand, counting down.
ACTTGCTATTTCAGCTTACTATTTCCTTTAGAGAGATTTGTAGGGGAAGGAGGAAATCAGCTTCATAAAAATTAGAGCTCGTCTGAAAATTGCCCTGCAAAAAACACATTACATTTCATAAACATTTTCTCACAATAGGTTTTTTTTTTTCATTTTCCAAAGAGCTCCAGTGAAAATAAATTACTGAGCACATTAAAGCAGTGGCTCAAAGTTAATATAATTTTAATTTTCATATAATTTTCCTATTTTTCCTGGATTACTTGATTAGTGAAGAGGGAACAGTTCTGAAAGAACGTTTTAGTCTAGGAAAGGTTAACTGCTCTTTCACAGAGTATCTAGTCTTCTTTTGCCCATTAATTCCACCCAATGGAGAGAAATTCTAATAAGGATCGCAAACTTGGTGAGATTTTTTTTTAAAGCAAGTTTAGATGTCACATTTTCCCAGTCTCTTTCAGGGGTCATTCCACGTAGTGACTAGTTTACAGAGTAACAGAAACAAGACTTGGTTAACATCAGAGGAATACATCAAGTAAAAGATTGATATCTATAAAGAGAGAGTTGAGAGGCTTGGAATAATTAGACTTTTATCAGTAAAAGCTGGTGAACTTTGATTTCAGAGTACTCACACGAACCAACGACAAGACATTTCCATTGATGACAATAGACATTTACAGAGAGACAAAGTAATAAAAATCTGCTTGAGAATGTATTAGGTTTTGACTTAAAGCCATTTGTATATTTTGAAATGTGATACTGACCATTTGTATGTAATCATTTGAAAGCTTTAACTTTTTGAATCGCAACACCTAGTGTCATTAAATAATTATTCTCTAACCTCCTCCATCATTTCTTGTTCCCCAGGAAATTTTCCATAGATGAACATTTAAAAAAAGCTTCCAACCCATAATTTTGGCCAACTGTGACAATTGCTAAAAATAAAATGCTTAAAAATAGAGTGTTATCCCTTGCAATTACTTTAAAATAAAAATTGAATGCTAACAAGCCTGTTCATTTTTCATACCAACATTAATCTAATTGGCATTAATGGATTGTAAGCGAAGACCAACATTTCAAAGAGCTTGGATCCATTTTATGGCCACAGCTTTTAGCCACAAAACCCACAGAAGTCCTGTCCCCTCTAAATAGCAAAACTTCAGTTTACTCCAAGCCACGATTTCACCCCATCATTGAATGCCTTCAGCAAATTGTGTGTTCAGATTTGAATAGCTTTAACTCAAGGTGTTGATGTTTAGCGACTAATGTTTGCACTACAAGTGCATTTGCCGGTGGAAATTAGGCCCACAAACAGAGACGCCGGACTTCAGTTTAAATTAAAATTGCCACTAATTCATTAACGTGAGATAGAGAGAGGAACCTGAATGATGTAACTTGACTTAGAAACTCTTGTGTGACTGGCTAAAATATGAAAGTACAGTAGTCAAAGTCAAATGGGAATCTAGGACTAGAAACAGAAGTCAGTCTTGCCAGCTCTAAGCATTCTAAAATCACGAGTCAGATTCCTAAAAGCCAAGAGATTAATGTAATGAATTTTTTAAAATATTAAACGCGGGAGGGTTTTTTGCTATGTTTTGGGGCTTTCAGGGTTCTTATTTCAAGCTTTTTTTTTTTTTTTGCTGAACCTCTGAAATCCGGGACTCTCTGGTCCAGCAACATCCATGGTTCGGCGGAACCACGGATGCTGCCGGACTGAAGAGCCTTGGCCAGCAAAGGTCAGGGGTGCAACCTAGGCTGGATTGGCGGTAGGGAACACCGCCCCAGCAGCAGGGCCCATCAGGGAGTGCAGTTCTGGCCAGGGACGAGAGCGGAGCCCACTGGCCAGGATTGGCACCAGAGAGCAGGGCTGACAGTCAGGAGGAGAAGCTGGATCTCTCTGGTTCAGCACCCGAGGTCTTCATAGTGCGGGAGCAGAGACTCAGGTCTGGAAGGTGCCAGAGCAGGAAGGTCCAACCCGTATTGTGGCAGCTAGAAACTTTTTTTAGTAAAATCTTACATAGACCTATGTCTCTAGGAGCTGAAACTTTAAGGGAATATCCCAATATCACAACATTCATAGAAAAATTGTGAGAATTGGCAGCACTGCTCTGTATGCATTTTCGTTACATTTAGAGCTCTCTGGTTTCTACTGGTATGCTGTGTAAACTACTGAGCACGAACCCATTAGTCATTTAAAAGAAGCCATTGCTTTCATCTCCACTGTCTATAATCAGCGTGGCTAGTATTGCTACTATTTGAACAAGACGTGGAGTGGAGCAAACTGATCAATACCCACGCAATCTGTATTTAGGGCAAATATTGGTCTTATATCCGTTACCATTCGTAGTGTGGCACTTCTGTGTGACACCGTTCATTCCTCATTGATATTAATATCATCTGATCTCCACAGCCACTTTAAACATTAGGTTCAGAGGGGTAGCTGTGTTAGTCTGTAACTGGAAATACTTAAAAAACAACAAATAGTCTTGCAGCACCTTAGAGACTAAAAAACTGTGTAGATGGCATCATGAGCTTTTGTGAGCACAACCCACTTCTTCAGATGAATGGAGTTAAGGGCTCCAGTTTTCAAATAAATAGCACAGAGGAGGGAATGGGGCGGGGGGGATGAGGAGGAAAAAGAAGGGGAAAAAAGGGGAAAGAAATTGTCATCTAGTGTCCATGCTAAATACTTAGGACCCACTTAAAGTGCCTTTTGTTTGGTTTTTGATGTCATTAGGATGTGGAATGTAATGGGCCAATGTCTTTGTTTAGACCTCTGCAGTAGGAATCAAACTTGTAAATGAAATTAAGTTCTGTAGGATAGTTCAGCATTTCTCAAATTGTGGCCAGGTCCCCAAAGTGGACCGTGACCTCATGTTAATGGGGTCACCAGGGCTAACAGTCACCGCAGCCCCAGGGCATGGTGTGGGTGAGCAGGCGTCATGCCCCAGAAGGGGCGGGGCCTTAGGCAGAAGGGGTGGGGCCAGGCAGGCAGCTCTCAGTACTGCCTGGACAAGCAATTTTCCTTCCCCCAGCCCTCAGGGCCATTTGGAATGGCACTCTGGAGATGATTCAAAGAGACCCAGGGCTTAAGCCACCACTGCTATAGCAATGGCCAGAATCCCAGGTCTCTCTGAACCACGAAGCCTCAGGACAACTGCCCTCTCCCTCTCACCCGTCAGTGGGCCTGTACAGAGTTGACTTTCGGAATGTCTACACTATCAAGTTTTGTCAACAAAACTTATGCTGACACCTAAAAGTCGACAAAAATCGCCACAGGGCATTCACACTTCTGTCAGTAGAACTTCTCCACATTGGGGGCACCATCACCAACCGTGTGAGCAGTGCATTGTGGGTACGTGTTCCACAGTGCCGTGTTGTGGGAAGGCAGAGCTGATCTTGGGGTTCCCTCCCAGTTCTCCCACAGCCACCTCAGCTGCTGGGCGCAGCATCACGAGTAGCTCTGTGAGCTTTCCCTGCATTGTGGGATACTGGTGAAAGCCAGTTCCATCTGCAAATCAAACAGTGTCTACACGGGCGCTTTGTCAACAATAAAGGGAGGGAAAAGGAGAAAAGTCTCTCGTAGGAGTGGAAGTTTTTTGTTACCAAAGCTAGGCTTTTCCCCCCTCAATAAAAGTCACATTGCAGTATGTACACGCTCGCTGTTTAGTCTCCAAATGGTCGCTTTTGGGAACAAAACTTAGTACTGTCGACAAAGCCTTAGAGTTGCTGGGACCCACGGCTGACACCCGAGCCCCACCAACCAGGGCTGAAACAGCAGTCCCAGGGTGTTAGCCTTGGCTGTCAGGGCTAAGGCTACAGTCCCCTCCTCTTGGGGTCTTGTAATTTTTGTTGTCAGAAGGGGGTCACGGCCTCTGCAGGACTAACACAATTCCTGGTGTTTCATCACAAAACTCCTTTTTAAGGGCAAAAATGATTTCTTAAGCATATCTGATTTTTTTGTTTGCTTTAATTTTATGTCATGAAAGATGCTGATAGCAAGCAATTGAATAATTAACTTAATTTGAATGGCTAAATAATGTTATCCCTTGGGGAATGTGACCGGAATATAATCTTGTATGTTTATGAAACATTGCAGTAGTGTAGTGCATGTGCAACTCAGGGAAGCAACCGTCTCAGTCTATGGGCGAGGCTGAGGGACTTGGGCTTGTTTAGTCAAGAGAAGAGTGAGGGGGGATTTGATAGCAGCCTTCAACTCCCTGAAGGGAGGTTCCAAAGAGGATGGAGAGAGGCTGTTCTCAGTGGTGGCAGATGACAGAATGAGGAGCAATCGTCTCAAGATGCAGTGGGGAGGCCTAGGTTGGCTATTAGGGGAATCTATTTCCCTAGGAAGGTGGTGAAGCACTGGGATGGGTTCCCTAGGAAGGGGGTGGAATCTCCATCCCTAGAGGTTTTTAAGTCCCAGTTTGACAAACCCCTGGCTGGGATGATTTAGTTGCTGCTTTTAGCGGGGGTTGGACTTGGTGACTTCTTGAGGTCTCTTCCAGTGCTGTAATTCTTTGGGGAGAGTTCAGCTGTGTTAGAAATCATCACGCAAAATCAAAAGATTTCCTAGAAGCAAATTGCCTGAAATCTTCTCACTGGGATTTTAGATCGTGTGAACTTTCGGAAGGGAGTAGGCCCTTCTCAGATGAAAAGGAGGGCTGGCATGAGAGTGACTAAAGTTATGGTGCTCTTCATAGATTTTTATTTTGGGGCGGGGGGATTGAAAGGGTTTTTTTTTCCCCTGAATTGTTGAACATGTAGCATAGGAGCAAGTCAAGCCGTGTGCTGTTGTTTGATAGCCGCCGTGATGCGATGGAACACAAGGTGGCACAGCTGAACCTCAAACAGTGCATTAAACAGTGCTGATGTAACTAGATATGTGCCTCTCGGGCCCCCAGCACTGCTTGCGTAGCAGCTGAGTGAGGGGAATGCGGCACATTTTATTCTAGCTTCTAAAACCAAACCCTTTCCTCCCACCCTTCGTATGCTGAGCTTGTGGGGCAGCTTCGTGTCTTCACCTTTCCGCTTAACATCATTCTTGGCCACATCCCGACGGGCTGCAAAGGCTGAAGTTATGATTAAGCGTCATAATATCAACAATCCCAGAATGAATGAGGTGTCTGGTGTCAAGGAGAAAGGCTCCAATTATTAGAATAATTGATTAAATGGCGAGTAACAGCTGTGGTAGCTTGGTCAAAGTTGACAGGGATGGTAATTGTCTCCTGATGGGTGGAGTGTTTTTATTTGATTCTGTTTTTATTTTGAGACCAACTATGTGCAGTGTAATACCCCAACCAATGTTTCTTGTAAGCTGAGAGCTTGGCTGGCCACCCAGGAGATTCAGATTCCTCTCAGCTGATTAGCAGAGTGCCCACAGAGTGTTTCTTTGGGTGGTGCCCATCCACATGTGCCTTGGTGCACATAAACAACATTGATTCCACACATGGATGGAAAAAAATTAGAGGGAACATTGACTCCAACACTTGGCAGTTCTGTATCTCTCCATTCTGTGTTGAACTACAAATATACCTTCCTGTTCTTAGTTTGATTCTTTTTTGCTCTCCAGCTAAGGCATGGTGCTCTCTCTATGTGTGGGAGGTTGGGGTGTACTAACTCCCATGAGACCACTCTTAGTACTGTTATTTTTATTTAATATTCTTTATATGACAGTAATGGCTAGAGGCTCCAGACACTATCAGGGCCCCTTTGTGCTAGGACATGGGTGGGCATCCTATGGCCTGGGGGCCACATGCAGCCCATCAGGGTTCTAGGTGTGGCCTGCAAGACCTTTGGTTTGCTGTTGCCATGCACCCAAGTTCACTGCTGATTTTCCATCCATGTAGTTTTTCTCCTACTGGCATGGCTAAAGTGACACACACGTAAAGCAAGTGCACATGAAGTGAGCTACGTGCCGATTGCACACAACATTGGACACGGCGTGCATGGCTCCCACAGTCCAAGCGCTGCCACGGTTCATACGAAACACCCCTCAAATTCTGGGTACGCAAGTGCAGTGAGAACATTACCCTGTCCTGGGAGACCGTCTTGGTTACGACAATCGTGTGGCCCACCGAAGTGAAGGAGGGCCCTTCCAGCAGCCCACTCACTAGCCTCGGTTGCCCATCGCTGTGCTAGTTGCTGCATAGACATATAAGCTGAATTCGGACTACGTTATAGCTTGAACGTCAACTCCTCTGCCCCCATGACAGGCCTAAGCTTAAATTCCCACTTAACGTGAGTTAGAGTTTTGGCGGGTGAATGGAGTTTTTGTATGTGCAAATTATCCCTCAAGCTAAGAATGCAGAGCAGATGTACTCACAACGGGAGAGAGCCCTTGCCTTGTTAGAGCTCACAGTTTTAGGGAACACTTTGAATCAAATGATTGAGAGAGTTGTATTTAATTCCTTGTTTATTTTAAAGTAAAATAAATGAATATTTGAATTTTAATACTCAGCTCTCCTAAAAACGGCTACCACTCTGCAGTGACAATCTGCCTGCTTACCTTCCAGTGGCCGGAATGGGTCTGTTGTATAAAATATCCGTTAATTATTAAAAACTTGGTTTATTGATCCAAATTCCATAGTTGTGCCCAGAGGTCTGTTGTGTTGGCTGCGGTACACAACCAAAATAAGAAAGCCGATCCCAAATGGAACATTTTTGGGGTGTGAGTTTATACCTTGTTAACATGGGCATGAAAGTCCCAGAGATAAAGATTGCCTGTGATCAGAACAAACGTAACACTGACAACGGCGGAATATGTTTCCCGGGCACTTCTTCGCCAACATGACTCGGTGCTTAACCTGGATGGCATCCTTCTAATGGTCAGAGGTAACTCAGTCTTCATGCTCACTCAGGCCTTGGCCTTTCTGCTTGACCCGCCTGTGATGGTTCTGGGATTTATACTCAGACAACTGTGCAATAGAAGTTGGGCCGAGACAGAGTTCATTGCCATTCATTCTGTGAAGAGCCCTCTGGCAGCTTTGTTTGCCCTAGCTAGTCAAAACAATGAGTCCTGTGCCCCAAATCCCCAGAACAGGCTAGAAATCATTGGCCTTGTTTTTTAAAAGGCTTCATTTTAGTTTCCTTCTTGTATTGGAGGCTCTAAGGTTCATGTTTTCAGGCTCTTCTTCACAATCAGGACTAGAAATACTATTTTTTTAAATGAATGCAGAGAATCGCACATAAGCATGTGAATCCAGGAGCTCTAGCTTTAAGAAAAAAACTTAGTGAGATTTACAATAAAATCACCAGAATTGGTGAAACTACTTTAGTCATGAAATGGTGACTCCTTATGTAATTACCAATCCCCCAAGCCATCCGATTACCGTCATGTCATCTTAATTAATGATTAACAACTATCTAAGTGAGACATATCTTGTTACGCAGTTACATTGAAACCCTTGGAGTAGTAATTAGCTTTTTATTAACATTTCGCATCTTTCTTATTACTTCTAATAGAAGTTCTTATTTGAGACATTGAAAGTGTGACCACAGAATCAAAATGCCAATTATTGGCAATTTGTTTAGCATCCAAAATGGGAGTGAATAATTGAGGATATGATTTTACGTGTTGTCTACTGGGACTGAAACTTTTGTTGGTGGCAGTAATAGACTATGCTTCATGGTGTGGTTTTCTTTGAAACTCCATTTGCTTGTGCCAGTGGGTTAACAATACCTAAGTCTGGGCTCCTAAAAACTGTTTCTCAAGCATTAGCATTTTAGAACTGGAGGGTGGTTAATTTTGTTCGCTAGTCACCAATCTTTGATTTATAGCAGGCCTACATTCCTTTGGTGCACATTATTCTTTGGCTTAAAGCGAGTATTGCATAGCTTATCTTTATGCTGGTACAGTATTATAATGCAGATCACTATGACAAGCAGAAAAGTTATACTGTTGCAGGAATGGGTCTCTTTCTTGAGGAAGCTGTTTATGGCTGAATGCAGACCTTGTGGTCTGGTTTTTTGTTGTTGTTGTTTTCAGATACTGTGGGTGTTTTTTTTTTTTTTTTTTCAATCTGGAAAAGTACAACTCCCATCTATTTTTAAAAATAGTTCCCATCCCATATTAAAAATCTTTTGGCAATGGATTATACAGAATTAGGGCTTCCCCTCCATCCCCCCTTCCAACAAAACATTAATGGCCATTAGTGTTAATTATTTAGAGCTCCTTGTTGTGCACTCAGAAAACAGAGATTGATGCATGCTGCTGGGTAAGTAGGTCTTTAGCTCTGGCTCCAGTATTTCCTCCCACATTGTGCCAAAAACATGTCCTGGTGGATGGTATCCTTTGGTTTTTATTCAGCACGGTGTAAAAAAGCAGTATGCCCTGGGCTGCTTATTTTTTCATACGGCTGTAACCCCTCCCCATAAATGTTAGCCTACTGGCAAAATGCTTAATATTGTTCTTGTGTTTTTATTAATATCCTGCTAATTTTCTGCAGTCTGTGCTCTCGCCCAAGTAAAGGAGAAACTAACTGGTGACCTTTTCAACCCAGTTCACCTACCTTTTGCTTTACTGTTGGTTCGCAGACATCTCATAAGAACATAAGAAAGGCCATACTGGGTCAGAGTAAAGGTCCATCTAGCCCAGTATCCTGTCTGCCGACAGTGGCCAATACCAGATGTTCCTGAGAGAGGGAACACAACAGGTAATCATCATGTGATCCCTCTCCTGTCATCCATTTCCAGACAAACAGAGGCTAGGGACACCATTCCTACCCAGCCTGGTTAATAGCCATTGATGGACCTAACCTCCATGAATTTATCTAGCTCTTTTTTGAACCCTGTTAAAGTCCTAGTCTTCACCACATCCTCTGGCAAGGAGTTCCACAGGTTAGCTGTGCACTGAGTGAAGAAAAAGTTCCTTCTGTTTGTTTCAAACCTGCTGCCTATTAATTTAATGTGGTGATTCCTAGTTCTTATATTGTGGGAATAAGTAAATCACATTTCCTTGTTCACTTTTTCTACACCAGTCATGATTTTATGGACTTCTATTATATCCCCCTCTCCCCTTACTCTCCTTTTTTCTAAGCTGAAAAGAAGCTCTTTTCTTCTTTTCTCTTGGGATTTTCATGTTGAGTTTTCATTCCCAAAATGAGCCAAGACCCAGTAACAGGGTATTGTACTCTGTCCTCTCCACCCCTGCAAGGATATCTGAGGAGCTTAAGAAAAGGCAGTGAGCAGTGGCCACAAAGATTGCAATATACTTTTCTGGCATTAGATCCCAACGTGGCTGGCAGTCAATTTGCCATTTCTTCTTTGAAGACCTGGTCCTGCAAAGTGCTGATGAGCCCTCTCCGTGTCAGCTGAAATCCTCTTCGAATTGAAATCATTCAGTGCTTTCGACCCCTCATCTCTTACACATGCAACAATGACAGGGGTCCGCAAACTAGGGGTCTTGCACATTTATTTTGTGGGAGGTCACAAATCAGTCCGCTTCCATCCAGACTCCTGCTTTGCCTCCAGCATTTGTAAACGTGTTAAATACCAAAAAAAAAAAAAAGTGTTTTCAATTCATAAAGGGGGCGAGGGCTCATTCAGAAGCTTGATTTCTGAAAGGGGACACTAGTACAGTACAAAAGTTTGAGAGTCACTGGACCATAGAATAGCATTTGATCTTTGTGTAATTTACAGAATTGGTTACTGTTGCTTTAAATAGTTTGGGAGCCCTCTAGTGGTCCTCACTGTTATGTTTCAGGAGACACCAGAACTCTGCCAGACAGCAGTGTGTGTACATAGCTAATCCTTCCATTTTATATATGTTCTGGAAGCATGGCTATTTGGATACTCTATATACTAGAAACAGCAGCATTTGGGGTTGATTTTACACCATGTATCCATATTTTCTATGGCTCGTAGAGCTGTAATGTCACAGCACTTACAGGTTTGATCAGTAGTATAGAGGTAGCCATGTTAGTCTGATCTTGTTAAAACAAAAGGAAAAACTATGTAGCACTTTAAGACTAACAAGATGGTTTAATAGCTGATGAGCTTTCATGGGCCAGACCCACTTCCTCAGATCATCAAGGGAGTGGATCTGAGGAAGTGGGTCTGGCCCACGAAAGCTCATCACCTATTTAAACCAACTTGTTAGTCTTTAAAGTGCTACATAGTTTTTCCTTTAGGTTTGATCAGTGCCTCCTAGATGTGAAATATACCGAAAAGTGATTTAAAATAATGCAGATTTGAAACATACCGGCTAAGATTAAACAAACCTCCGTGGCTAATCCATGAGTAGCAATGCTTCCTTCACAGTGTTTTATAGGAAGGTTGCTCTAGGTAGAAAGTCATTCAAATGGTGAAATGGTGGTACAAAACTTGGTGAGCAATTTACATCCTCTCCTCCCTCCCACCCCCCAATGTTCTGAAATATAGTCTAGCGGATGGATGTGGCCAGCTGTACATGGAGCTGTAGGGAGTTCTGGGGAAGAAAAGGAGAGCTTTTTATTAAGATAACTATGATTATCTCACTGATAACTGGCTTAATTTAGATCCCTGCATTTGATGAGATTATTTACTAATCTTGTCGGTACTCATTCTTGGCGACACTGTGAATTGAGTCTGAGCACCATCCCTGTTTGTATTTCAAGATCCCACAGTGATCACTGGTATTGTGTCCTTATGCAGTTCTTGGCTTTTTAGAGGGGAATAATGGTGTTTTCTAATTCATTTAACTGGAGTCGCATTTGTAAGTATTCTCTATGAGGACTCTAAGTCTGTGGTTCTCAGTGACTGGGCTGTGGGCTGTCACCCCAGTCTCCGAGAGCTCCCTGGCAGAGTTTAGGAAGCAAGTCCAGACCCTGATATGAAAAAGGTTGAGAAACAGTGATTTAGGTCAGTGGTTTTCAAATGACCCCTGGCGACCCAGGACTGGAGGATGGAATGTCGGGCGCTGGGTCTCGTTGCTGCAGGGGGATCAGGTGAGCAGTGGGAGTGTTAAGGCAGCTCCCTGCCTGTCCTGGCGCCGCAGCCTGCGCTGTGCCCCAGAAGTGGCCGGCAACAGGATCACCTCCTAGAGAGAAGGCTCCATACACTGCCCCTGCCCTGAGCACTAGCTCCGCACTCCCATTGGCTGGGAACCTGCTGCCGGCTACTTCTGGGGCGCAACATGGTCTGGAGTGCCGGGAGAGGCAGGAAGCTGCCATAATCCACTCACGCCAGTCGGTACGTAACACCTTCGGTCCCACCTCTCCTGAATGTGATGAGCAATGGCAGCTGGCTTAAAATTATGCTGCCCATTCCTTTGTGTCATTTGTTTTCCCCTCAATAAATGTGTTCTCACTAGTAAAAACCTCCCAAGTAATTGAAACAAAAGACAGGACTATGCAGCTCTTAAAGGCTAACAAGATGGTTTAGTGCTGCATAGTCCTGTCTTTTGTTTCAGCTAGACCAGACTAACACGGCTGCATCTCTGTCACTATCCCAAGTAATTGTCTCTGTGTGCAGATGATGTGTCTTACTGCACAATACAATATCCTTGCCTTCTGCTGTGGGAATGCATATCGGAAACCGGGCTTTATTATCTGCAAAAGTTGTGTCAGGGCTGTTCCCCACTCTGGCACTCCACATGCAGAAAGTGGGGTCCCGCAAAAGACCATAAATACCTTGCCTCTATAGGCTCTGCCTACAAAAAACTCCCAGGAGTCACAGATGCTCTGACTCTAGAAGATAGATTGCCACCATCAAGTGGTTTATTTAAAAGAACCCTTAAAAAATCAGGAAGGAACAATTGAATTCCTTCCCCAGGGTACCCCAAGCTCTTCTCCACAAGAGAGCTTGAAAAAAGAAACAAAAGAAAACACAGAAAACAAACTGTGTCTCTGATAGCTGACTTCCCAGGCTAGGCAGGCCCACACCGAGACCTCCTGTTACCTTCCAGAATCAAATCACCACATTAGAAAGGGGGATTTTGTTAGCAAAACAAAAAGCTATACTTGATAAAGCATACTTAGTTGCTAGGACAGAGCAACTAAGAAAAGAACAGCTCAAAACAAAAAGGAACAATCTTTGGGCTTAAATATGGTAAGTGGAGAAGGAAGGGCATGTGGAATTCACAGAGAAGTTTAACCCCAAACAAGCAAAACAAAGAGAAATACTGTGATCGTGACTAAATATACATTTTACCTTATTTACTTAAGATCTCTTCACGGTCCAGTCTACTTCCATGCCCCAAATTCCTTGGAGGCATGGTAGTCCTGATTACTGCATGGTGCTCCCTCCAGCCCAGGGGTGGCCAATTCATTACAGATGAAAAGCCAAATTAGTGGTGGATACAGCTGAGGGAAAAAGTTGTTGAGGGGGAAGAAAAAAACCCAAAACCCCGGCCGCTGCATTTGGTCAAGCACAACAACAACAAAAAAGAAAAAAGAGCAGACATTGCCCTTTTAAGTTGGCCATTTTGAAGTCTGGCTCTGGTTCTTTCAGAGGGTGCGGAGAAATGTCAGCTCTTTGCAGAACCCTTGCTTTCACTTCCACGGAGCACCAATCAGCAAACATTGGCCTAGCGTAAAGTTCTTGAGCAAAAACACGCTGCCCCTTTAAGAGGTGTGGGTGCGGGAACCGCAGTTTTTTCTCCGAAGAGTCACATGCAACTCACAAGCTGCGGGTTGGCCACCCCTGCTCCAGCCCTTAACTTAGAACTCACACAAAGGAGGAGCAGCTAAATATCTACATACAAATCAGATTTCAACAGTCTTTCCCATTGGCTTTCCCGGCTTTCTGTCAACACCCTTGCTAGATACCTGAGCTTAACCCTTCAGTAACTGGGTGCTGGCCAGCACTCCTCTCTCTATCACAAGCAGGAACTTGAATTTTAAAATTTAGTCTTGATTTTAAATAATTTTTTACAGGGAAAATATTAACACAAGTTCTCCCCTAATTTTGTGCCAGCAAAAGGTACTGACCTATTCTGAGTATATCCATTTGCTTCGTTTGGTAAAAAGTCAACTATTGCTTGTTCTGTAGCATACTCTGTGCAGTGGCATGGTAAGATTCATGAGTCTTTGGAGGGCCTGTCACACAAAGGCCTTGTGTGTATTTTCCATCATTTTTTTTTCAGCTATTTTTGATCTTTTTTTGGATTGTAGCAGCAAAAAGTAATGACAAATTTTGAAGGAAGGTTTGGTTCAGAAGTTCATACTTATTACGTTTTAACATGTAATGACCCTGGTGAAATAGACTAGATCTTTGGTTCACTTTAAACCTACAGCTCAGTTGCATCTACAGCTTTAATTTTTGGAGAACTAGATTGCTAGAGCATCAGCTCTGGCTCATGTGGCTTCAAAAGAGAGAGAGAGAGAGGGTATGTCTAGACTACATGCCTCTGTTGCCAGAGGCATGTAGATTAGGCTACCAGACATAGTAAAATGAAGCAGCGATTTAAATAATCGCCGCTTCATTTAAATTTACATGGCTGCCGCGCTGAGCCGACAAACAGCTGATCAGCTGTTTGTCAGCTCAGCGCGATAGTCTGGACATGCGGGTGTCGACATCAAAGGCATTTGTCGACCACCCAGGTATACCTCCTGAGATGAGGTTTACCTGGGTGGTCGACAAATACCTTTGATGTTGACACCCGCGCGTCCAGACTATCGCGCTGAGCCGACACACAGCTGATCAGCTGTGTGTCGGCTCAGCGCGGCAGCCATGTAAATTTAAATGAAGCGGCGATTATTTAAATCGCCGCTTCATTTTCCTATGTCTGGTAGCCTAATCTATATGCCTCTGGCGACAGAGGCATGTAGTCTAGACGTACCCAGAGAGAGAGAGAATGTATTCCATTTAATCAGAATATCTCTTGCAAAGAATGCAAAATAATACATGATAAATTGCCTGTTGCAAATGTGACTTTGCCATGAAAACTGTTAGTGCTTCATTCTTGGAGTGTTTTACATGAATGCAGGCAATGTCTGCAGAAAAACAAAGCAGCAATCTTATTTATTCAGTGTAAACAGTTTTAATGTTCCTCTACCAGACAATCAGTCATTGCCCTGGAGGGTCTTATTTATTTGCTGATAATGCAGCAAACGGGGTGTCTAGAGCACTAATACTCCCCAGTCATTGAAAACATTTTATTTAAAATCAAACTACAGCATTTGGTATTATCCAGTCTTTATTTGTCTATGAGGCTGACAGCAGCCGGTAAGCAGGTACTGTGTATCGTTTGCAATTGTTATTCTATATTCAGTGATTATATCTTGCAAATTACCGACAAACAAACTTCTTGCTTTAATAATTCATATTTCGGTTGCATAACTTGTTTTACTTTCTGTAAAATAGTTAGACAGGAGCATGGTTTTTAGTGCAAAGTGTATAAAGTAGAAAGCATAATGCCACGTAAATCACATCCTAAAGATGAAAGCAGATTTTCAGCGTCCGAATTACTGAGCACTTAATGTGCTGTGTAATCTGTGTTTTGTTTTGGGGTTTTTTCCCTGGCATACCACATCAGGAAACAGGTTTGGGGAAAGAGGCTTTTTTTTATTATTGTAAACTGTTTGTTTTTCTCTTTGATCTTTCCTCTGGGAATAGCCTTTCCTGTATTATAGGTCATGTCCAACAAGTTTGCACCTTCTTGCTATTGGCCACTGGGTCACTGACAGAGGAAGTCAGCAGAAATCAGTTTTGAGATCTCCTGTGTCTGTTAGCTAATCATTCTGATTAAGGGGCTGGCTCCAAATGGCAAAATTACCCTTCTGTCTTCTACTGCATGCTTTAAATGTTTCTTTGCATTTTCATCAGTGTTGCCAAAAAATTCCCATCCTCCTGAATTACCTAACCCTTTCACCTCCGGGCACTACATGCGCATCAGGAGCAAGATGTTTTTAGCATTTTATTTTCAAGCTACAGCAAACTGAATTTGATCATATCTATAGCTACCTGAAATTATCTCTAGGGTGGACTGGATGAAAACTTGTGTTTTTTGTCGGTAACATCCATATTTGTAAATGGTCCCTTTTAGGGATAAAGATTATCCCTCTTTGTGCTTTTGTTTTGCTGTGCCAGCCTGAGCCTCCCCTCTAAAGCCCATACAAATTTGCTTTCAAAAATCTGTTTCTAGAGTGACACTTTTTAAAAAATCAACCTATTTCTCTTCTGCAGTGCTGATTGGTCTGATAAAATTGACAAGCCGATCGCGTCAAAAGGAAATATCCTTGGCTTAATTGTAAGCTAAGTCTCTCTTAATCCAGGGGAGCATTTGAGATTCTGTCCAAGTGTTCAATTTCCCAGGCCGCTGAGGTCTGTGAATTTCTTTCCCCAGCCTCTAGGCTGCTGCAGCACAAGTCAGCATAGCTAATGCAGATAGATTCTCTCCCCCCCCCCTTTTTTCCCCTCCCCCCTTTGATTCGATATGAACAGACTGGTAACTCCAGTGCTAGAGCGAAATCTGACATAACTCTGCAGATGGCTACATTCAGATGATACACCTAGGGATTTTTCCTAAAGGACAGTAACATTTAAATGCTAACGTTTATTTTTTCCCTTGTTGCGTTTTTTTCAGGATTGCCAGTCCCAAAGAAGAGCCCAAAGTCGGTAAGTACCTACTCACCTACTGGTTCTGTTTGACTGTTTTGTGTGAGGGGGCTTGTGGGCTTGATTTTTTTTTTTTTAACGTGGGGTGTTGATTGTTTTAAGTTGTCTGTCTGTTTCGACACTGATTGTCTTGCACAGCTCGTGCTGCACGGTGAATTGAGAGAGGAATTCAGAACAGAAAGGGGAGCTTGTTGCAAATAAAGCTAGAGGTTTACTGATCCTCTCCCTCGCTGGTTACCTCCCCGGACCCCCCAAAAAGCCATTGTTTTCTTTTTTGAAAGATGGGAGGCTCCACCTTCTTTCCAGAGAGCAGCTCCTAACAGAGGAGTCCACAGATTCCAACCTTTTGCGTTTACTCCCTGGTCTCCCTCACCAGCTGGTGAATGATTTTTATGAAATATTAAAGCATGTGTATTTATAGGCAGACAAACCATGCATATTTACAGTTTCCAGCAGATACTGTTAGTTGCCCCACTGCTGCAAACATCTTGTCGTGTAGCTTGGCTTTAGCAGCATTGTACTGCAGGTGCTGGGATCCTTTATTTAATAATAAAAAAAAAAAGCAAGAAGAAAAATAATCAATATTTTCCTGTCTTTTTCTAATCCTGTTTCCCTGTAGAACTGTTACACTGGTTGACGTGTTAGCTAATAGCTTAGAAGCTACGGTCTAAAGTGTCCTTAAAGCTCATTCCTAGTATAGTGGAATAAAATTAACAGAATGTTCATGAGCCAGAAAAGGGATGAATATTTTATAGGAAATGAGATATTTACCAGGTGAAAGCTTCCATTTATTTGAAGGGCTAGGGAAGAAGGTAGGCTTATTTCCCAATAGCTTTGGGGAAATCACATGAGCGAGGTCTTTGCAATACTATAAGACACCGTGAAAGTTCACTGACGGCCTGTTGTGGGTGCCGGTAGCTGCAGCTGCTAACAGTCCACTTTTCGGGAAAGCTCGTTTGTTAAGAAGAGGAGCAGAATCTCCTGCTTTTAATGTAAGTTCTCTGCTCATCCAAAAAGATAGACCTGAAATAATTAATGTGATTCTGATGGCTTAGAGCAGTGCTGATTAAAGTCACGTGACTTCAGGCCTATACCATTGTCAGTTTGCATTAACGTTGGGAGGGAGAAGTGCGGTTTGGGTTCTCACTCACATCACAGAAATGTCAGAGTGTATGCGTTTACTTTTGTGTCATAGTCATAGTTAATTCAGCCTTTGGTAAAACAGAAACAAGTGTGTAAAATATGTACAAGCGGAGCAGATTTTTTTTCCCCTGTCAGAGAAGGAACAGTTGAATGGATAGTTATAAACCATATTCATTAAACCATGATGTGGTGAATGAACTTTGATTTTAAAAAATACGAGCCCTCCCAGAACAAAGCCATGTAATATCCCCTTATTAATCTGATGCTGTGCTAAGCACCTGCGAAGTGAACAATGATTCATTAGAAGCATTTTAAATCTGACACACCTAAATCCATATATAAGGGTAATCCTCCCTGAACAAACAAAGAGACCTGTTTACAAACAGGTGTAGTTCTGGAGTCTTTAATGAATTTACGAGCCCCTAGCTGTAGACTTTTTGCCCCCCGGAGAATTTGCTTTCTGAGAGAGCATTTCATTCACTGAACACCACTAGATTCCTTGCATGTTACACCCCTGAAAGCTCTCTTGCCGTTCTTCATAGCCCTTCGGTATTTTTCACCAGGCAGTGATGTTCCATCCAAAGTGGAAGAATCCAGTAGAACAATCTTCCTCCTCTTTTTAGATGGGAAATGGAGCGTTTACACTAGCAACTAGTGGATAATACTGTCTTATCGTGATAGATGGTGGCAGCTGTTTTTAGAGTGCATGAAAGTCTGATAGTCGCACTCCTGAAAGGAAAGGGACTAGAATGACCAACCACTCTCTTTAAGTGAAAAGGATACAAAGATTATCAATGTTTTACTCATATTGCTACAGTAAAACCCGTCTTATCCGACACACTCAGAAATGAGGGCATTCTGGTTATCTGAGGGTCCCATCAACCTAGGAAAAACCAATGGACAATAATAGTAAAACTCAAGTTTTTAATATTAGTGGTTTTGTAATGTGAGGCAATTGGTCTCATGTTTCTATTTTGAGTTAAAGATTATTATAATTTCTTAAATAAAAAATGTTTTAAACTAATCACGGTAAACCAAGCCAGGCCTGTGCGCCTGAAGATGTGACAGTACCGTGGCTGGGAGCAATGCCGGTTAACAAAGTTTTCTGGTTAACTGAGTGCCGGATCACAAAGGTTTCACTGTCCTTTACCTGCATGTAATGAGATGAGGTGGGAGTGGGGGAGGAATGCTTCCCAATTATAACTGCACTGGCATTGAGTCCCACCCGTTCCATTTGATACAGACCCTTCTGCGCCTGGGGGAAGAGGTGGAGACTTCCCTGAGGTTCTGCCTTGCAGCTGCCCTGCAAGAGTTTGAGGGTTTGACTGTATGACACACATCAAATATCCCTGCCTCAGGGCACAAGGGCCAAGGCCCATCCAAGTTTTTCCAAGATTCCACCATGTGGGCTAGTGCAGCTGCACTTGTGAAATACATGGTGTGGGTTTCATGTAGCCCCGGCCTTCCTCTTCACCGTCCTTGTTCTTCAGGAGGACAAAATTTGCTTCGTGATTGATAGATGAGCTGCTGTTCAATAAGCTGCATGCAGGCAGCCCTCATGCGGGTAGGCTGGCTTTGTGGGTAAGCCCTCATTTTGTTTTCTGTACTGTGCAGAGTAAACGAAAGTTCAGCTCTTCAATCCCCTCCTACTCTTGCGCCGAGCTCAGGGCTGATCCCTTCCTTCTCTGCAGCCTAATGAAGCCCCTCTCCGATCCCAGATCTATTCCCCTCCCCCACTCTCCCAGCGACCTAGTGCCTCTGCCTGGCTTTATACCCGATTCTGTTCTACAGCTGGCCCCCATCCGGCCATAGCTGCCTAACTTGGCCAGACTCCGTTTTGATAGAGACCTTTTTAGGACCCCAGGAGTTCAGCTGTTGCAGGACCATTGCTGTGCAACGTCAGCAGTGTTTATCTCCGAGAGAATACACATGCAGACAGAGAAAAGCACGAATGCATTTCTGAAGGCTTTTTATGTCTCATTGTTAGTTTGCTATTGGTCTCACCTGGCGAGATGTGACCTGAGTTCAAGGTGCTGTGATTCTTTGCGTCAACAGCTAATATCATGACTAAAGCCCGCACCGGACAATGTCTTTCCACTCCTTTAGATGAGGAGTCATCAGCTGTAGCAAAGGAGGCAGCGGAGGTGGAACATAGGCCTAGGAAGCCAGAATGTAGGTCTTGGAAGGTAAATGAAGGAGGAAGTGACTTGGGAAGATTTTTGTTTTTAGAATATATGGCTGTGCAACGTGGAACTTTGATATCTGAGCATTTTTTGCATGTACAGCAGCTCTAGAATATTTTGGAATGTATAGAATTTTGGAATATTTTGCCTTTTAGGGCAAGAGCTTTTCAACTGAGCTTGAAGGGGCCAAGTTGAAAAAGGGCTGAGTGCCAGGTTGTAAGTGCTCTGCTCTCGAGCTGATTGAAGTTTCCAGTAAAGAATATATTTCAGCAGCTTTGTGAATAAGCAAAAATGCTTACGGAAAATGTTTGCTTTCTTGGATAATTTTTAGATTTTTTTTTCATCAACTCACTCAAACGTAAACATTTTCAACTAAAAAAAAAATGAAACTATTGACGCTTTTATCTGTTTGGGGGCTGGCATTTCCTGTTTCTGGGAGTTTGATATTTTTGGATGATAAGTACAATTCTTTATCCCCTCCTCCCCACTGAAAACATTGATGAGAGCTAACATTTTTTGGTTTGTATCGAAATATCCCACACAGAAGAAAGAAACTTAACCCCTTGAAGAGGAGCCAAATTTCTCAAAGGGACTTTGGTTCCAGTCTAAGCACTGAAATATGTTATCAGTCCTCAGAGCAGCTAAGTATTCTGGACGCTGGACTCTTTTGAAAGTGTTACCATTAGTTAAGTGCCCCAATAGAAGCTGAGGTTTTACAATTTCCCTGCCTTAAAATCGTATATATTCACAATCTCCCCACAAACTACTCCCGTTCGGCCCAATCTTCTCTTTGTCCAGCAGCAGGAAACAGTGCTAAAGAAGGCAGAAATACTTTGCTGTAGGGATTGGTGCTTTTTGGCTAAGATACATTCAGGCCTGGTCTGCCCTACACAGTTATGTCAGCATAAGCTGCCTTACATCAACCTAACTCCATAAGCATCTACACTACGATGACGCTGCCCCCACCCCCCGGCTATAAACAGAGACTTATTAACTCCACCTGCACAAGAGGCATAAAACCAATGTCGCTGTAGTTAGGTCAGTGACGCCGCATTGCTTACATCAACTGTTGCTGCCTTTCAGAAGCTGTCCCACCTAGGGATGTTAAATTTCGATTACTCAGCTATTCGAGTAGTCGATGGAATTTCCATTGACTGCTTGATTTAATTGAAAAGGGAATGGGGGGGCACAAATGTCTCTTGTTACATTTCAAAGGCAGAGGTACAGCAGGGAATCCCAGCTCGAGTAGGGACTGTATCTGTCCCACCCCCAGCACCACGGAGATGGTGTTGGGGGAACTGGCTTTTAAGCTGGCTACTCTGAGCACCGGCTCCTGCTCTTCCCTCCCCCCCCCCCCCCACACACCTTGCTGCCTTTGATATAGAGGCAGCAGGAGGGGGGGTGGAAATGCGAGTAGTCGACTCAACTACCCGATACACCTAGGCTTATCGAGTAGTTGACTATTTGAATACTCTTTAACATCCCTACACTCACACTGGCAGTTAAATCAGTGCGAGAGTTCTTGGTGAGGACACACACCACTGATACAAAGAGCAAGGCATAGATATACACACAAGCAATGTAATTACTGCAGTGGCTGCATGCCAGAATAGATTGATGTAATTTTGTAGCGTGGACATGCCCCAAATCTATCAACAGGAATAAAATAGTGTACTTAGATCCCATCACAATTTTCAACATTGTGTTGCTTGAAAAGAGAGTTGTCTCCAAATGTGTGTTAATGTGTCAGTAAAGAGACACGGTATATTTACGTCTCATTGGGCAACCTTAATTGTCCATTTCCATTTTTTTTATTTCTGTTTCATACAATGAACGTGCTTTCTAAAGTTGTTTTGTTACAAAAATCACACATTTTACAGAGCTTTTCCTTCTTACCCAATCTGTGTACATTTACAGTAGTAACTCCAGATTAAAGAAAGGTTAGAGAGGTTATTTATTTTTGGGATCAGATTTTTTTTTCCTTGCTTGCTGGTTTGTTTTGCCTCGAAGATACAGAAAGTTTCAGTTAGACCCAAAATACAGATTAAAACTTCTAGGATTGAATGCCAGATTTAAATTGTTTAAATCATTTTCCATATAATAGGCTCAATGTTATTTTTGTTAACTTCTCATTTAAAGAGAAGATGATCATCCAGGAGGATGGTATTAGTGTCGTTTTGTTGTGCTGACAAGTGTGACTTGAATACAATTTTCTACTGTAGTCCATATTATCAAGGTTCTATAAATCAGCTATTTTTAATTACACTGGCAGGAAACCTGGCACACTGTACTGAAAGCAGGCTTTTGTTGTTTAATTATGTGCCACAAAATAAAACAAGAGCAACACAAAAATGCTGCAAAAATGTCTTTTTTTTTTTTTTTTTTTTTTTAAGTTATAAACTAGCATCCCCCATCTGAGATTTTGTTTGTCGAGCTCGGTCTTAAAATGGCTTACTTTAGAACCCAGGATTTTGTAGGAGCATCAGGCTGGGTATGAATTAGCTTCTTTCACCACTTTGAAAAAAAAGGGGAGGGGGGGGGAATTTGGCTCTGATATTTGAGTTTAAAAACTAGTTGCTGAGCTGGCACAACAGGCATGTTCCGTGGAAAATGACTTTAAAGTACCCAGTTAATTGAATATTCAAGTCAATGGAGACATCAGTTAAAGAAAGGCCAGTAATGGGTCAAGAACTTCAGTACAAGTCTAGAATGTCAAAGCAATTTGTATACTCCGAATTCCCCACTGGCTGGCATAAGCCCAAATGCACCCGACGATTGTACTTGCGATATAAAATCATACGAACAAGGGCATTTTAAATAAAGATTTTCTCTGAATCCATAATTCGTCCCACTTGTTTTTGAGCATTATGGCTCATCTGGTCTAGTGGGCACTGAGCAGGACAGGAGGCTGGATTTCTAGAGCTATCTCAGTCATTGACTTTGCTCTATCCCTTTCACTGAAAAGTCTCAGAGGGGTGGCCATGTTATTCTGTAGCTTTAGAATCATAGGATCATAGGACTGGAAGAGAGGTCATCGAGTCCAGCCCCCCGCCCTCAAGGCAGGACCAAGCTCCGTCTACACCATCCCTGACAGATGTCTATCTAACCTGTTCTTAAATATCTCCAGAGAAGGAGATTCCACCACCTCCCTTGGCAATTTATTCCAATATTTGACCACCCTGACAGTTAGGAATTTTTTCCTAATGTCCAATCTAAACCTCCCTTGCTGCACTTTAAGCCCATTACTCCTTGTCCTGTCCTCAGAAACCAAGAGGAACAAATTTTCTCCTTCCTCCTTGTGACACCCTTTTAGATATTTGAAAACCGCTATCATGTCCCCCCTTAAAAACAACGAGTAGTCCTGTGGCATCTTGGGAGACTGACACATGGATTAGATCATGAGCTTTTGGGAGTAAAACCCACTTCATTAGATGGCTTGGAGTGGAAATGACAGAATCCAGGGTATATAGAATTGCAAAATCATTTTCATGATCAAGTCCATTATCATTCATTAACGCTGGTCCTACAACTGACAGGGAACTGCTCTTGCTATTCTATATACACCTTGGAGACTGTCATTTCCATTCCAATTCATCTGATGAAGTGGGTTTTGCCCACAAAAGCTCTTGATCAAATATATTTGTTCGTCTCCAAGATGCCACAGGACTAACTTTTAGTAAAGTTATTTCACTTCCCTGTGCCTCTATTTCCCTTGCTATGTCTCTGTCTTGCCTGTTTATATTGCATGCTCTTGGAGGCAGCGGTTTCTTTTTCAGTATATCTATCTACCACCCAACACCATGAGGCCTTGATCTTGATTAGACATTTTGTGCCACTGCCATGGAAATAATGGCAATGGGATGATCCCATATGAGGGTAACTTCAGTGATTCTGTACAGATAAGTGCCACATTGCATGCTGGGGCGGCACTAAAGGCCGTTCTTTGTTTGTAAAGTGAGTTTAAGTGCTCGAGTAGACCCTACAATTTGGGTCAGGGCTGAACCGAAGCACCTCTAGGTTTGGCAGTTGAGAGCCCTGGCACTTTTGGGCTTGCTGCATCGATTTTGAATGTAAAAAAATTGCTAGAGCCCTGGCACCTAACTGCTTGAGCGTCAGCACCTCGTTCAGTACAAATCAAGTGCTGGTTGGATTCGAAGGCCCTTTAAAGGCAACATGGCTCTTTCTGTTTACTTCCACGGGCTTTGGATCAGGCCCCTGGTGCCAAGGAGAGAAATCAAGTCAATAGCATTAGACACAAAAGCATACGAGGCAGACGATGCCGTTGCACGTTTCTATCATTGCTGTACCAGTGTGCCTCAATGTGCTTTCCAGTGCCAAGAAAGATAATGGAGCAGATAATGAAGGAAGCTTCTTGCACACATCTAGAAGGTAATAAGGGGATAAGCAACGGTCAGCATGGATTTGTACAGAACAAATCATGTCAGAGCAACCGGAGAGCTTTCTTTGATAGGTTAACAAGCCCTGTGGATAAGAGGGAAGTGGTAGATGTGGTATAGCTAGACCAGGGGTCACATACTCATAGCCCATAGACCATCTAAGGGCTGAAATATATTTGCAATCTGGACCAGGAGACTCAGCGGCTGGGGGGGGGGGGGGGCGCGCAGGTATGAACCTGTTTCCCAAACCCTGTCCCTTCCTGCCACAGCCCCGCAGTCTCCCCCCATGGCACCCAACTCCTGAGGGACCCAGCCTCAGGGATTACTGGGGGGGGGAGATCTGGTGTGGGGTGGCAGCAGCGGGGAGCGTGGGGAACTCATCAGGGCAGAGCTTAAGGGTCAGGTTCGGACATGCCTGTCTGAGTCGCCAGGTCTCCCGGGCAAGTTTGCGGATATACTCTGGCCTGTAGATAGGCATGAGTTTGAGACCCCAATCTAGATTTTAGCAAAGCAGAGCTACTATAAGGTGTGAGCAAAACTGGTTGGGTAACCATTCCCAGAGAGTAGTTATCAGTGGTTCACTATGATGCTGGAAAGGCATTACGAGAGGGTTTCCGCAGGGATCCATTTTGGGACTGATTGTATTCGGTATCTTCATCAATGACTTAGGTAATGGAATAGAGAGTACCCTTGTAAAGTTTGAGGATAGCACCAAGCTGGGAGAGGCTGCAAGTGCTTTGGAGGATAGGATTATAATTCAGAATGATGTAGAAAAATTGGAGAAATGGTCTAAGGTAAATGGGATGAAATTAAATAAGGACAAATGTAAAGTTTTCCATTTTAGGAAGGAACGATCAGATTCACATGTCCAAAATGGGAAATGACTGTCTAAGGAGTGCTGTGGAAAGGGATAAAGGGGTCATGGTGGACTACAAGCTAAATATGAGTCAACAGTGTGATGCTGTTGCAAAAAAACCCCCAAAATTCTGGGATGCATTAACAGGAGTGTTGTGAGCAAGACATAAGAAGTCATTCTTCCGCTCTACTCTGCGCTGATTAGGCCTCAAGTGGAATAGTGTGTCCAGTTGTGGGCACCACATTTCAGGAACGATATGGACAAATTTGAGACCGTCGAAACAAGAACAACAAAAATTACTAAAGGTCTCTAGAAACCATGACCAATGCGGGAAGATTGAAAGAACTGGGTTTGTTTAGGCTGGAAAAGAGAAGACCGAGAGGGGACATAATTGCTTTCAAGTATCTAAAAAGTTGTCACAAGGAGGAGGGACAAAAATTATTCTCCTTAACCTGTGATAGCATAAGAAGCAATGGGCTTAAATTGCAGCATAGCAGCTTTAGGTTGGCCATTAGGAAAAACTTCTTAACTATTAAAGTGATTATGCACTGGGATAAATTGCCAGGGAAGTTGTGGAATCTCCATCGTTAGAGATATTGAAGAGCAGGCTAGACAAACACCTATCAGGGGTGGTCTAAATGTTGCTTGGTCTTGCCATGAGTGCAGGGAACTGGACTTGATTAAAGTTGCTCTTCTAGAAGAGAATATGGTTCAGTTTCCATGATCTTTTTGTCTTTGATCTCTCTGGAGAAACCTTTCACAGATGCGCTAATTAGGATTAATCATTGTTATATTGGCTTATGGTATATGAATCCATGTTTACTCAAAACTGCTGAGATCACCAGTATTAGCTAATGACCTGTCATCAAATTAGATTTCAGTCATTACTCCCTACCCATCTAAGTGACATTTGACCCAGACACCATCTATTGAAAAATTCCATATGTTTCGCTTGGTTCTGAGAGACATAAGCATGGGATTTAATATTATTTTCTTGTCATGGTAATAAGATTCTAGTTACTGTATACAAAAATGCATAATCTGCACTGAAGTGCAGCATACAAGCAAAGCGTCCAAGAATGAGTTGGATTTTTTTTGTTTACGCATTTAGTTTCCAAGGTTTATCCATTTAGTTAGACTCGTAGGGGGAGAAACACAGACGTTGACAATGATTTTTGGCTCCCACAGAATGAAAAGTGAAAATTGGCTGTACTTTTTAACGTGAGATTTGACATTTGCTAATCAACTAATATCAATGAGGCCCTTTTGTAATGTGTGAGGAAGAGAACACGGTGATCATTGTTTTAAACACATGGACTGTCTCTTCTTGGTAACTTTTCAGAAACATTTTACTGCATATTTTATAGCATGAACCCTTGCAATGTAAATGTGATTCTTGTTAATATACATACATGATTGTAGCCTATTATATGAATGTGCTTTAAGAACATGCCCAGTTTAGCTAAATATTGACAAGACGGGTCTTTTTCATGCTGGGTAGAATGTAAGAATGTCGTATCCCATTTAATTGGCTAGTTGGGGCCTACCGTGGTCAAGGGCTACTCCTGTTAAATGGTGAGGGCTGGAATTAAGTAAATATCACCCATTAAGGGTGGATGCCTACCCGTTAATCAGTTAACCTTTCACATCCCTAATAGAATGAGCCTTGAATTTAATTAGAAACGTTTTTCTTTGTTTTAATACACTTGTTTAAAACAAAGAAATTAAATTGCAAGTAATTTTTTTAGGTAATATAAAGGACCTAATGCAATGCCATAAGATTCAAGTCTTAAATCTGAAATTCCTTGAACTCCGTTCCCAACCAACTTATTATCACTTGAGGGTTGCCGAGATCTGTGCGTGAGATGTGATTTCTCATAGAAAGGTCTGTAATGCCTACACCCAGCAGCAGTTAAGCACTGCTTTTCAGAGTGCTGATGGTTTTTTCTCCTTTCTTTTGTGGGTTTATGTTAAACCCATAAACTTATCTGAATACTGATGTTTGTAGTTTCACGTTGGTGGTGGTGGTGGTGGGGATATTGAAACTAGTATCCTATAATGATTTTTTTTTTTTTGTGATGAGACATAGAAGGCTGGATGTTTTTTGTGATTAATTGCA
Source organism: Pelodiscus sinensis (assembly GCF_049634645.1). Lineage (NCBI taxonomy): Eukaryota > Metazoa > Chordata > Testudines > Trionychidae > Pelodiscus > Pelodiscus sinensis. The sequence continues at coordinate 5,527,554 of NC_134721.1, read as the reverse complement.
TTCCATTTTACGTACGCCTTCTGCCAGTCTGTCTGTCAAAGTGCGTCTCGGGGAAATTTTCTGCAGTCAGCATTAACTGGAAAGGGTGGCCGCCAAAATGTGAAAGTATATATTTCTGTGGGCATGCAGAAACAGTGAACAAAGAAGGGGGAGGAACAATGATGGAAAACACCCGCCGGGAGACCAATAACCTTCTGTTCTTTCTCCTTCCCCTTGCAATCTTCTGTCCAGCAACCACTTGAAAGGAAAGACAGCCAAAACAGTTCTCAGCATAGCGTCTCTAGCCACCGCAGCACACACACTGCATCACCCGTCCATACCACTCAGGTGCTTCCCGACTACCCGACCTCTGAAGCACCAGCTGTGGAGCAGCCGGACAACTCTGGGCAGAAAAAGCCAGATCCATTCAAAATCTGGGCCCAGTCCAGGAGCATGTATGAAAGCCGACGTGAGTATTGAATAGGTGTGCTTGCTAAGGCTGCTGCTCTGGTTGCCACTCTGTGAGTGATTTTCATCCATAGGAATTAATTGCTATTGCAAAGAGAAAGCTTTCAGTGGGTTAAATTGATACATGAAAATGAAGTGCCGGTGAAAAGTTGAGACGATCAGCAAATTCTGTCTAGTTCATGTTAACGAATCAGTTTGGTCTTGGACGGAGAATGAGCTTTGATTGCCTCCAACAAGCGGAGTTAGGCCGTAACGCTGTTCAGAAAAAGAGAAAAATATTTTAAATGTGAAGGTCCTTCTTTTTGGCCGTTTATTATTTATTTTCCAATCAGGCATCAAGGAGGCTTTCAAAGATATGAAGCCGAGTTAATTGCCCAATTGCTACTGAAAATCTCTCAGCGTTCTCTTACCAAGTTAATGCTGCTTGGTTTTGTAGCTCAGACGGACCCAAATTACTCATTTACAAGTAACGGGTTTATCGTTCTAATGGCTACGTGAGAAAATTCTATTCAGACTGAGTTTCGGATTGATTGGGTGCACACAGAGGCCTAAAAATCTGACTCCAGGGCCAAAGCCATCCACCAATATTTAAAAAAAAAAAAAAAAAAGCATTAAACAGAAGTGAAGTGCACAGCAATCCACAGAGTTGACATATGTCCAAGATCATGGACATGAAACAAAGACAAGGTAGGTCCATCCATGGAGGTCATGCTGAATGGCAATTCAGTTTGGTAGGTTAATATGTTAAAAGGGGGGGAGGGGATCTGTTACTATATGTAATCAAGTCTTTGTCTTTTGCCCATATGGAGCCTTCCAGGGAATCAATGCTGGTGGCCTGATTATTGTCTATTTGCATCAGTACATTTGTGACTAATTCCAATGCCCCGGTGTACTGCAGAAGTTCATGTTGTTCAATCCACCCTCTGTTCCCGCCAGCCCTTAGTGCTCTCCGGAGCACGCTGCCTGGGGCTAAGCAGCACACCACACAGCCCTTCAGCCGTGATTTAAATATTCCAGGGCCCTTTAGAATCACCGAGTCCTGGGGCAATTGCCTCCTTTACTCTCCCCTATCGGCAGGACACACACACAAGCTTGGTACAGTCAGCAGAAGAAAAATTAATATGCCATAAGTCAGGCGAAATGCTTTCCTCCTTCCTGGGGGACAGGAATACTGCTGAGCCATTCTGTCTTTACTACAGGTTGAACCTCCCTAGTCCGGCACCATCGAGACCTCACTGGTGCCGAATCAGACAATTTGCCAGACCATGGATGGTCAATATTGGCTAGCAGCATTACCAATGCTTCCACTGCTCACTGGGCTCTTAGAAGATGTTTAGGGGCAAATTAGAGCTAAATAACAGCACAGAACTCTGAGCGCCAGGATTGGTTGCTTTAAACAAACTTTACAGGACCGAGGGAAACTTGGCCACATCCATGAAAAGTGGACATCCGGCTAACCAAAATCATGCCAGACAACGGAGATTTCTGGACCAGAGAGTTTCTGGACTAGAGAGGTTCAACCTGTAGCATATATTGCCTTAGCAATGCAAATACCTACAGGAAATGGCATTTATTTTAATTATTAGTACATGCAGCCGGCTAATGGTTGAGCAGGGTTTGACACCACTCCAAGAGTATAAAAGTGGGTTCAATTGGTTCCTGTTCTTCAGTCAAAATAAACATCTTTGCCTTTTTTTAATCACATCACTTAAGAGAAGAAATCCTAAAAACACATTCAGAGCAATTTTGGATACATATTGGGCATGCTTTCAGATTCTGTTAATTAGGGACAAGGAAGTTCAAAACAGTTTGTGCCAAAGGAGCATCTTCTATATTTTGTTTTTATTTATATAAAGGATGATCTTGCACAACATTTTTGTGGCTTGCTAAATGTTAATTGAGACAGACCATGTAAAATACACACTGCTCCAGAAAGTACAGCAGGTCTTTTTTCCAATCAATTTAATTATTCTCAAATCTTATGTCATTTAAAAAAAAAAAAAAGAAATGATGAAAGACCAGGTTTCTTGGCTCTCTGGATCGGATGCCTCCGCAGTGCAGTCTCCACAATTTTGTGTTTCTCTGTCCTGCTCTCTTTCCCTTCTAATGATGACACACTTTTTCTGGCTCTGCATGCTTGCTTCTTTCCTGGGGCCAGACAGCCCTCTTCTCATCCCACTTGTACAGGGGTCCTAGGTGTTTGAAATGACCTCAGTGAGAATTCAGGAGATAACCAAGGAGGAGGGGCAAAGGGGTTTTCCAGCACTGCAGGGTCACCCTGCCAGAACTGCAGAGCCAGAAGCCACCCTGGAGAGACTATTCCTGTCACCTGGCTGCATTGGCTCCCCTCTTTTCCCTGCTGCATGGCCGCATTAGGAAGTGTGCTGCCATTGCCTTTGGCCCCCTGCAGCTACTTGGATCGTTGGTAATTAACTGTGTGGTTCATACTAATTAGTCATTTAGATTCGCTCAGCTGCATGAACACCTGCCTGGATTTCCAAGCGGGAATCTGAGGCTGAGCAGCGTAAGTCCTCTGCCCCTCCCTGTTCCCCTGCAAATGGATGCAAGGAATGCTGCCTTCATTCACGCGGTCACTCCGACATGGCCCTATGGATTTCCCAGGTTTGTTCTTCCATCTGTGGAACGGGAGGGGACAACTCATGCCTGCTTTAGAGGCCAGTCCTCAGCTCTCTCCATTGGCTTGTTTCTAGGGCTCCCTCCTTGTTTTTCCGCCTTCCCCCTTCTTAGTCCTTTCTATACATACAACTTCCTGTCCCCATGTCACGTCCTTCTCTCCTTAAGCGTCTGTCTGTCACAAGCACCCATCCCAATGGCTTCATGAGGCACTCGGATATTATAAGAAGAGCCCTAGGAACATCCTGTTACAGACATAAAACAACCCATTTGACCCAAGCTGGCAGCATTCACCTAAGACTCCTTTAAGTAGTAGAGTCTGGAGTAGATGCACAGTGGGAACTACTATTCTGTTTAACCAATATGTGAATGAATGTTCTTATGGGCTGTCCACTTTATTCTCCCCCACGCTGGACATGGGCGATGAATGCTCTGCTCCCAGTTCAGCAACACTTAATTGCAGGCACTAAAGCTAATGCTGGGCGTTAAAGCTGGGCTGAAGTGCTTCACTGCAATATGGCCAGAAGATGTAACAGTTTGGAGGATCAAGCCCTTGAAGTATGGAGATGAATGAGTGAGTCCTGAAACAAGATCATTTGGTGACAATAATTTGCCATGTCTTTTTGCTAAGTTTCATGCATAATACTCATTGTTACTAATGAGGTGTGTGTGTGTGTGTGTGTGTGTGTGTGTGTGTGCGCGCGCGCGCGCACGTGTGTGATGCATAATACTCATTGTTACTAATGGGAAGTGTGTGTGTGTGTGTGTGTGTGTGTGTGTGTGTGTGTGTGTGTGTGTGTGTTGAGTGAGAGGGGAGAATGCATCTTGAGTATGAAAAATAGATCCTTTTCAAGATCCAAATATAACATGGGTAGAGAGAACTCAATGGAGGGAGTAGTAATGGAAGGGTTACCGGTATCACTTTTATGCCCTTTTGTTGAAAATCTTTTTTATATCCTCTTTTTTATCTTTCAATTTATTATTACATTTCTATGGACATTATCACAATCTGTTGTCACATTTTTCTCATGTGGCCTGATTGCTTTGCAAAATACCGTATCCTACATATGGCCATCTGTCAAAACAGCAGTGACAAAATGAATTAATCTGAATTGCAGATGTGTTAATGAATCCCTTTGAAGGGCTTAAACATTTAATTAAAAGTAAAGCAGAACACTATAGAATAATCTTAAAGCTCTTAAAATAGTCCCATTACCTTGAGTATTTGAATTTTGGTTTCAGGCACATAACGTATATTTTTTCCCCTACATTTGATTAAAAAGAAAAAAAAAAACTAAAGGTGACACTTTAAGTGACATTCACTCGCAGCAATTAAATAAAATAAAAAAAAGTGGGCACGATAATATTAAATGTTACACCTCCCCCGCTATAAAACAATACACTTGGGATATTGCCAACTGTTTTCTGATCAGACAAGTTTAAAGACAATAGTCTAGTAAAGGGGCCTTCTGTAGGGCTACGTTCTCTGTCATTATATTAATATGAACTAAACAGTTACATTCATACACTTGGACACACAGATGTGCCTCATACCCTTAGAGAATGTCTCGTTTAAAAGGATCTGAATATTTACTGCATGCTGCATGAACAGGAAAGGCTGTACAGCAGATCTATTTACAAAGTTGATTCATGGGCACTGCTCTTAATGATCGTCTGTCACAAATGTAGTCCCTTGATAAGGAAGGGATTGAAGCACTTGGCTGACTTTAAGCACATAAGTAGCGATATTGCCAACCCCAAGTGTTCTAAAATCACAAATCTTTGAGGTTGTTTTTTTTTTTTTTTTTTTAAATAAACTGTATATTTGGGTCCTTTCTTTATGAGTTGAGGAAACACTTGGGTCATGTTTCAAGCTGTTTTCCTTTACCAAGAGGACAAGAAAATTAATGGGGGAGAAACCCCTCCAAGATTATAATGTAATGTCTTGTTTTAGCTGCTGGAGCTTTAAGAAGAATAGGTAGTACAGGTTGAACCTCTCTAGTTCAGCACTCTCGGGACCTGACTGGTTCCGAAGCAGAGAATTTTCCGACGACAGAAGGTCAATATTGTCCATGACCAACTCTTCCACTGCTGCCTGTGCTCTTAGAAGATGTTTAGGGGTAAATTGGAGCTAAATAACAACGCAGAACACTGAGAGCTGGGGCCGGTGGCTGTAAACAAACTTTATAGGACCTTGCAAAACTTGGCCATGCCCGTGATAAGTGGACATCCAGCTAACTAAAATCATTTTGGATTACAGATGTTGCCGGACCAGAGAGTTCTGGACTAGAGAGGTTCGATCTGTATCATGAGTTTTGCCTGAAATCACAGTAGTTTTTCAACACTGGTGTAGTCCCACTGGCTTCAATGGGGATACTTATGTTTTGAAAGTTAGCTGTATTCTTAGTACTTTGCTGAATCAAGAAACACAACTTTTGTGGCTGGCCAAGTACATCATTATTACTAAGGGGTTTGACCCCTACATGAGCCAGTGACCTATGCATAATAAACAGATTCTGTCAGGTTTATGTGCATGCCCATCATTGTGTTTCAGTTGTTTTTGCAATGGACAATAGATTTTTACCTACCATGAAAGAATAAAGGGTAGTACTTAATTAAAATGAACTGTAATAAAGCAGCGGTGTATGAAAATGTTTTCAGTGTTCATTTTCATATGTTTATAGTCTCTTCTAATGCCAGAGATGAGATTTAGATCCTGCAGAAATTGAATCCAGGAGCTGTCTCATGGCCATGGACGTTGCGTTAGGAGAGCTCTAGTGGTGTTTTGTAAAAATCTGGTTTTAAAGTATTTCCAGACAGATGTGTACATTGTGACAAAAATTAGTCTTCAGATCTATAAAATTCAATAACCCAGCGGGTGCTGCTTTAATCCATAGCAGCGATGACCTTTGCAATAATACGTGTGAAAGCCTAACAGAATCCATATCAGTCAAAAGTAAATGAAAATGAATTGAACAAGAAAGGGGTTACGTTAAGCTTTGCAAAATTGTAAAATTAATATTGCAGCTATGTCACCTTCGCCTGCAACTGGACTGAGCAAGGGTGAGAGAGAGAGAGAAATCAATTCCACGAATTTTGGAGAATGTAAGAATGAGCTGAGAACTTTATTTCTGTCTTGTCTTTTTCTTCTTGTTTGGTGTTCTTGCTGCTCTGTGTTTGGGGACAACTCATCGCCAACGGAGGTGATGGTTTAGGTCCCCATTGGCAAGCAGCAGATCTTAGCCCTTTGTGGTAAAACCACACACTCTCTGGTTGTACTTCACGCACCTACTCTGCCGTATTGTGTTGACAGAACGGTGTCACTCTATGCACCTGGTACACTTCCTTCTCATTATTCCTGCAAAACTCTTTTTACAACTTTTTCAATGTCACTCCAAGTGGTTGACCTCCGCCATCTGAGCTAATTCTAAGGTCACTACTTTAGAAACTCATAGTGTAAGGCTAAGAGAGAGAAGCTTCACAAATGTATCACGGTCCCTGTTGATAAAAATTGAGCCAAACACCCCAAAGAGCTTATTTTAATTTGTAAAAAACAATTTCCCCCCCCCCCCCCCCTAAACTGTAAGGAAAGGACTGGGATTAATTCTCCAAAACAGAATTGTACCGTATTTTGAAGTCCTACATTAGGCATATTAAATCAGTGAGAGAGATTTTTTTGTTAGATTTCTTACAGGCACAGCCTGGACTGCTAATTGACAAGCTGATGCAAAAAGCTGTAAAAGGAGTTCTGTTTCTTTTGTATCCATCGTATGTGTGTGGCTGTGTTGTTTCATCTTCCTTTGGTCCTTTAAGATCTGTCATGTTGAATGCATTAACAAAGTGTGCTAGACACACTTCAGTTTTAGACTCAGTGTTTCGCTGCTCTGATGTGAAGCCCTATCTATTTAAAATCCAGCCTTGTAATACCCACACTGGCCATTAACAGAGTAGACTCTAGGTAAATGAGGAACATAAGGCAACAGTTGGGAACACTGTAGGTGGATAAATGTGAACATGTTACAAGATGCTGAGAAAAAGGAGCCCATGCTGTAGAGCGCTGGGGAAGCCATTTTGTTTCTGACAGGCAGGCCGTGCACTTTAATTGGCTTGGCCGGTCTCTGCCAAAAAGCTTGTGAAACATTGCATAGAACCTTTCGTACGTGTCTGTGTTTTTCATGCCCGGATTAACGGAGACGGTGACAAACGCCAATTAATGTATTGTATGAATTCTGTTGTTCTACAGAGTGTCCTTCATGGAGCTGATAGCCTTTGGCCAGCTACTCTTAACTAATCAAAATTACTGACTTCCAGCATGTTTATAGCCTTATTATTCTCTAATTATATTTACAGGAACATTAGGTTATTGCTTAGAGTGAGATTTGGGTCTAAAGCTTAATTTTATAACCCCAGTGTAACTAAAATGAGAAGCTATTGTGTAAAAAAGAAGGTGTAAAAATCATTGGCTGTAAAATGGTGCGAATGGAAATGTTAAGTCACACATCTGTGACTTGTGCTCACCTGTTCGTTTCATTTCCCCTCTCCCCATCTGTGTATTCATATCACCTTTTAAATTTATTGACGAGTCCTTGGAAGAGCGAACATCATAGGTAATTTGAAGCCCAAGCAAAAAAATCACCATTTGATTAGAACCAGCCTTGTTTGTACACCAGACACAGACAGCATAAAATGCAGTAAGAGTCCAACTCAAACCTCACTGAAACCAAAGAAAACATTCGCATTGACTTCATGAGGCTTTGGCCAATGCCCTGAATGAAGACAACGAATCCAGCTTTAGTTTGCTTTTAAGCATGCATCCTGTATGCATATATGTATTTATACAGTTAATTACTATATTAAATATAGCCTGTTAATAAAATGGATCATTCTGAATCAGTTAAGTTAAATAACTCAATAGAAGAAAATTGAAAGTGTTTATTCAAGATGTAGACATTTGGTCCATAAAGGAATAATGCTTTTTATAAATTGGGGGGAGTATATTACAAAATTAATCTGTTATAGATACTAAGCCATAAATATTAAGTGAACATCAAGTTATCTTCTGATCTTATTTAATGATAGCAATTAATGTCACATTTAAATGGAAAAGAAAATAGAATGCTTGAGTAACTTAATAATTAAGTATTTTTGTTCAACTGAACATCAAGGTTACTACTTCAGCGTATGCAATATTAATTATAGAAATGTTGGTGGTGTTCCATACTAATGAATAGTCAGAGTTGGAGTCTTCTGCATTTCCTGCTGTCTTTGTCTAGTTTATAGTTTTATATCAATTTAAATATAGAGGATCAGTATTAGTATCATATTGCTAATGGAGTTATTCTCTAGTTGAGATAATGCTTCAGCAGTAATGAGTGTATTCACGAATGATTTGTAAAAGTCTGGGATCTATTACTGATGGTCATATTAATGAATTCTAATATCAAAGTGCTAAGCAAACTGTGATTCTCAATTGGCTGCCTGCTATTAAAATTGAAACCTTCAGATTCCTAGCATTAATTGACAAATTAAACCTATGATTGTGTTTAGTGATCCCATGAAGTCTGGAAACACTCTAGATGTTCCCAAGCAAGGAGCCTCATTAAATGGCACGAGTGTCATAGCAGCACAGCTAATCAACACTTGATCTTAGCTAAAAGGCCTCGTCATCCACCTCCTGCCCTCAAACCAAAAGAAGAAGGCTGAGGGAGGATACCCCCACAAGTTGGATCACGTTCCATAAGTGTGTCATTTGAACACTGGTTGGGCAACTCTTTTGGAACGACTTGGCTTTCACCCGGCGTCTCGCGCAGATGTGGATAATGAAGATCATGGTTTAGTTCATCATCGCAAAGCGGCTCCAGTCTGTTTTGTGTTGCAAAGCCCACTTGTACCATTCTTATTCATGGCGCGCTGTACCAGACACACAAGCCATCAGTGGGACAGTCAGTGCATGTCATAAGGCGTTATTTGCTAAGAGTCAGAATGGCGCAATTGGGCCGTTAATTAGTGCAACTTCTATCTCAAAGTTTCATCACTCCTTGTAGTTACAAAGCTGAAGTCTCAGGGAACTGGGGTGTAAGTCTGTGCTTTTCGTTCTAAAAGTAATGATAATTTCCTTTCCTCCTTTTCCTCCAGTTCCAGATTATCAAGAGCAGGATATCTTCCTTTGGCGAAAGGAAACTGGCTTTGGGTTTAGAATTCTAGGTGGAAATGAGCCTGGAGAACCTGTAAGTCCTTTTTAAAAAGTGGTTTTATGTTACCTAACGTCACTTTTCATAATGGCCGCAACAATGCATGGAGCACGCAGTGCTGTGGAAACAGCATCGCTGTTAAAATGAGAGATGGGCATGAACTAACACCACCCATCCAAGCACCCCGCGCATTTGAGGGGAACTCTGAACTTGATTGTTGGTCCTTATCTGTATTCCGGGTGAAACCAAATGCCTAGATTTATCTGCTGTCCCATCCCCCAGGCAGCTAGGTCAAGAGAGATCTTCCAATAAGGTTTCTGATATTGTAATATTTGACCTTTGCGCAGTTTTCCACCACCCCACAAATACACACGTTCTCTGGACTTCTTAAACATAGTCTCCATGACAGGGGCCAGACTAAGAGAACCTAATTCTCCCTTGTTTATACACTGAGCAGGTCAAGTGTAGAATGTGGCACTACACAGTTTATATACTTTCATACCACCATGTTTCTGCCCGTTTATGGAATCATGGAGCATAATTTTTCTCTTGTGCTGGAGAAAATGAGGAATAAGTTATCTGAGCTCAGTAGGGCTACACTGAAATTGGGGCACATGAGATAGAAATCAGGCTCAAGAACTATATGGACAGATCAGTCGCAGTTCACCTTTTTGCCTTCCTGGAAGGACTGACCTTACTGTTAATCATCTTTCTATTTTATTAAATAGCGCTTTTTTTTTTATAAAGCACATGTCTCAGGCACATCATCAGTAAAGGTTGAGGGTTCTGATACAAAGTCATCATAGTAATAGTGAAAACGGAACATTCCAGTAGGGAGGTTAAATTTAGTTTAATCAACTATTGACAAGTCGATGGAATTTCCATCCACTAGTCGATTAGTTGATAAGCAGGGGAGTCACAGTGGGGGTAGATCCTGGGCCCTGGGGCACTAACCCCACTGCAACTCTGCCTTTTAAATATATTAAGATCAGGCAGGTTATTAATATATTTAAAAAGCTGCAGTGCAGTTGGGGGGGAAATCAGTTGTCCCGCAGACAGGAATCAGCTGTCCCGGCTGGTACCGGGTCCCCAGCTCTGTGCACCAGCCTTTTAAATGTATTAAGAGCTGTCAAGCTCTTAATACCTTTAAAAAGCAGAGGTGCAGCATCTGAGACTGGGTGTGAGCCGGGAAACAGCTGATTCCTGGCTTGCACCTGGTCCCCGCTACTCCTCTGTCTCCCTTGCCCTCCATGGAGACAGTGCTGGGGGGAACCAGTTTTTAAGCCAGCTACCTGCCCAGCACCGGCTCCTGTTCCCCCGGCCTTGCTGCCTGTGATAGAGGCAGCAAGGGGGAGGAGGAGGCGGGAGACGTGACTAGTCGTGGGACTAGTCAACTATCCCATAAGCTTATGCTTATCGGATAGGCAACTAGTCACTTAAATGCCTACCTTCCAGTAGTTTTTATCATAGTTTTCATGATGTGACCAAGTGTAGGCTAGCTCCTAGACTGTTATTTGCCAGAGGCCACAAACAGCTGACACATGTTACTGTGTGTTGGGTGCTCTTGATTTGGGTCACACTCAGACCCAACCTCCAGCTCTCATAACTCTTCTGTGCTTTCCGCTTGTCTAACTGATTGCCTGATATGTGCTCATTCAGCAATTCTCTCTCTCTCTCTCTCTCTCTCTCTTTAATTCATCAGATTTACATTGGTCACATTGTACCAGTGGGCGCTGCTGATGCCGACGGTCGTCTGAGATCTGGAGATGAACTGATCTGTGTGGACGGAACACCTGTCGTCGGAAAATCTCACCAGCTTGTCGTCCAGCTTATGCAACAGGCTGCCAAGCAGGGTCATGTCAATCTCACTGTAAGGCGCAAAGTGGTATACGCAGGTAGGTTGCCGTGGGAGCACAGCTCTTCTCGTTTTCAGTCTGGGCCCGGTGATCTGCTTGCTCACCATCCGTCTCTTAATATTCGTGCACAAATGGGAATGTCAATATAGATGCAAATATTATTTCCCCTTTTATGTTGATTTTTCTCTTATTGTCTATTTCGGCTGTTCTCGTCTTGTTTAAATATAGGTTTCTTTCTGTATAAATATGAATCCAGATTCTCTGTGCGTAAGCAGCCTGGGCCTCTTTCGTCCTTGTGCAGGTTTCTGTTAAAGCTGTTCACTAACGAGTCGTCACTGTCATTACTTATGTGCATTATGGTAGCTTTGTGAGGCTCAGATATGCTTGGCATTGTACAGACAATACATTGATGGTAAGAGAGTATCCCTGCTCAGGGTCACACATAGGAATCCCATACAGATCTCCTGAGGCCCAACTCTCTACCTTTTGAACCATGTTTTCTCTCAGCACATCCCTATTGTTCTGTACTTTTGAGAGATTGTTGAAGAGTGATGCAAAGTACAGGTTGATCCTCTCTAGTCCAGAACCCTGGGGACCGGACCAGTTCCGAACGAGAGAATTTTCTGGACCATGGGAGGTCATTATTGTCTAGCAGCATTACCAACACTGCCACTGCTTACTGTGCTGTTAGAGGACGTTTAGGGGTAAATTAGAGCTAAACAATATCACAGAACGCTGAGCAAGGACTGGTGGCTGTAAACAAACTTTATGGGACCGCAGGAAACTTTGCCACTCCCATGAAAAGTAAATATCCGGCTAACTAAAATCATTCCGCACAATGGATGTTTATGGACGAGAGAGTTCTGGATTAGGGAGGTTCAACCTGTAGAGTTGTTTGAAACACTTGTCTCCTTTTTCATTTTGTTTTCACCATATTCAAAAGCTAGGGTGTTCCCAAATTCATCAAGATGAATTTCCGTTGTTGAACATGGCTTGGGTGAGGGGGGAAAAAACATTATTTTGTTCTTGCAAATCTGTAAAAATTGGTATTGTCCAACAAAATGATAGTGCAGCTAGTGAGTTCAGGATGGAGAACCTTCTGAATGCTAGTTTATTTGTGTGTCCCTATTATTGATTGGGATTTTAATTTATCTGAACCCAAATTTCAGGGAGTTAAGGTTTAGTATTTTTGGATGGAGCCATTTCTAGACAGACAGGTTCTGAACTAGACCTTCAAAGTGAGATGTCAACAGAAGACTAGGGAATGAGGGATTTTAAGCTTAAAGTAGCATCAAATTAATCTCCGGATGGAGGAATAAACACATAAAAGTAGCTAAGGCTGTCACGGCCTCTCCAAAACAGCCCCTTGTTCTTATACATTGAACCACACATGATCTTCTGTGCTTATTTCATAACTAATGATTTCAACAAGGGAGTGCAAGTGGAGCATACGTTATTTGTTATAACCGACTGCATTACTAGACATTATCATTGTAGATCCTGTAATAGAGGATTGGTTTCTACAGGTGGAGATCTTTTGTTAATTTTTTTAATCCAGGCTGGACACTAGCCAAAAAAGGTTTAGTATATATTTATTCTGAGCTTTTGATATCCTACTGCTCCCCCTTCCCTTGTGTACAAAGGGTTTGAGATGGTTAGCTAGGGTCTAGGATTTGCATGGGGTAATGTTTTCATTTTTTGCCCTTACATCCAATGCTTTTGTCTAGGTCTCTTGATGGGTAACAACACTGAACAGTACATTCTATGTTTTTTATATCTTCATGGTCCATTGATTGTTGTACTTGTTTCTGTCTGGCTTTATTTGTTAAGATATTGTGTCATGATCCTTAGCGTTTGTAGTACCACCACCTACAACTTCTGTTATCTGTGCCATTGTAGTGCCTAGAATACACCCCTGTTGTTCTAAACACTGCACACACACCAGTGAAAAGGTTCCATCCCAGAGTGCTCACAGTGGCCCATGTATTTTTTTAATATTATTATTCAGTGTTACACGCTGGAAATCTCTGTAAGTTAGCAAGACTCTAACTCAGCCCTACCTATGGGGGCAACTTCATAATATACAAGTGGTTTAGTCTTGGTAGCTAATGGCACTTAACTCTGCATCTTCTCTTTGGCCTGGAATGTGAACAGAGGTGCTCCGGTTGAACTAAAAGTGGAGTGTGATGCAACTTAAGAGGGACAAGCTGAACCAATGTAAATCCGATAGAAAACGGTGCAGAGCCTCCACACGTGCAAAGGTGTACTAAATCGTAGGATCCTAGGGCTGGAAGGGACCTCAGGAGGTCGAGTCCAGTCCCCTGCCCAAAGCAGGACCAAACCCAACTCAATCATCCCAGCCAGATGGTTTAACTCAGTGCAACATCACTCCTTTAGTTAAATCGGCGCAGTGTCTCTGTGCAAACAAAGCCTTCGTTGGGCTGCTGTACCCACATGCGCATGCCTGCCACACACGTGTGTTTCCCTTATTGTTTCAAACTGGTGGCAGCAGCTGGTCCTGGCTGTGCCAGGTGCACAGAGTAAATATTCCAGGCATCCGTCCTCCGTAGAAGACACCGGTTCTGCCATTTGTCACAGGCCTGCGTGTCCGTAGCAGAACGGTTTTGATCCTAAGAACAGTGCGCTCTGCGGAGACGGTTGGGTGAGAATCGTGCATTTCTTCCGCAGTTCCAAAAGCCGAGAATGAAGTCCCGTCTCCAGCCTCTTCGCACCACAGCAGCAACCAGCCCGCTTCCCTGACAGAGGAGAAGCGGACCCCACAGGGAAGCCAGAACTCCCTCAACACCGTGAGCTCGGGCAGCGGCAGCACCAGCGGCATTGGCAGTGGTGGGGGCGGGGGAAGCGGCGTGGTCAGCACGGTGGTGCAGCCGTACGACGTTGAAATCCGCCGGGGAGAAAACGAAGGCTTTGGCTTTGTGATTGTGTCCTCCGTTAGCCGGCCCGAGGCAGGGACCACTTTTGGTAAGTCCTGGAAATGGGCACAAGCGCCAGTAGCGAGAGAAGAGTTTGAACGATGGGTGCAGGGAGAGGGGGTCAGTGAAAATAGCTCAGATCTAAATCATTAACCTTCCTGAGCAAGCCTCGGTTTGTGCCATTAATAACTTCATTGACAGCTGAGCATTAGCAGAGGTTTGCCTCCTGGGTTTTGTCCCTCCGTGAATTAAAAATTGTGAACTCAATAGCAGCAGCCCCATCATCAGTGCCCATGACTGGCTGGCCCAAAGGTGCACTCTGGGAGTGTTTGCAGTGGTGCATTAACCCCATGCCCTGTGTTGGATTTTGCTGTCCCTCGAGTGAAAAGGGGGCACGTAATATTGCAGGATGGAAATAACTGAATGACTGAAATTTTGCCCCTTGTTATCAGTGGAGATCTAGTACATATAAAAACCACCACTGCTGCACTGCTTAGCTTGTCTTTTGGGTTCATAGGGATGCTCTTGGCTCACCTTAAGGGTTGGAACAAGCTGATATATATGGAAACTGTTAAAATGTTAGTGGTTGCCATAAAATAAAATCGATTGCATGTCTCCGTCAGCTCCTGCTCACTCCCGCCTCCCTCTCCCAAATGCACACTTCATTTCAACAGCAAAAAATGAGCAGCTGATGTGTCTGTTGTTTGTATGCTGCCTTGAATGAATTTGGTCACCTGCTCTTGCTTAAAGCAGCTTGGTAGGGTGCCTGTGTCAATGCAGGTGCACATGCCTTCATCTTTGGAGAACTCCTTCCAAGCCGTTCGATCCTTGCAGGAAGATGTAATTCTTTCTGCATAGCTAGGGCCTGACCAAATTCACAGTCTCTTTCATGGTCACAGGATTTTAAAAAATTGTAAGTTTCACGTTTTCAGCTATTTAAATCTGAAATGTCATGGTGAGCCAAAAAGGTGTTGTGGGTGGCCCACAAGGTTATTGCGGGGAGAAGGGGGCACTGCTAAACCTTATTTCTGCGCTGCTACTTTCAGAGCTGAGCAGCGGGAGAGCAGCAGCTGCTGGCCAGGAGTCCAGCTCTGAAGGCAGAGTCGCCGCCGGCAGCAGCACAGATGTATGGATGTCCTGGTACGGCATGTCCACGCTTCCTTCTGCACTGCTGCCTGCAGAGCTGGGGCCTCAGCAGCTGCTGCTGTCCAGTCCCCTGGCTCTGAAAGCAGCAGCGAAGAAGCCAGGGTGGCATGGTAGGGTATTGCCACTGTTACTTCTGTGCTGCTGCTGGCAGTGCACTGCCTTCAGAGCTGGGTGTCCGGCCAAGAGCCAATACTCAGTACAGAGGTAAGGGAGGCAGTACCACATTCCCCTTAAAATGACCTTGTGACTCCCCTGCAACTCCCATTTGGGTCAGGGCCCCCCAATTTGAGAAACTAGCCTTCCCCCATGAAAAGAAGTTAGTACAAACACAGAAAAGATCAGATTTCATAGTCTGTGGTGCCTTTTGTCCCCATGAATTTGGGAGGGCCCAATGCATCGCTAAAGAGGGGTATTTTTGAAACGATAGTTAAGTAAAAGCAGAGACAGCTAGTGGGGGATGACATCGGTGCAGGGATGTGAGTAGGAGGAATGGAGGGAAGGCTAGGATGGAAATGCATACCCTGCGTGAAGCCAGAGGCAACGTTGGCTCCTGGGCTCACGGGAGTATAGAGACCACCCGCCTCTGCGTATGCACTCCCAGGCTATGTCTACACTGGCGAGTTCTTGCGCAAGAATGGCCGTTCTTCTGCAGAGTGTCCACACTGCCTGCCCCCTCTTGCGCAAGAAGATTTACAGTATGGTGTGGTAAGAGAGGGCTTCTTGCACAAGAGCTATGCTCTTCTCTAACAAGTACAAGCTCTCTTGCGCAAGAGGGCAGTGTGGATGCGCAGCAGGGATGTCTTGCACAAGAAAGCCCTATGGCTAAAATGGCCATCGGAGCTTTCTTGTACGACAGAGTGTCCACACTGCCATGGATGCTCTTGCACAAAAGCACATGGCAGTGTGGACGTGTTCTTGCACAAGAACCCTTGCGCAAGTAGTTCTCGTGCAAGAACCCGCCAGTGTAGACATAGCCCCAGGAGGCAGAGCCATAATTTTACTCCTTCCATGTTACCCTGCGAGGCATGGTGAGCACAAAAGTGTCAAGTGGATTGCACTATCCTATACAACCTGCCATGTTCCCCAGTGCCTCTCACTGGCTTTATCCATACTCGCCTTTCCTCTCTACAGTGTCCCACCTTTTCTGGCACTGGTGAGAGCACCAGCATAGCGATGGTGCTTAAACTACTACATCATCTAGAGCTGTGGTGTCCAACACGCTAGCCACATGTGGCTATTTGGCTGGTTGAGTGTGGCTAGCTCACGATAGCCATAGACCAGTGGCTACTGCTTGAGAATGGTTGGACGTCACGGACCAGTGGCTACTGCTTGAGAAATGGTTGGACGTCACGGATCTAGAGCAGTTGTTCTTAGCGCTGTTAGAGCTGCTACAGTGGCAATTTTAAGGGGAAAAGAGAGCCATGAAGTTACAATACGATGCCATCCTTACTTCTCAGGCACAGTCCTTCCCCTAACCCCAGGAGGCTGGCTGCCCCATGCATCCCTCAATACCTCAAAAGTGCCATTTGGGACGAGGCATCTTTATACCAAAACATAATGAGCTATTAAAGTGTAAACTGAATGTGGAGAGAGATTTTATATACTTTAAAGTGTTTAAACTAGATATGATAAAATAGACATTATAGTAGAATAGAGATTACTAGATGTGAGAGATACTGTGCTTTTTTTCCCCCCTCCGTAAAGAAACTTTGTCATGAAGTAAAAAGTCACTCACTTTAACCAGAAATGCTAACTAAATGAAAGCGGCTATAATATGCTGTGATATAACGTCTCTAAGGTTTCCACGGTGATATGTTTTGACCTTTGACTGTTGTTCCTTGAATTTTTGAATAGATTGAACTTTTTCCTAATATTCTGCATGAGATGCTTGCCCTGAGCTATGCAGTGCTTGCCTTGTACCTGTAGTTTTTTGTACCTCTCACATGAGTGGTCTTTAGAGATGGGCCAAACTAATTAAAAACTTCCCTGGTCACTCGGGCATGGGGGTCAGTCATCTATGATCAGTGAATAGGGTAGACTGGGGAAAAAAAATTCAGATTTTGTTACCCATAGCATGCCCACTGAAATGAGCAGTCCAAAGGTTGTCTGCACAAGAGAGGAATTTGCTCATTATTGAGGAAAGACGTCCTATTTATAACAACCCTTTCTGCTGGTACCAAGCGTGCATTTCCCACCTTGTCATAGACCCCTTTTTTTAGCCCTTTCTTTTTTATGGTCTTTTGGTACTATCCCCCATCTAACAGTGCATATCTCTAAAACTACTCATCAGATAAACCATTACAGCATCCACGCAGAACTGCATTTTGAGGATGAGTGTATTCCGGCCACAGAGTCATTACCGCACGCTTCACGATCTCATGCTCCACTTCCATGTGCTGCATGTCGAGGGCTTGTCTGCTGTTTCAGGAAGCTTGGTGGTTTATTTGACCCAGGCTCTGGGCCCTCTTCCCTCAGTTCGGCGTGGTGCCGCGCATCCTCGCGTCACACTGATTTCAGCGGTGCTCAGCCCCGTACAAAGTCAAGCGATTGCATGCGGGGGGGGACGGTGACAGTTCTGAGTCTACAATGCAGTCCTCACAAAACGCTCTCGCTGTCTAAATCTCTTGGACATTTGGCTTCTTTGTGGTTTTAGAGCTATTTAAATCAGGCGTCCCTCGTTTCCTCTCTCCTCCACCTTCCCCACCCACAACCTTGTGCCCATTAAGATCATAAAACGGGAAGAGTTAACAAATGGTGATGAGGAGGTTGGTGGTCCTGGTCAGTTTTGGCCCATCTCTAGTGGCCCTGCGCCTGGCCTAGTGCATCCTTTGTTCATGATGGAAGAAACAGCGTCTTATTGCTTACCCATGCAGCCTTGGTAGACTAGATCTCTGTGGTTAAAAGGGAGTCACGCTCCTTACTAGGCCTTGAGTGATTATCTTTCTAAATTGAGAAAGAACAAAACATTGGCAGAAGCTTGAACAGCATCTGGCTGAGATAAAGACAAGCGATGCTGACTGATGTAATCTCCCTGGAATGAGATGGAGTTTTCTACTGGCAGTTTCAAGGTTACAGTACAAAGTAAAACCTCGGTTGGGTTATTTTTTGATTGTTTAAGGGCCGCTGTAAATGCAAAAAATCCCATCGTTTGTGACCAGAGTTTTGCTGGATTAGCAATTTAACTGTAGGAAACTCCTACTTGTAACAGTAGTAAGTTCAGGTGAAGCACTTTGCACTCCTATAGTTGATTGCCAATGTTTTGAACAGTGGCAGCAATGCTATCCTTTAATAACTTTTGCTTGATGCATTAATTAATTAACCCTTAACCTTCTCTTTCCCTTTTCAACCCTTTCTCTCCTTTTCCCCTTCACCTCTGTCCCATGTATATAAACAATTAAACAAAAACAAAAAACAAAACCAATACAAAAGCAGGAAATGCATGTGTGGCCATGCCTCACAAAATAGGTCGGATAATTGAGGGGAGCCCCGCAGACCGCTGTGGCAAGCTGAAAGTAGGAGACCGGATCTTGGCGGTTAATGGATGTTCCATCACCAACAAATCGCATTCAGATATTGTCAACTTAATTAAAGAAGCAGGAAACACTGTTACTCTGCGCATCATTCCAGGGGACGGTAAAGTATACGCTCGTTTCTATCTCGTCTGAATGTTGCATTTTTCTTTGGCTTTTCATGACACTTTGAGTGCAACAGACTTGCTGGTTTCCATTCTCACCACGCCAGATTGAAATTAGCATTAAGAAGTTTGCCACTCTCACTTAGCCATATTCCCTCCTTCCCTCCCAAAACTGGAAATCAGCTTTTATTAAAAAAAAAAAAAAAAAAAAAAAAAGAGGCACTGAGTCTGGTCAGAAATTAAGATCCCTGCCTCTTTCATTCCTCCAGTTGTCCCTTTTAAACTACTTTCTTCAAATATGACCCACATCTCTGTGGATTTTGAAACTTTGATGCTTGCGATGATGCTGATATGTTAGAATAGTTGAGAGATGATGCATGTGATGCATGAAAGTTTTACTGATACACAGGCAGGCTATTTAGGAAAAGGGATCACAGAAAGAAATAAACACGTCCTGATTTAAGCTGTTTGAAAAGAAAGGTTTTTTTTAATTCAGATCCAGTTGCTTTCGGAATGTTGTCATTGTAGTTTGAAATGATGTTGCTTAGTGACTCGGATCCTGGAAATGTTCACAGCTGATTGGTTCAGGAGCTACACCTAGGCTATGTCTAGACCACATCTTATTTTCGAAAGAGGCTATGCAAATTCCATGTCTTCTTCCGATCTCACTTTCGAAAGAGGATCTTTCGAAAGTGAAAGTAGTCTGGACGCATTTTTTTCGAGAAAGCCCCCCTTTTACGAAAAAAACCCGCTCTTCCTTAAAAAATGAGGTTTACGTGGGGTTGTATTTTTTTAAAGGGTTTTTTCCTGAAAAAAATGCATCCGGACTACTTTCACTTTCAAAAATGCCTCTTTCGAAAGTGAGTTTGGAAGAAGATCTGCAAATTCCCATGGAATTTGCATATCCTCTTTTGAAGAAAAACAACGTATTTTAGACGTACGCCTAGATGGGATTTCAGCTGTCTCAAAATTTTCATTGACTTGGGAATTACCTAATGTAGCCGATAGCAGGGAACAGACCTGATCATCAAATCTTCACCATGCCACGTGTCTTAGCAGTGCAAACATTTCGTTTGCGGTAAGCTGGAGTGTAAATCTACCCTGCCATGTGCTAAGGGCGAGTTAGTGAAAGACAGCAGGGTCTCTATGGACACTTAATGCATGGCAGGCTAGAACATGGTAGATGTATACTCCAGCTTGCTACAAGTGAAGTGTTCATGCATACAAGCCCTAAGACTGAATTGGGGAGAACTCTTTTCCCAAGCCTATCACTGACCCTGCCATTAAGTAGGTGCAAAACATAAACATTAGGCATATTTCTATGGTAGGATTAAATTATGTTCTGAATCCCGCATTTTTTATTGATTCTCTGTAAATTATATGCTCTGGATTGGTCTGTGGTCTGAATTTCCTTTTTCAGAAATTCTCTCCCGCTGTCCTGTTCTTATCAAGTTGAATCAATGTTTATAACATTTGACGTCCCTGATAGACTCCTACTGAGCACTTTGAGAATCGTGCAATGTATTATTTGCAGTCCAGAAAACTCAATTAAATGTAGAAGCAGTGCAATTAAGGAAAAATTGGTTCAAATACGAGAGCCCATTGCAATGAAAACTATAAACATGAGGGGGGTTTTTCACCCGCACAGTCTGCCGGGAAACATTTTGCTGTCACTTATGCTTCAGTGTCTATCACACAAGCCACAGTATACTCTGTATCTGTGAAACAGAGTTCGCAGCAGTGAATATTTTTAGAGAGCAGGAGAAAAATTATGAATTGAGCCAGGGATTTTCATGGCAGCCTAAAGGAGTCACATGTCCAATTTCTAGTCGAGAAATTCAGTGGTGCCTATTTCTCTAAGGGTTCGTCTACACCCCGTGTCTTTTGAACGCACCTACTATTTCGAGATAGCGCATCCGCTATTTTGAGACCTATTTCGGCATCCCTGTCACCTTCGTTCCATGAGGGTTAAGGCATATCTTGAAATAGTGCATTATTTCGAAATTTGGCGCTGTGTCGATGCGCTGAATTTCGAAATGCGCTGTTTCGCAATTCAGTCAAAATAAGAGACACATAGCACAAATTACATATCGTATTTCGTGTTTAGGGTGCCGTGTAGACGCACCCTCAGGGTACGTCTACACTGCAAAAAAAAAAAAAACCCTGCAGCACGGTCACATCTCAGGCCAGTTGACCCAGACTCACAGGGTTCAGGCTGCAGAGCTAAAAGCATCTGAGTAGCTGTTCCCTATTGGGCTGGACCCAGGCTCCAAAACTCCCCCCCCCCCATCAGATTTCAGAACCAAAGCTCCAACTCCATTGGGAATGCTTACACTGCTATTTTTAGCCACCCAGACGAAGTCCTTTGAGCTGATGTTTATTGACTCAGCCGCTCAGACTCGACACCACAGGTTTTCCTTTGCAGTACAGACATACTAAAAATCCTTTAATGAGCACAACCTGAAGGATAAATTCATGCCTTACCCAAGCAGCCTGCTTGCAATGCTTTTAGTTATAAAAATGTAAACTGATTAAGACTAGGAAGTCTCTCTCTTTATAAACCACTTGTATTTGGGAGGAGAGATTCTGTGCAGTTGAGAGCTTTTGCCATTGTTAGCAGCAGGCCAAACTCTGTGATTCCCTGCGGTGTCCAGTGAATTGGGTATTCATGAATAATGAAATGACTGTAAATGTGAGAGGCAGGAAGCTGAACTGGTTTGTTTGTGCCAATGTTGAAGAGAGACCTAGAGAAAAGTGGTGTGTTACCTTGTTCCAGCAACTGAACAAAATTGAGAGTCCAATTCTTCCGCCCATACCCCCATTACAGAAAGGATGAGGACGCATTGGAGAGGGTCCAGCGGAGGGCAACAAAAATGATTAGGGGGCTGAAGCACATGATGTACGAGGAGAGGCTGAGGGATTTGGGCTTATTTAGTCTGCAGAAGAGAAGAGTGAGGGGGGATTTGATAACAGCCTTTAACTACCTGAAGGGAGGTTCCAAAGAGGATGGAGAGAGGCTGTTCTCAGTGGTAGCAGATGGCAGAATGAGGACCAATGGTCTCAAGTTGCAGTGGGGGAAGTCTAGGTTGGATATTAGGAAAAAGTATTTTCCTAGATGGGTGGTGAAGCGCTGGGATGGGTTCCCTAGGGAGGGGGTGGAATCTCCGTCCCTAGAGGTTTTTAAGTCCCGGCTTGACAAAGCCCTGGCTGGGATAATTTAATTGGAGTTGGTCCTGCGTTGGGCAGGGGATTGGACTCAATGA
This sequence comes from Pelodiscus sinensis, assembly GCF_049634645.1. Classification (NCBI taxonomy): domain Eukaryota; kingdom Metazoa; phylum Chordata; order Testudines; family Trionychidae; genus Pelodiscus; species Pelodiscus sinensis. The sequence goes on along the minus strand of NC_134721.1, from coordinate 5,505,450 downwards.
CTCCTGAGGTCTCTTCCAGCCCTAGGATTCTAGGATTCTACAAGAGAAGTTGACATCTGAGTTATAAAAATCTTGACTGGTTTAAGCATCTTCACGTAAGAACAGCTTTGCTCTCCCCCACACACTCACTCAGTCTGTGTGTGTGGGAAACTTGCCAGCTGTGTATACCCAAACACACACAACAGGATTATGGGAGACACAACATACCACCTTAACTATATTTAAGCTGAGACAAAGACATGCAGGAAATTCTCAGCTAAAGCTGTTCTCAGGTCATTCCATGCTGGAAGGAAAGAAAGGCAAAGGAGTGCCAAGTCAGAGGAGAACAGTCAAACTTTGCTCTTGCCACTGGTGTCACCGCAGAATTCAGGCCCTTGTTTGAACTTTCACTTTGCAATTCAAGGTGATTGTTTCAATTTTCCTCAGCAAGCATTCAAAAGTCAGGATACAGCCCCTAACCTAAAATCGGGAGCCATTTGCTTTAAAATCATGAGTGATTTGTTTAAAAAAAAAAATCCATGTTGGGTTTTTTCATCTGCCGCCTTGATTTGGAGCCATATTTTGAAGCTTTTCTCCACAGCCGGTAGCACTAGTAACTTTTCTTTTTCAAATGAAAGTTGTGATTCAGACATCTTGATGTAGCAGAGGCTTTCAAAGATGCCAGATAAAGTAAAACCTGTGCTATCCGGCATTCTTGAGGATTAGGGCATTCCAATTATCTGAGGGTCCCATCAACCTAGGAAAAACCAATGGACAATAATAGTAAAACTCAAGTTTTTAATATTAGCAGTTTTGTAGTGTGAGGCAGTTGGTCTCACGTTTCTATTTTGAGTTAAAGATGATTAGTATTTCTTAAATAAAAACAATTAAGCCAATCATGTTAAACTAAGCCAGGCCTGTGCGCCTGAAGATGTGACAGTATTGTACCTGGGGGCAATGCTGGTTAACAAAGTTTTCTGGTTAACAGAGTGCCGGATAACAAAGGTTTCACTGTATCATGAAAAGATACAAATGTTGGCATTGCTTATTAATGGAACAAATGACTTTAAAACTTCAACTGTGTGATAAACTCCATCAGGGAGCCTAGGATTAAGGCCAGAAGGGACAACAGACCGGGTCTAGTAGATTTCACAGGCCACGAACAATATGCACCACGTGGATTCTAAGCCCAACAATGGAAATGAGATCTTAGCAGCAGATTAAATACACTGCACTAGAGGCAGAGTAGGAGAGACCAAGGTCCACCAGAATCCAAGCCAGGAATCTATTTAAAATCATTTGCACATATGTGAATATATAGAGAAGATCTGTTTCATTAATACTGTATAGAACCCATCAAGGTCCAAGGGCAGAATTTGGCTCCTAGTGCTTCCAATGTTGTAGCAGATTTATTTGAGCATGCATAGCCATGCAGCTGATGAAGTGAGCTTTTGCCTACAAAAGCAGATGCCCAGATAAATCTGTCAGTCTTTAAGGTGCCACCGAACTCCTCGTTGTTTTGGCAAATACAGACTAACACGGCGAACCCTCTGAGACTTGTCAAGTATTTTAGATAGTTATTTTGATCTTTACTAACTTAACCCCTGACCCTGCATGCACTAACTTTATACCTTTCCAAGTATTGCCATTGAAGTTGGCCTGGAAAACAGAGGGACTGCTACAGCTCTCTAGTCCAGCCTTCCCTGCTCCAGACACCTCCGTGGCCCGGCATGATTTGGGTGAGCCGGGTGTCCACTTATCATGGGCGTGGCCAAGTTTCCCACGGTCCCATAAAGTTTGTTTACAGCCACCAATCCTGGCTCTCAGTGTTCTGTGCTGTTATTTAGCTCTGATTTACCTCTAAATGTCTTTTAAGAACCTAGTAAGTAGTGAAAATGTTGGTAATGATGCTAGAAAATATTGACCTCCTGTGGTCCAGCAAAAATTCTCTGTTAAACTGGTCAGGTCCTAAGGGTGCCAGACAAGGGAGGTTCACTAGGGGTGTGTCTAGACTACAGGGTTTTGTCAACAAAATTGCACTTTTGTTGACAAAACTATACCTGCGTCTACACTGCCACCGAGTTCTGTCGACATAACGTCGACAGAACTCGGCAGTTTTGTTTACGGCAGTAAACCTCATTCTACGAGGAATAGCGCTTTTTGTCGACAGCGTTCTGTCGACAGAAGGCATTACTGCATCTACACTGTCCTTTGTGCCTACACTGTCATGTCGACAAAGCGGCTTCCTTTGTTGACAGAACTGGATGTAGTCTAGATGCTCTTTGTCGACAGAAGCCTGTAGTCGAGACGTACCCTAGGAGTGTAATGGGAATGAGTCTGTGTCATGGGAACAAAACTGGAAGCAGTGTCTGTTGTGTTTTGTTTTGTTTTGTTTTCATTCCTAAGCCAGGATTTGAAGTTTTGTTTGGTATCTGTTGAGTTAGCTTAATTTAGCAAAACTTTGTGATGGGTGGTGGCGGAGAGAGCAATCTCCATTGTTAAAAGTGGTTTTTACAGAAGTTAGGACAACTAAATAAACTTTAAATCAGTTAGAAAGATTGTTCTTCTCATTCTGAAGCAGAAAGGAGAGTAGAAATTATTCAGCAAGGATGCTTGTCTTATCCCTTTTTATAAAAGGTAGTAAAAGTGCTCCACGTCTGTTGACAATTCCTACTTTCCACTAGTTGGTCTAAAGATAGACACAGCACAGTGTCATGGAACTTCATCAGCTCCCAAGATGTCCTGTTGATCCCTTTGGTATTCGTAGTACGGCTCCTAAGGAATAAGACTATTGTGTTCTGTATGTAGCCTGTCTCCAGGCCATACCCAACTGGCAATGGAAAGTTTGAGGCTTGTATGAATTTTCAGTACATCCGAGGAGCATTTTCTTTTGTGAGCAGGTTGCAACGGCAGAGACGCCCACATGAATTAGTCCCTGCTGTCTTAAAATCCTGCAGTTCTTCAATGCAGGCTAGCTACAGGCAGCATCACCCCCCAACAAGGAGTTAGTTTCACTTTCCTTTCTTTGGCATCTCTGAAGCCACACCCAGCCAACTAGTGGGAACAGGGACATCTGTTACAAGGTGCCTTATAGGTCAAAATAAAATACACCAACGTGATAAAATACAACCTCGGCATTAGGTCCGTTTCCAGAAAAGCTTCCAGCCATCACTCTTGTAACCGAGGCCCATACCTTTCATTAATGCAAACTGACATGAGAAGAAACTACCCTCCGAGTCAACAGGGACAAATACCAGATGACAGAAGCGTCCTGCAAAGAAGGCTAGGCAGGAAAGAGAGATTTATCTTGCGGAGCCGAGTGTTTGATGACTGTCTAAAGCTCTCGCTCAACCAGAAATTCTATGGGGTTGGGGCAGGAATTGCTGGATGAAATTCTCTGGCCTGCGTTCACATGGGCGGTCAGACTAGATGATGATAGTGGTCCCTTCTGGCCTCAGCATTGATGACTGTATGAATGAAAGTCTATTAGCAAACTAAAGAGTATGTTTACGCTACCGGCTGGATCGATGGGCTGCAATCAGTCCAGCCAGGGTCAATTTATTATGTCTAGTAAAGACACAATAAATTGATCCCCAATTGCTGTAGTGTCAACTCCAGTACTTCACCTCAACAAGGAGTGCAAGAGGAGTCAATGGGAGAGCACCTCCTGTTGACACACCACAGTAAAGACACCATGCTAAGTAGGTCTGAGTGCATCAGTTTAGATCGATCTCCCCTGGTAATGTAAGCCAGCCCTCAGTGTCAGCGCAAACAAGGTTCAAGTTATCCGTAAGCTCAGCCATGTTGGACCATGGTTACTTCAGACAGCAGGCCTTCAGAGGAATGAAACTAGCCCTTAGGCCTTCTGCCCAGCAGGGGGAGAGATGTCCTTTTTACAAGCACCGAGGGTATGTGTACCCAACAAAAGCTATACCCGGGCTGGCCGAACTGAGTGAGTGTGACTCGAACTAGTGCAAGGAATGATAGACGTGATGATAGTGCAGCATAGGCTTCAGGGTGGGATTGCAAACTCGGTGCCTCTTCAGGGTCCATGCAAGGCCCTCACAGTTCTTCGCTGGTGGTGTTACCATCGCCAACTGGATTCATTCTAATGAATATAGGTTGGAACTCCCTGGTGCGGTACCCTCAGCTGAACAGTTCTGAACAAAGGAGTTTTCAGAGCATGGGAGGTCAATCTGCCCCACTGCTCACAGACTCTGGGCTCTCCCAGGGTCTGTCAGCAGAGGCCTCCCCCGCCCACCACTGCAGGGCTCCTGGGCCCGGGGATGGCAGGGCTACCAACCCAGGCTGCTGGGCTCCTGGCTCTGCCCTGGTCCCTAAGCTTCTAGAGCTCTTTGGTCCAAGGACTCTCTGGTCCAGCAACGTCTGTGATCCTGCCAGACCATGGATGTTGCCAGACCAGAGAGGTTCAAACTTGTACCTCAGTGGAATTCAGTGAACTTCCCCCTGCCAGGAAGGGGAGGATGTGCCTTGGATAAAAATCCCTCTGTAAGTAATGCGTATTTATTATTGGTAAGACACTGCAACTACCTGCAGCAGGGACAAAGTCTTTTCTAATGACCAAAATATTCAGAAAACGTCATTCTGGCTGTTACTGCTGTATCCACCAAGTCAACAATTATCAATGCTGTAAACTACTAGGAACACGCTCCCGGTTATAGCTTGAATGCCATGAGTTCCCATGGCAATTGGTGATTTCTGTTCTCTACTTGCTTGTTGCGATTCAGAAATCATAATTATGAGAAGAGGTGGATATATTTGTTTGCTGTAATTGCCCAAGCAAATGTCATTGTAACTCCCTGAACTTGCTCTTCCTTAGACAAACATGAATATCGAATGTACTCTTTAAGAGTCTCCATCTATTATAACCATTTAAAGATGCATTTGCCTGGAAAACAATCGCGTCTTATTACATAAGAAGTATTTTCAGGGACTTCAGACTTCCAACTGAGCACTTTCCAAAATGGCCAAGCGAGGAGTTCCAAGTTATTTATTCACTTACTGATTACTGTAATCCTCTTGATTGTCTGTATGAATGCTTGCTTGAGCTCATGCCTTTGCTTTTCTCAAGAGTGCACGCATTCTGTAGTTTCTAAAACTGTCCAGCACCACTTTCAATAAGCATGTGTACACTTATAGAGAGTGCATGAGATCTGTGACCAAGGATGCTTAACATTGCAAAGGGCCTAATTTTGATCCTCATTTCAAACACTCACAGTACTTCAATGGTGTTTGTATCTAGGTCCAGGGTTGGGTTTCACGTGATCCCCCTTTTTCCCCCCAGTCTTTCTTGTTCGTGCCTTGCCCAAAACTGTTAAGAAAATCTGAAGCAGAACAGAAAAGAGAACCCAAGTTTCTCGTTTTTATGATTTAACTACAAATCTGTCTTTTCTCCAACTTGCAAAATTCATTTTTCAGGCCTCTTCCCAAAATGGGTTCAGATTCCAGCCCTTGCAGAAAATATGTGGCTGTTCACATCAGGGTATTAGGTTGGATCACATGCGGCCTAATTGCACACATTGAAATCAGTGGTAAACCCCACACACAATCCAAAATACTTCCCAGAGGTGGTCTAAATAGTACTTAGTCCAGTTGTCAGTGCAAGCGACTGGATTAGATGACCTCTTGATGTCACTTCCGATCCAGTAATTCTGTGGTTTACTAGGAGCAGAGTTAGGCCTATGCTGAGGACTTTGAAAATCTCACCCTTACATTTTTGTGTGTCTCATACCGGTTATGCCACTCCAAGGATATGTGTATTACACTGAGCATAGAATGTGCAACAGACTGTATTTTAATAAACAATAATAATGCAAACAGCATAGTTGGTTAAATGATGGAGAGAGATGAAATAATGGAGAGAGATGAAAAACCCGTGTGTTTTTGATCATGTCCGAAGTGTTGAGTCAATAGAAAACCACCATTGACATCAGTAAGTTTTAGATTAGGCCTTTCTTCAGTATATCCTAGAACACAAATTTTAAAGGTACACATTCAGATAGAAAGGCGAGGAGTCCTGTGGCACCTTAGATAGAGATTCAGATAGAGAGAGTATTGGCTATATTGTGGTTTATGGGATATTTTAGTGATCCTATAGAAAGGACCCAAGTGATCTGACTTTGGAAGTAATTAAGATTTGCTGATCAACCAACTAAAACATTCCATGATCCTTAATTAGCCTATACTTAAAAAAAAATTAACCTTAGCTCTCAATAGTGAGCTGCATAATAGAAGACATCTTGTTCAAACTTCCTACATTATCTGATTCGCTCCCTTGGAATTTCTTTGAGACTAATAATGATGAAATTTAGTTACTGGAGAATAAATCCAATTCACATAAAATATACTTAATATATACTTATAATATACTTATAGTTACTTCAGTGGAGCATCTTGCTGGACACAATTTACCAGCTATGACACTGTTTCTGATTCGGGTGTTTTCCATCCTTATGAGTTTTTCAGTGGTAATGGAGTTGAGAGATGTCACCTTGAACATTCACTAATTTTCTTTGTCATTGAAGGAGCACAGAATACAGTAACACCAGTGATGGGGTAGTGTTTAAAAGGCTTTCTGTTATAAGGACCATAGGCAGAGGTGCTTTTTATCTAGAACCTTTTGTGTCGAAGGCAACCACTATAAAAATTCAGGCAAGGAGGACAGTGTCTATCTTGTAAAATTCCAATGTGCAACTCTTGATTGAAAAGCCCTTCTAGATGTATACTTGCACTGCTGTTGCATGTAGCTGTTTTTATAGACAGCAGAGAGAAATTCTGTCAGCTTTATTTTCCCATTTATTATTGTCTTTATCAAAGGCATACTAAATATTTAAAGGGTTGGAGGGACCATCGTTGCACACTCGATGTTGAGATAAATACTTAATCGTTACCTGGTAACAGAATTCTCCTTTCAATTGCTGGATTTATTAAAGATGAGCCAATGCATTTTCCTCTCAGGCACATTCTTTAAAAATGTATTTGATACCTTTCCAGTGAAATTCCATTGCAAAGCATGAGTCTGTCTGTGACTATGGTATCTGAGTTAAGATCTTTTCTCACAAGCACCTGTTTGTTTTACAGAATCCTCCAACGCTACTCTATTGACGAATGCGGAAAAAATCGCTACAATTACAACCACACATACGCCTCAGCAGATAGCCCCAGAGCCCAGGTCAGCTCATTTTCTTGGAGGCGAGCGTGTTGACTTGCTATTTCTTTGGTTTCTTCGCAATCATCTTCATTTCCCATGAGTTGTTTTTTTTCTTCCCCCTCTCTTCTTCTCTCTCATTCATTTCAACAGGAACAACGCAAAACCAAAGCAGGAATCCCAGTTTGATTTCAAAGCACCCCAGGCAGCACAGGTAAGAGATGCCTTTCTCATTGACTTGTTCGACCATGCCAGCATGGTTCCAGTTCGCTCACAAGTTGTGCTGAAAGCATTCTCCCTGGAACATTTCTCTTGTGAGGCTAGATTCCCTCCTCCACTTTGTCTGGGAAAGAAGGATCACTGATTAGACCCTGAATATGCATTGATGTTGTTTCATATGACAAACGCTTCAAAGACAGAGCTGGATCAGGATTAAAAACAAAGACAAAGTCTCTTATGACAGTAATAATGTATGTGTTTGTTTACTGGAGGGTGTTCTCTGAGGAGGCGAGCCTGGCGGTATTGCTGTGCACCAATTGCTGAGAGATTCAGAGGACAAAAAAAAGACGTTTGATAAGAGGGCTATAGCGTCAGAGCGTAGACCACAGTTTCATAATGCTGGTTGGTCCAGTACATGGTCCAGCATCTTGACAGGTCCTGAATAAGGAGTTTTGTAGGAGTAGAGGAAGTTATTTCTGGCCCCCCTGTTCCCACACCGCCAGCCCCACTATACTGCCAGCTCCTGCCCCATCACAACAGCCCGCAGCTTCACTGCCGTGCCTTCCAGCCCCACTGGCCCCACTACAGCAGCCCTGTCACTGGGGCTCTCAGCCCGGCCGCCGGCTCCACCGTGGCAGCCCACAACCCTGCTGCCAAGGCTCCTGGCCCCACCATGGCAGACTGCAGGCCCACTACTGGGGTGCCTGTTCCCGTCAGCCCTGCGTCAGCCAGCCCCGCCAGAGCCCACTGTGGCTACAGCTGCCCCACCGGCCCAGCAGGGCTCCTGCAGCAGGGCTCCTGGCAGCTCTTCCACCACCAGGACTGTCTGGTCCAGGAACATCACCACAGATTTGCTGGACCAGAGAGTCCTGGTTTAGAGAGATTTAACCTGTGGAGAGATTATCTCATGGATACCTCCCATCCCACTGGCAATTTCAGTGATAATCACTCGCGTTGCTGACTGCGAAGTATCTTTGTGGTGATACAGCAATTACTACGCTGTGTAGAAAAGAATTGCCTGCCTTTTTAGCAGTCTTGAGGAGAAAGTGCCATCAGCTACCAAGGAATAGCTAACGCTATGGGACCTATCACCTCTTTGCTGACCGTTTACAAGCGTTCTTTGAATCACAGTTTGGGCCTTTTAGAGCAAAGAGAAGCCTTAGTAATGATTTTTTTTTATCTTTAAGATAAATGTACTGTCCCTTGTTAAATATTTATCAGGCAGGCAATAGGACAAAGTTCAACTTCTTGGTCAGTTCTATACAAATGGTCTTCCTCCTCCAGCAGGACCAAGATTTTTATACCGTTGAGCTGGAAAGAGGAGCCAAAGGATTTGGCTTCAGCCTGCGAGGTGGCCGAGAGTATAATATGGACCTCTACGTGTTGCGGCTAGCTGAGGATGGTCCAGCTGAGCGGTGTGGAAAGATGAGAGTAAGTGAATACAAAGGGAGAGTTTGGGGGGGAGGGGGAATCTATTTGCAACAAAAGTTCTTTGTTCTCAAAAAACTTCCCACCATTTTGACTTGTTCTAACAGTCAGACTAGATTTGAAGTGCCATTGTCGTGCTGATCTTTAAAAAAACGCTGCACCATTCGATATGAACTACATGAACTTTTCTGAAAATTGTAGGGACTCCTCCCTCACTGCCAATCCCGTTGCCTCTGCTGATGGCCATGCAATGAAACAAAACGGTCGTGTTTACCAACTTGTCATTGGCCGTCTTAGGTTGGAAGCTGCACTTGCCCCTTGGTCTGTGTGTTGGCTTCCATTTGACCTCCGTCTTTTGAAGTTCAGTCAGTTGCTTATCACTCCCCGTTCCTTATTCCTGATCAAAATATAATTTATGCTATCATGTGCCAAAAGTGTCCGTCTGCTATGTACATTGGACAAACGTCTCAGACACTTCGCCAAGGATCAATGCCCACAAAACAGATATTAGACAGGATCACAAAGAAAAAACAGTTTCTTGCCATTTCAACCAGAAAGGACACTGTCTCAATGACCTAATCACCTGCATCCTACTCCAGAAGACTTTCAAATCTGCACTTGAAAGGGAATCCTCTGAACTGTCATTCATGCTAAAATTCGACACTCACCGCGGGGGGCTCAACAAAGACACCAACTACCTTACCCATTACAAAGATAGCTTCCCCAATTATCACCTCTAATACCATTAGCTCACAGACATCTACCTTTCCCCACCTCTAATATCATTAACTCACAGACATTTACCTTCCTTCTCCCCCTCCCCCCTGCATCCCCCCTGCATCCCCCTTCTGTTCTGAAATGTGATTTGTCCTTTTCATATGTGTTCATTTTTTTAAATTGTATCCTTTGGTATATATGGTTGTGACTATTTTCTTCCACTATTTGATCTGAGGAAGTGGGTCTGGCCCACGAAAGCTCATCATCTAATAAACCATCTTGTTAGTCTTTAAAGTGCTACATAGTCCTGTATTTTGTTTGAGATATAGGTGAGAGGATTATTCCAGGAGTGGTTGGGTGGGTGAGATTCTGTGGCCTGCATTGTGCAGGGGGTCAGACTAGATGATCATAATGGTCCCTTCTGACCTTAAAGACTATGAATCTGAGTCCTATTCATTTCACCCATAAGCACGTGCAAAAATATTTGTGGGATTGGAACCTTAAATTGGCCAGGCTCTCAGAGAAGAGGCCTATCACTTTTATAGGTCTGCAGACAACCGCTGTGATGCTGTTTATTTAAAAACTGCATGTTCGGTGTATTCTCTTCTTCCAAAAAGTAGTGCAAGAAATTTTCATATTTGGAAAGAGGGTGGTTTTTTTAAGGATAAATTTATAGCAACAGAGCTATGTAGCTAATCGTAGCACCACTGTAGCCAGTACACAATTTTTGCTTTCCTTTCCTGGTCAATTCTTGAATTTCTAATCCAGGCTGATTCATGCCATGCCTCTGTGTTCAAGTCAGCCAAGTTCATAGACATAAACTGTTATGTAAAATACTGTGTTCCCTGAAGTGACATGCTCAATAGGTGGTACACTGCTGGTGGAGGCTTGATTATAATATTATATTCTTCTCTTTCATCACGTTGATAGATTGGCGATGAAATTCTAGAGATCAATGGGGAAACCACCAAGAACATGAAGCATGCTCGGGCCATAGAACTGATTAAAAATGGTGGCCGCAGAGTCCGCCTATTTCTGAAACGAGGAGATGGCTCTGTACCAGAATATGGTGGGTCAAACTATGAAAACATTCCTTTCTTTCCTGGCGTCACTCCATGAATGATTTGTCTCAAGATCTGAAGCGGGGATGCTTGTTATTTTCCTTTCTCACCAGTGTCTTACCAGCCTTTGCAACATAATGGTTAATTGCCTCGCTTGTGCTGAATTTTCTACAAATTTCATCCTTTCCTTGCTTCTACGGACTTGGGCACAGTGTAAGGCAAGATCATCAAACCAGTATTTTCGGTGATCAGAGAAAATAAACAAAAACCTTATTGTCTTGACCATCCAAACAAGGAATGTTACTGAACTGTGCCAAACTGTCTCTCAGCAGTTGAATTGTTATCTCAAATAATGCTCTTCCTATAATCCATACCAAAAAAAAAGGGGGGGGGGAGATCCTGAATTATTTTGAGTCAGTAGTTTATTGTTAGACGTTTTCCCTAGTTTTTCTGTACCTGTCGGCATGAAAACCAAGAAAGTTTATGGGGTTTGCCTTCAGCTAATATGTAAATATTTATAGAGTTATTTCAAAATGTTTATGCAAAAATATATATTAATTTGGCTCTCCTGATTCCTTTTCCCCCTTAAAATATCTGCTGGTATCAAGTCACTAATTTGTAAATTCTGAAAAGATTTTTGAGGTTATGAAAAGGTTTCCAAGGTTTGTCTTGAGGGAAAGGAGTTCCTTTTCCTTTTCTGCTGTGAGTTGCAGTAGAATTCCTTTTCTACACCTATCTGTTGGAATTGATTAACGAGAGTATTGAGTGGCTTAGTATAGTGTTCTATTTAATAATAATAATATTATTATTATGTCTTATTTATTTGAGATAATTGTTGAAAATTATGCCCTCAATGTAGGGCTACTCCCAACCAAAGGTCTTTGAAGTTTCTATAGAAACTGATGTTTGAAGGGATGTCTTTTCCCCCCTTATCTGGATATTGTTGTGTCAGAAGTTGTGTGTCTTTCACTCCATTACCTAAAAACAAAACAACGTTCTGCACAATTCATGAACTAGTTTTTTAATAATAATAACTAGTTCTTAATAATAAAGAATTTCCACTATCTGTTCGCAAAAAAGAATTGAGCCTAAATGTGTGACCAAATCAGAATATAGGTTTCAAATATGTACAATATTTGATAATATAAACAGGACATTGTTGGTTTACACTTCTGTAATATAAATCACCCACAGAAGGTTGAACAATAGCACTGAAATTATGTAATGCTCTTTCTACTTCTGTCTTTTCCTATACTTCTTTCAGTGTACAGTACTGTATCATATGCTAGACTTCATAAAGGTCCTGTAAATTGTGTGCTTCACTTCTCTAAATCGTTTGTCTGCTGCACTGAGGATGAAAATCCAATACCCGTTTTCTTTTGGCTAATAATACGTTGTCCCGCTAACCATACAGTTTTCAAGCAAGTATTTAATATGCAGGGGCCGCACTTGTTTTATATATATATAAATTTACACGCATCCAGATTTGTAACATTTTGGGGTTGGTTTCTTCAGTCGCGAGTGGTTACTTGGACACTGTTAAGTTCCAGTATTCTTCACATTTGATTGGAACGTGCTTCTCTCTGCAGCTGTATATTTTTGTAATGAGTTTTTTGTACTTATTTTTAATGTTGTGGTCTTTGGTGGACTTTCTTTTTTTGTTGTTGTTTGATTGTTAATGGTTTTTCTATGGCATTCTATGTCGCTGTTCCAGTTGTCTTTTAAAATGGATGAGCCTGTTGTCTGGGTTACGGAATCACCTTTTAAATGTCTAATTATGTCACTATAATAACAGCTGCTGTCTTCGCAGCTTTACCCTTGGGTGATGCCTAGACAATCATACTGGAGAAATAAACTTTCTTTATCCTGAGATAAAAGATGTAGATATTTTTTTCTTTCATCTTTGTTATGGGGAATCTAAATTTTCTACTTTTCTCTTTCTCTCTCTCTCTCACTTTTCTTGGTGCTGGGCTCTTCCTTCCTCAGCGATGATACCTCCTAATATCGCTGCATGTATGAGAAATGACAAGCTCGGGGAGCCTTGCTTCTACCTTACGGGCCATAATCAAACTACGGTTTGTAGCTAAAATCAATATTAGGTGTTTCTGTGCTGTGGCCTATTTCCCTCACATTGCTTTCCGCTTTGCTATATTTTTATATGTACAGCAATTCATTCTGAGCACCCTGCGTTCTTTGAATTGTAAGTACACTACCCCCAACGTGTTTTAAGCCTCGCTCTTACCTTGCGCAGTAGCCAGATTGCAAGAAAGCTGTGGGAAAATGGGGGTACTCCTTCCTCATCTTGATTTTTAAAAATCAACCCAAGTAATCTCCCGTGAGTTGACACAGAGCCTTTCATCTGTAAATCCTAAAAAGAATAGCACACACACACACATCCCGACAACAACACAAAAGCGATGAGAGAAGTTAAAGTAAAGGAGCTTGTACGCAAGAAAAATGAAAACTTTCAGTATTCAGCATGTGTATTGTAGTAGAGTGAAAAAAAGACAATCTCCTTTACTAAAAGTAGGTGACTCTCCAAATTTGAATTCAGGAAGTGAGCTAAAGACTCAGTAACATCATCAGAGCTCTCTTATTAAGATACTTTTTTTAAAAAATTAAGAAGTCTGCATCTCATCTCGGTGCAACTACTTTAATGTTTTGCCATATATGTAATAAATCATTCATAAGCCTCCGTGATGAATGATGCGAGTAATTTTAGCTTAGTGGCAGTACAGCTTCATTGCTTTGCCGTGTGTCTGATGACTGTAGGTCAGATCTGGTTTTTGTCAGTGAAATAATTAACAGGAGAATAGGTGTTAAATCAGACTCATCCCACATATTAGCGTATCTTTCTTTAATAAGAAAAGATCATAACTTCTGTAGTCATCGCGGTCGTGGCAAAAGCAAAACCATCCTGCTACTATTTATAATGTAATGGAACTAAATGAGATTTAGTAACACATTTGAAATTCTGGGAAATTGGCAATTGCATTATTGTAGCCTAATTAAAATAGGTTCAAAACATAAAGATCAGTTGTATTGCTTCAAATTTTTCATTATTTAAAATGAAACATCACCAAGACTATAACTCTTTCTAAGAAAGCATTTCTTTAAAAGGAATTTTAAATAGGGATAATCATAAAAGGTCCTTATTTGAGGGAGCTGCATCTTTTTTAAAAACTGCAAACCTTCTTTGTTTTCAGTAGGAGCACTTGGTTTTGATGTAAGCCTCATAAATTAGTCCAAGGGAAAAATATAAAATCTTTCATGATGAGCAAAGGAGAAAAATGAGAGCAACTTGGACTAAAATAGAGCTAATAAGAGAAGTGTCAGTACTAATCTATAACTCACTGTTTGCAGTTACACACAAATTAACAAAAGCTTTGGTTAGTCTTCTACTGACTGCTTTAACAGTTGTTTGCTTTTGGCACTAATGAAGTCTGAAGAATCATAAATGGTGTCAGAACTATAATAAGCCATTTGTACCAAACAATTTGCTGTTGTTGTTTTTTTCCAGACCCCAGCAGTGACAGGAACAGTCCCGCCACAGGTTCACAAAATGTATCGGAAATGAAAAACGTGCCATCTGATCGACGACAACACCCATCATTGGAGTCCAGTTATCCACCAGATCTTCACAAATCATCACAACATGGGGACAAGCGGACATATGTTAAAGATCCAAAAGGCAGCAGAGAGTTTAGCAGGCAATCCAATGAGCACCACACTTGGAATGGAACTTCTCAAAACAATGATAGCGTAACAGGCAGAAAAAAGGACAGGTCACCAGGAAGGAGACAAGACAGACAACCAGAGAGAATGGTGGTAAATGGACAAAAAATGAAATCTCCAGAAAAAAGGAGGGAAGGGACAAGAAGTGCTGACAATACTTTGGAGAGGAGGGAGAGACATGAAAGGAGGAGAGACCTTTCTCCTGAGAAACGACGAGAAAGGTCACCGACTCACAGAAGGGATGGGTCGCCCAACAGGCGAAGGAGGTCACTCGAAAGACTAATGGATCAGAGAAAATCACCGGAGAAGAGAAGAGAGAGCTCTCCTGAACGGAGGGCAAAGTCAACTGACAGAAGAAGGGAGCGATCACCAGACAAAAGGATCAGAGATGAACGAGTCGGGCACAGAGAGAGGGAAGAACATGGTTTGAAATATGATACCAACAAAAGACACCCCTCTGAACAGAGAAGGAGACCCTACAAAGAGTGCAGCACTGACCTTAGTATCTGAGGTACTCGTCCGATGCACAGAGCCATATTCCGGCCTTGAGAGTGCTGGAGGCTCTAAGAAGAGGGTAATAAAGCTGAAATTATCTTAGTTTTTTAAATGAAGTATCAGACACATACTGATCCTATGAATAGCAACAAATGTTTAATGCAGATGAAATCGTATAACAAAAATATATACAAAGTGTTGTGCCTGATGTACAATATTAAAGAAAGTATTTTAAGTGTATTTTCTTTTTTTTTAAGTTACTTGCCAAATGTTGGTCCTAAAGGATTATAAAATTTTGTTTCTACATATTCTGTAATTTCCTGAGAATAATTCCTCAGTCAGGCAATTTTTCCCCTTCCCCCTATAATTAAATAGGGGCAGCCAATAATAAAAGATAGGTAAAAGATTATTTTAGCACGGGTGATGTTGAGGGAGGAATTTAAATGAGCATATCAATAGGAACGGAAGGAATTTTTTTTTTTTTTTTTTAAAAAGGAAAAAGTTCCTAACATGTCAAGGACTTTTTGAAGAGACTATTGTTTCGATGAAGGATATTTATACAAAAACGCCACACAGCACAAGATGACTTATGATAAGGAATTTATAGTTTGTTCCATGAACAGTTTATACTTTTAGGCGCTTTCTCAAGGATGCCTGAAGGCAAAAGACTGGTAGCGGCCATATCTGTGTAACACACAAATGTTGACTCTCGGTATCTTACTAGTCTCGACAACACAATATTCCTTTAAGAAAGTGTCCCTGGAACCCTACTCAACTACTATGGACAGAGATCGGAGCATGTCCGGTCTTGTTTGATCTGCTTTCAAGAACGGTAATGCACTGGGGTACTGAGATAAGGCACAGTGACGTGTGCAGGGACTGAGTTCTCTCTTCACAGACCAGGTGTATTCTTTCTGCTCAGTCTAAACCAGTGGGCTTTTCTTCTTTTGCCAAATTGGAAATCTTTGTGTCGATGCATAGATATACTCAAGTTTTGTTTTACTGGTTCATTCCTACTGAGACAAAAAAAAGAGACCTATCAAGGGCACATAAGGACAAAGAGGCAATCAGTGGAAAGGTCTGGTTGTGGAATTCTAGATACTGGTTATACTCTAATTTTGAATCCTCAAACGGCAGCAAAAGAAAAAAATGCAAGTTTCGAAGTTGTATTTTTCAATTTGCGAGTTGTGTGGTAAGTCTGCTGTAGTATTGGTATAAGATTTTAATGGATAACTGCCTAGCTGAGCCAAAATGTTTGCCGTTACTCTTGGACCACTCAAGTAAACTGCTGCTTTTTACAGTGCATTGGTGTATACATGTATCCTATTTCACATTTTCCATACGAACACAAAAGCATCGCAAGTCTATCACTGTTGTTGCCATGGTACTGTAAAACAAACAAACAAAACAAACGAAAAGATGGCCAATCATTGTGTGTACAGAGTTTAAATTGTAATTAATAGAGCCTGTTGGAAAAAAAAAATAAAACTGTTGCCTTTTTCTTGTATAAAAGAGAATTTATGATGAAATTTAGCTGTGAGGAATGTGATATGTGTTTATATTTCTGAAAATGGAACAAATTGATTCATGGGAATATATTTTAATGTAAACTGAATCAGGTATGTAAAGCTGTTTTAAAATGGGAGACTATATAAGTAATTCTAAAGCTTTTGTTGGTTTGAATATCATTTCTTTCTTCATGGTGGGCCTGCCTGTGATTATGAAGCACTTGTATGCTGTCTGTTCTTCAATCATCATTTCTTGCAATGTGCTATAGACTTCATGCTCTTTTCTGTGTTGATGAAAAAGCAGTATGTGGGCCAATCTTTTTTATAAAACACTATGCATATATAAATACTACATTGTTCATAGCTTTATTTGAATTATTGGGTTTATACATAACATTAGTATAAGTAGATGTGGACTTACCCAGTAAAAGCATCTTTCCTTGGAACAGACACAATGTATATGATGTAGCAACAAAGAAGGAGAAAGTCTGTGAATGCTATTTTTATTATCAAATAAAGTTTTCCATACAAAGTATGCATATGAGTGTAGTGGTAAGATTAAAAAAGCCACACCCTTATAGTTTCCCCAAACTGTCTAAATTATTTACCTGTCAATGACTATTTCCAAGGGTCAGTCACTAAGAGTATCTTGACTTGTTGGCAAAAATAAAATTATGATTCAAGTTGTCTAAGATGAAGTTTGTTTCCCCCCAAATAATGAAGAGCTAAGATTTTAAATAAATGTTGCTTTGGTGTTTTCCTTGGCTTTAACATCATAATGCAGGGTCAAATGTAATATTTTACACTGTAAACAAAAGAAACCCCAAAACCGATGCTACTCATGTATGTGTCTAAATACTCTACAGAGTCCTCTAAAATAGCAGTCAATGAGGCCATAAATTTTCCAATTCTTACTTAGTTGTGGAAATATTGTATAAAGACTGTTGAGTAAGGTTTGCAAAACCGATTTATATTGAATGTTCTTTTATTAAGCCAGACCCTTATTGTACACTTCACCATATTTCAGCTAACCTGCCAGTAGTGCATATGTCTTGATTAGAGAAAGTTGCTAATGAAAGTTGACTTATTTTCAGCTGGACCATCTTCAGGAGGGTTTTTGAGCTGCATAACTGATGTCTAAAAGAATGTTAGGGTAGGAACAGAATACCCAAATCGATGTGTATGTGATTTTTTTTTTTAAGTTCAGATCTTTTGTGACTTTTTATGACTTTTTACTGTTTAATTATACTGTAAATGTGTGCATTCCATAATTATTGCTTCTGAATTTGTATTTTTTATTGTTTCTACTATGTGCCTACCACATTTTTATGTAATAATACAGCTTAAATAACCTAAACAGAGCAGGTCACCATGACTTAATTGAATCAAAAGCTACTTAGTATAGAATCGTTAATAAATACCAGAATAATTCATACCCTGTACATTTAGTCCTTGACATGAGCATACGCTAAAATTGAATGGACAAAATCTTCCTCGGTATATCTTGATTTGGGTAGAACACTTTTCAGAACAATGTGTCCCCCTTCTAGGAACACTGAAGGTCAGACCCTGAGCTAACAGGTAGTCAACCCTAGTGGCCACCTGCTGAGTATCTGACCTTAAAATTCACCCCCTTTCAACAAAGATGAATCTGCTAGAAGGATTAATTGGCATGTGTTTACTCGCATGATTAAAGTCTGAAAAGTGTATGATGCAGTGAGCAAAAAAAGCATTGAGACCTGGGATTGCGATTTCCTGTGCCGATGACAACATGGTGGGTGGCGGCGGTGGCATTTGGTTGGCAAGCAGTGTCAATAACAGCTACCCCTCACTGGGTTCTATTCCACTGCCCTTACTCGTGTTGATTAGTATCTGCTTCCGCAAGTAGTACTATTGATTGCAATGGAATTGTTCACTAAGTTAGGTATTAGTGACTTTCAGAATAGCTAAGCTATTTTTGTTGCTTTTGTATGGCTTACAGTTCATTCCTAGACATTTAGGTGTGTGTTTTATGTTATCATGGTCTGGTGTTCAGTGCATGTGTTGTGCTTGTTTTGTTGCTAAAGTGGTGATGATAGATACTATTCCCCTTGTAACTGATATATTTTTTGTTATAGCAGGCATTCAATACTGGGTACTGGCCCCATAGTCTAATGAAGAGCATTTATAAAGGGCTTATAATGTGTACACTTTAATTGGCTTTCATAAATATCACCAAGACAACAATGTCATTAATGTCTTGCTGGCACCATCTGTAAATGAATGGCTTCTATGAACTTTGGTGTTCCATATACTTAAGATTTGTAGGAAAATATCCTAGGAAAAAATACCCAAAATGTATTTGTTGGACATTTGGTCTAGAAACTCAGAAGTTAGATTTTATTCTAGTGATTTTTTAACATGTTGTAAATACTTTCACCTTACTTCCTGTGTGCCCACTTAAGAGGCTGTAAAGCGCCATATTAAGTTATTTCCTACACAAAAAACATTGCCTTTGGGGAAACAGTGTAAAGTGTATTTTAGTTTGATGGCTGTTGTTTAATGGCCCATGAATATTCAGTGGCTTATGCTACAGAAAGCAATACTAGCAACACAGACACAGCTTCTGCATTTTCAGTAGCCCAGGAGTTGAAATTACAGAACCATGGGCTGTGCCTAGGGAGGTTAGGGAATCTCCATCGCTGGAGATACTTAAGAGCAGGTTGGACAGACACCTGTCAGGGATGATCTAAATGGTGCTTGGTCGTGCCGTGAGAGTAGGGCACTAGGCTTGATGACCTTTCAAGGTCCCTTCCAGTTCTAGGGTTCTGTGATTCTGTGATTCTTTCCTATATTTAAACTAATTCTTTTTCTGCAATTTTTTGTTGGCCTGGTTTACCTGCAGCAGGAGTTGTATGCTTGTGTGCTTTCTGCTCCAAAGTTCATATGCTGGAACCAATAACCAAAGTACTTTTGCTGCCTGCGGAGCTGTAGTGTATGATTGCTTTTAAGGGATGTTGTTGCTCTGGAAAGTGTCTGTTTTGGCAGCATTGGAAAATGAAGTTCTCTCTGGGAAGCAGCAGGGGTACATGAAGAGCCCAGCCAGTTTGACTTGGAGAGTCTTCTCTGGAAATGGCAAAATGGCCGATCCTTAATTCTCATGAAGTCATCCTCTCCCCAGCTGAGACAGCAAATGATGTTCCGTGTTGTGCTGGTGGCACGGAGAGCTTTCAGGCTGTCCTCCAAGAACCCCTCAAAAGGCCTGGCTTTGGGGAACGTGTGTCTGTGCTTCTTCAAAGCTATTGCTTTTGAGGGGGTCTTTGGAGGATCGCCTTAAAGCTCTCTCCTAAGTTCCTGCCTGGGAGGAATCCTACACCAGCCGGATATGGGGCTTTTGAAACCCTTCACGTTGCCCCAGCCCTGTTTTATTCAGTATTTCTCCCTTTGAGTTGTGGCTACCTGTTCATGAGGCATTAGAGACTCTGCCCTAAGTCCATAAAACACTGAAATACCTTAATTGTAACTTCCCTTCGTCACTAAAAAGCAGAATTCTGGTGTTTGGCGGAGTGCCTGACCGGTGTGATTCTTAACATGTTTGTGAATTTCTTGTGAGACGACCGTAACTCTGGATTTGCGGGATTTGCAATGCTTGGGGTTTTGGATAATTACAACAGCTTTGCATTTTTTGTAATCCCTGCATTACGAATGTAGTATCTGTTCTCTGCTTTCGCTACATCTTCATTTATTTTTCTCTGCGAATAGGAACGTGTGAATTACCAAGCTGACTCATCTAGTGTCCTATTTCCAACAGAGGTCAGCTCTAGGTGATTTCAGAGGAAAGTGCAACACCTCCTCTTCCCACCATCCCCTGTATGTGTACAGAGAAGCTGGGAGCATGCCTTCCACTGGGCGGTCAGACACACATTAGCTCTGCTCAGGCTTGCACAATAAAAATAGCTCTGTGGCTGCCGCAAGCTAGATCCCCGAGTGCAAACCTGCCTAAGCCCCTCCATTCGTGCTCATGTGGCTGGCTCGAGCCACTATCCAAGCTGCCGCAGCCTTACTGCTATTGGTAACACCCAGCCTGGAGAGAGCTAGTGCATGTCTAGCAGTGCAGATACAGTGGGCAGAGGTGGGGTAATCTACTTCTCATTTAAAGTTTCATTCTACCAGTGATTACCCTGTGCCATGAGACACTGCGTTTTATCTCCATTCCAGTACCCTTTTTATGACCATTGACATTTATAACTAGATATTCTCCACCACCAATTAAGGTCCTAACTTTTCAAATTGCTGAAGCAAGAACTTCCAAGCCATTAAAGTCAATGGGGCTTAAGTATGTCTTTAGAGTTTTGCTGATTAGGGATGATTTGCTGAATTGGAGACTAAAAGAATAAGCTACTATGGCGAAGGATACTCCATCCTTGTTCAGTCCATTTGCTATAGGTGATGTGAAATCACTTTGATCAGAATACTGGTATGAGCCTTAAGACAGCTGAAATCTACAGGGATGGCTGTCTCGTCCCTCGCGTAGATACACAGATTCTGATGGACTTGAATCTAGGGATGTGAAATTGTAACCGTTAACAATGAGCCTGGGCTCATTAGTTAACGGGCAAAGTTATACGCAGCCCCCTTCCTCCCATCTCACGCTGCTGCCTCTGATACAGAAGCAACAGAGTAGGGAGAAATCAAATGTACGCAAGGATATGAACAAGTTTCTGTTTCGGAGGCAGCAATTTTCAGCAGTTACATGTTTACTTAATCACATTTTAACATCCCTACTTTAGTCAGACATCAGATGCCATCATCTTATAAGAACTTTTTAGGATTTGTGATTCAGTAGGAACTAAGACAAGGGGCAGAGAGAGCTCTGCGGTGAAAACCCAGACTAACGTTTGCTGATATCTTGAATAACAACAATGAAGCTAAACCACAGGCAAGTACGTTTGAACTGCACACAAAAGGCCACGTCCTTGGCTAATGTAAATCAGATTCATGCCATTGGCTTCAATTTGTACCAACAAAGCATCTGGCCTGATGTGTGTGGATTCTAATCAGTGCAGGATGGGACTCCACCTACTTCTATGGTTGATTTGAACAAGTGTCTGTATCCCTGGATGAGAGAGTTTTTTCCTCCTGAGGTAGGCTCTGACCTAGGTGCTAAATTCCCCTCTCTTTTTATTCCTTTCATTTCATTTCATTTCATTCGTGTTTATTTTATCCCGATGGTTTTCTCATCCTTTGTCAACGAGGTTCTTCCAGATCTCTGTGTGCTTCTGGAGTTTCTGGTTTGCTTTGGGAAGCAAAAAGCACCTTTTTTCTTCTTCACTTAATCCAGAAACAGCGATCATTTCTCTCAGACGTGATCCGCATCTTGGCGATCTCCAAACTACACTAGGGTAACCTATTCTATGTGAAGTTACACTCTTCAGAAAACTTGGAAGCTTCTGCTGTTTTTGAAGGTAATGGGCTCCACCAGAGAACATTATCACCCTGCCTTTCTCACGTTGCTCAGTAGGGCTGTGTCTAGACTGCAGGCTTCTTTCGAAAGAGGCTCTTTCGAAAGCATCTTTCGAAAGAGCCTCTTTCGAAAGATCGCGTCTAGACTGCAGGCGGATCTTTCGATAGAGGAAATCCGCTTTTTCGAAAGAGAGCACCCAGCGAGTCTGGATGCTCTCTTTCGAAGACGGCCTCTTTACATTGAAGAACGCCTTCCTTCAAAAGAGGAACTTTCGAAGGAAGGCGTTCTTCCTCGTGAAACGAGGTTTACCGCCATCGAAAGAAAAGCCGCGTTCTTTCGAAATAATTTCGAAAGAACGCGGCTTGAGTCTGGATGCAGGGGAAGTTCTTTCGAAAAAAGGGTACTTTTTTCGAAAGAACCCCTGAGTGTGGACACGGCCTAGGAGTAGAGATCCTAGCTCAACCCCTGCTAGATTAGAGGGAAATCTTGACAGGTCCCGGTAAGAAAATAGATGAGATCTATTGCCAGAAGACCAGTATCCTATTAGCTACCACTGTGAATCAAGGTGGTGATATTGGTCTACCAGGGTCTGACCTGCTCTTTCCCTGTGCACCATTGTTGTGTGAAAGGTCTGATGGCTAGTTCCAGGAAGCAATCATCAGATTTTAATGTGTGGGGCTTCAAGGCCGGGGCATCAGCAGAATGGCCTTTCTTCCAGAACTTGATTGGCGGATTGATCAGCCCAACTCTGATTTGAATCATCTGAAGGGTGTGAGTGAGTGTGAGTGTGAGAGAGAGAGAGAGAGAGAGATGAAGACTTCCTAATGACAAGCCACTGGCAAGAAGCAGGACAGCCACCCCTTCCCAGAGAAAAGAGTTGAGAGGGATTGCTACACCTCTTCCCCCCAAAAATAACCATGATCAGCACAGGAAGGTGTCATGGAAAACTAAAGTTGTATTTATACTGTTCATCCCACTGGGTGATACGGGTAAAATACCTTATTTAAACAAATCCTGTACCAGTCAGGACATGAGAGGATTTTATGAGGAACAACATCTGACGTGTATCTTCACAAAGATGTGCCAGGAATAGCACGTCTCTGATAGAGAAGAATATGGCCTGGTGTCAGGAGTAAATGAAGAAGAGACAACGAAGGAAAACCTCAACAAAAGTGGCAGACAAGGAAAAAAATGCAACAAAGAATCTTATCAACATGGAACTCTTCAATGCATTCACAAACCTTGACAACACAGAAGCTGGAAAAAGGTATTTTGCAAGATTATATATTACAAACTAACTTCACAAAGGAACTTGAGATATACAGGTATCTTCTTTATGGTATGGAGAAGCAAGCGATGAGTATCTGTAAAATACCCTGACTTTCTTGAAAACCATCACAAAGATGACAATGATGGAGTTTTGGCTATGTTTGATGCATACTTTAACCACCTGAGAATTGTGGTTTATGAAAAAAGCATACTTTCACTAGAGAACACAACCAGGAGAAAATATTGAGTGTTTGACAAAACATCTTAATATGTTGGCTGAAAACTGATTTTTTTTTAAATGGAAAGCATAAATAATACTGAATACTGGTTCTGGGGTTAACAAATAAAACATTTCACAGCAGCTACAATTGAAGAGAGAATTTAATATTGGCCCTGTTCATCTTTAGAGACATTGGTTATTGTGGCTATGAGATCATAGTTGTTGCAGCTTTTTTGATTAAACACCAATTCTGGGCAAACATATTTTAGCGCAGGGAGTGCAAGAAAAGGTTTTCCTGCTGATTGTGGCTAGTTGCTCCTTTTTTTAAGTTTTGTCTTTTGTTTTGAGTGTAGAGTCACTGTTTATCATGTTGTGATATGCCTGGGTCCAGACTGGATCACCAATCTGAATAATCTTGCAGATTGGCTTCCCAAGTCTGTCTGAAGAGAGATTTTAACCAGAGTCATAACTATACAGAGAGCAACATCCTATGAGCTGGTGAAACAGCAAACCTAGAGTAACATGACAAACTTGAAAAATCAGTATGTATAGAGACACACTTGGGGTATGTCTACACTTGCACCCTCTTTTGAGAGAGGGATTCAGATGCAGCGGAGTGAAATTGCAAAGAAGCACAGATTTGAATTTCCCGTGCTTCATTTGCATATTCGCATTATGGCTCTATTTTGAAAAAAATAAACGCTGTCTAGACGTGGTTATTTTGAAAGAAAACCCTTCTTCCGAAATAACTGGTAAACCTCGTTGTAGGAGGAATAAAGGTTATTTCAGAAGAAGGGTTTTCTTTCGAAATAACCATGTCTAGACAGCGTTTCTTTTTTTGAAATAGCACCAGAACGCAAATATGCAAATGAAGCATGGGAAATTCAAATCCACACTTCATTTGCAATGTCGCTCAGCTGCATTTGCATCCCTCTCTCGAAAGAGGGTGCAAGTGTAGACATACCCTTGAATATTAAGTCTTTATTATAAAACCCCCTGTGGCAGAAAGGTAGAGAACTTCTCGATGAGGAGAGAGAAATTCCAGCCTAAATATTAAATGAGTGGGGGGAGAAAGTCATCTCCTAAGAGATGATGCATGTCTAGCCAGAGAGACACAGCATAATAAATGCATATAATATAGACATTCTGTGGCTTTGCGGCCCCAAAGCAGTCAGGGAGTTGACTCAATACAGATAAGCAAGAGCTAAGTGTGTTTTGTGACAACAAAGTCTGCCTGGAGAGTGAAACTTACCATGATAAGAGAGACAATCATTCGAGCAGAAGAGGATCTCTATGTATCTCCAAAGCTTGACTCTCGTCAACAGAGATTGGTCCAACAGAAGAGATTACTTCCACCACCTCTCTCGTACCCTGGGACTGACATGGCTAGAGGTACACTGCATGTTCATGGCAAGATCATTAACTTTAAAATTGACTCAGGATCTGCCATCATAGTCTCCTCAGAAGGGTTGAGTCACCTTCAACCCCCTCATAGAGTTTGTTACCTGACATACCTCTGACCAGCCCAGCGCTAGCCTGGGACCGTTTACCACAGAAACAACTGACCAGGATAAAAGCTATGCATTCAGAGTTCCTGTGATCAGAAGAGCACAGACCAACAACCTCAGCTGCAGTGTGGTGGGAACGGTCATGGACCTAGTGAGAAAGGTGGGAAGAACTTGTAAGATGCTATTGGACTTTTGAGATGAGATCCAGTACAAATCAAGTTAAGAAGTAACGATGAGCCATCTAATGCACAGACACCTCTCTTAGGCTATGTCTAGACTGCAGGCTTCTTTCGAAAGAGCCTCTTTCGAAAGATCGCGTCTAGACTGCAGGCGGATCTTTCGAAAGAGAAATCCGCTTTTTCGAAAGAGAGCACGCAGCGAGTCTGGATGCTCTCTTTCGAAGACGGCCTCTTTACATTGAAGAACGCCTTCTTTCGAAAGAGGAACTTTCGAAAGAAGGCGTTCTTCCTCGTAAATTGAGGTTTACTGCCATCGAAAGAAAAGCCGCGTTCTTTCGAAATAATTTCGAAAGAACGCGGCTTGAGTCTGGACGCAGGGGAAGTTTTTTCGGGAAAAGGCTACTTTTCCCGAAAAATCCCCTGAGTCTGGACACGTCCTTAGAGAAACTTTAGAAGAAATATCTGCAAATGTACCCAGATTTGGAGGACGACATTACTTAATCCTCCAGCTATACAGAAATAAGGTACTTGAAAGACATTGCCGTGTTACTGAGAAACTGAAGTGTGAATGTGCTCAGTTTGGTATTCTAGAACAACTAGCAATAGACAATGGACTCCAAGTCACTGATGCAGAATTTGTCATTCTGAATGAAATACAATTTTGATCATACTATTGGCAGCCTACATTGGTCATAAGTAAATGGAGAGGGTGCAGGAGCAGTATGGACAACCAAGAAATCCCCATTCCTTGCTCTTCTGAGTTCCAGATCATCAGTAGTGGGTTACTGGCCATAGTCCAGCACAACTCCCAATGGGAAAGCAACTCCGAACTAGTGTTCCAAATTTGGAGAAGAACCTATTTCCGAAGTGGCCAGACATGGAGAAGGACCAAATCAGATAAAAAGGCTAAGAGAGCTTATGAACACTTTTACAAGAGACATTGCACGATTAGATCCCAGGGATCATCTTTATGTCAATTTGGATGAAGAAAATAAGATGGACAACACCAGCTGTCGTAAATTTGGCATCCAGATCATATGTGATTGAAACTGACAATGGAGATTTCAGCAGAAACCATAGACATCTACAGTTTGATCTCAGAAAGAACAATCAAGGGACCTAAGCCTGGAGATGGCAAATGCGGAACAAGAAGATGATTCAAGGATTCCAGACAGACCACACACCCCAGCAACGTAATTAACAGACTGCCAGATGACCAATTTGTTATGTGTTTGGGCCATTTGTTATGCGTAATTTAAAAAATAGTATGATTCAGAGACACTTAACCGGCTGATACATAGTGAACTTCACAGACGGCGTGATGGTGTTAAATATTGTACATGGTAGACTGTAGAACTTGGAGAAGTAATGGAATGCTAAACTATATTATACTCTTCAGCCATCAAGTGGCATTATGTGTAAATACCTTATTTAAAGGACCCAAAGCCAGAATTGGCAGAAAGTTAAAATGTCTGGTAACAAACACATCTGGTATGTCTAAGCAGGCTCTATGACCAGTCCATATCTGTGGGGCAGAAGAGCATGACGGAAAGTGAATTTGGCATAAAACTAGCAGCCACTCAGATATTTTTGCCCTGTACCCATGCACCGTCTCTAGATTAATCTTGTGTGAACTGTTTTAACCTTGATTGCATGTTTTTAGCTGTTTGTGATTTCTTGCAGAAGTTCATGGTGCTGATGTAGGAACCCAGTTTGCTGACCTGACTCACTTTAGCCAAGTGCATTTTGCCAGCCATAGGTGCTTTTCCTGATGCTGCTCACTGACGTATATCTAAAAAAATAAACATGCAGACATTGAACTTAGACCTTGTGCTTTATTTGCCTTTCCCTTCATTTCAGTTTTTCAAAAGGTATCTAGCATCATAAAAAGTTTTTGGAGGAGCATGATATTTTAAAGAGAATTTCACAGCAAACTCATGTAGCCCCTATTCTGAGTGCCTGGGGGTTCACAGAAAACAACTGCATATTTCGTTCTTATTTTTAGCCTGGAAATAGGTGGGCTTTCTACATGTGTCTCTATTCCTGCTTTGTAAATTTTAGATTGTCCGAATACTTAATCTCCCATTGCTACTAACCTTTTGTGCGTTTTTTAATCTCCTCTTTATATCCCTTTTGATAAAGTGGCCTGCAGCCAATACCTTCATTTCAGCACCACCTTTGTCTTTATCTTTTTTTTTTTTATTGCAAGCCACAATGATTCATTCTCTCAGAACCTCGACTTTCTCCAAGGTCTTGTACTATGGCGGCATACTGAGAGATTTGGGACTGCATTCGTCAGCATTATGTCAACAATTTTGCAGCAAAATAAACCCTGTAATCCCTAGAAAACAGTCAAAAAGCTGCACTACGCAGTTTCTATATTCAAGTCATCAGAAACTGAAGCTAATTTCCTATTTTCTGCAACTTATGAAAAGCTTTTCATTAGCATGGGATCCTGTCAAGTCTCATTAACTCTTTTATTTCATTTGCCTGTGTGAAATAGAACTAGAAATTGAAGTCCTCTCTGCAGAGAAGCTCTGTTTCAGGACTTATTCCTAGATGAAAAAGCAATTAACATATTCCTAAATCCCACTGAAGCCCGTCGATGTTAACTATGTGCTTAAGTTCCTTCCTGATTTGATCAAAAGGTGAGCAAGAACAGAGAAGACTCTGCCATTGTATCTTAACTCTGTCCTTGTAGTGTCAGACCCAGGGGTTTGTGGGTTCTAGTTTCTGTGGCTTTCCTGTCCTTGGCCGTGCTTTTGAGTTGCTATCTGCATGTTTGCCCACTAAAAACTGCACTGACATTTACTGCGTATGAGCTATTCTATCAATTACTTCTGTGCATTGCTAACCTGAGCCAGATGTGAACCCTTGTTAACACTCTTAATGCCTTTTCCCGAGCTCTTCAGGTCCAAGAGGTGCCATTCTTGTAGCCTTTCCTGGGGTTCTTTGGTGGCACTCAAAAAATGACATGTTCTGTTGGATGGGAATTGCACTAACCAGAGGGAACTTATTTCTTTGTGTAGCCTGAGGTGCTGTTGAACTGGCCTTCTTTTCTTCCAGGTGGTGTCTACATTTAGATTTTTGAAATTCTGTGTGTGAATTTGCACTTCCTGATCTTCCGCCATAACTGCTGTGTGTTTGTATGATGTGTTAACACCCCCCACAGGTCTACCTTTTGTTGTTGTGGCACATTCAGGACAGCCATCTTATGGCCCATGTTTCAAAAGCCTTAATCCTATTTAGCATCACGACAGGGAAGAAAACTCTCACCCGCCTTGAGCAATATTTTCCAGAAGGAAGCTTGCTGTTCTTTGGTTCTCTCGCTGTGCGAGTCGTCTGCCATCATGGCCCCTTTGGCCTCTCTGCGTTGAACCGTGAACTGGTAGAGAAGGCAAGATGGGATTCTGGGTCTCTCTCAGCACTATGCAGAGAGGTAGGGCACAGACCAGTCAAAGAGGCAAGGGAAGAGCCTCTGCTGGGCTACCATTTCCGCTGGCGGGGGAAAAGGGTGGGGGCCACTTTCTCCCCCTACCATACAGAGCCTGTGGGTCGAATCCAGCCCCGGCTTGCTTGGCTACATCCGTGAGGCTTGGGAATCCCCTCACGCATAGTGGGGTGCTGGCACTGACACTGCAGCCCTGCAAGGGGTTCTAGGATCTCCCCGATGTTGGTGGGGAGCCCTGAGCCTCCAGGGCTGGGTCCAGGCAAGTCAGGGACCAAATTTGGCCCCTTGGCTGTAGCTTCCTTACCCCCTGCTCTAGTCTCTGACACTCAGCAAAAAGAGACTTTCCCAGGAGCATGTTCAAATGAAGGTCTCGGCAAGACATAACCCGCATTTCCAGCAGCACCGGAATTCTCCTTTTGCAGAGAAGCAGCTAACGTGTGTCCTGGCACAACGGAAAGAAATCGGAGACCTGAAAGGATACCGAGTGGTAAAGGAGAAAACAAACACTAGCATGAAGGGTGCTGTTCCAGTGGGGAGAAATCACAGCGTCGACTCCCAGGTCCAAGTGGAATTGAAGATGTTGAAATGAGGGTAAAACGAATTATGCAAAAAAACCAACCCCACTTTTTTCAATATCCAGGCAGCCTTTGTCCCCTAATGAATAAGGTGAGAAGAAAGAGACAGGTAACTTTTTGAAAAACATCGGACCACTCTCTAAATTGGCCAGGAAAGAGCAAAGATTATTGTCACAATTTTGAAAATCTGAAATATTTTGCCAAGCTCTTACCATACCCTCGACTTTCTCGACACGGGGAAAGAGGGAGTAATAATTCCTTGCCCCATCATCCTTCCTGCACTCAGGACTCATTGTCCTTGCATAGGCTACTCATTTCATTACAGCCCTTGGCAGAGCAAGAGGGTGAGGAATAGGTGGAGCTGTACCTCTCCTTTCCCATCATTGGCCTGTGGGGTATGAGA
Organism: Pelodiscus sinensis; assembly: GCF_049634645.1. Taxonomy (NCBI): domain Eukaryota; kingdom Metazoa; phylum Chordata; order Testudines; family Trionychidae; genus Pelodiscus; species Pelodiscus sinensis. The sequence continues at coordinate 5,476,092 of NC_134721.1, read as the reverse complement.
AATGTATTGATGGTGTGATCAGCCAGCAGCAAATCGTGACCCTTTTCGGGGTCAGTGGAGATCCGTGAGTCCTTGAACACAGATCTTTCCCCAGGCCTCCCTTTTCTGCAGGTTGGGTTCTTAGGAAGGCACTAGGACTCTTCGCGTGTAATAAGAAATAAAGCGAAATATTAAGTGGCAACATGCTGATGAGAAGCACCGAAGGCGACAGAGAAAACCCTGACCTCTTTCTGCGGTTTCTCTCTCTCAATGATTTTGTTTGCTTATTCAGCAGGGTGAAAACTAGGTCAGACTCTACCAGTTGTGTGAGAACTGTGACGTTTGCCTGGAGCTGGCTCTAAGTCTGCTATCCCTCAGGGAAAAAGTCTGAGATCTTCCGTGGAGTTTAAGGGCTTTAGCCTCCTGCTTACAGCGGTGTAAATCAGGAGTGATTCCCTTTGAAGTCACTGGAGTCCCATTGATGTTAGGGGGAGCATAGTCTACCCCCACATTGTCTTTAAACACTGGGGCTATGTCTACACTGCAGGCTTCTTGCGCAAGAACGGCTGTTCTTGTGCAAAAACTTGTGGAGTGTCTACACTGCGCGTGCGTTCTTGTGCAAGTAAATTTACAGTAAAGCATCGAACAGAGGACTTCTTGCGCAAGAGTTATTCCTCTCCCCCCGAGTATGGATGGGCAACAAGGGTTTCTTGCACAAGAAACCCCTATGGCTAAAATGGTCTACACTGCCATGGATGTTCTTGTGCAAAAGCACATCTCTTGCACAAAAGCACATGGCAGTGTGAACACGCTCTTGCGCAAGACCTTTTGCACAAAACAGTTCTTGTGCAAGTAGCCTGCAGTGTAGACGTAGCCTGGGAGAAAGAGGAGGAGGTGCTGCTAATGACGTCCAGAAGAGTCCTTAATGTAGTGACTGAACTGAGATCCTAAAGTTAGGAGCTGTCAAAACACGGGCTGGGGCCCTAATACAGGACTTTGGAAAGAGAGCGTCCGTTGTTCTTGTGTTACAAAGCTTGCCCATGGCTTCATTGTATGTCATGGTGGGGATGCAGTCAGTCATCTGGGATGCTGGAGGCGGCTAATTAGAAGTGTCTTCACAAAACTACAGGTAAATAAATAGGCCTTTAATATCCCCGTCTCTCTTTATTTGAGTGAATCAAGAGCTGATTGAAATAAACCCTACCACTTTTCTTTGATACAAAATAGTGCATGTCGGTGTGTTCTATCCAGGGCACTTCTGCTCTAAAGACCGTGGTTAAAGATTATTTACAGACCAGAAAAAAACCAAAACATTGTTAGGTTGAATAGCAGATGAGACAAAGCCCTGCGTGCTCTGGGGAGGAATCCTGCGCTAGTCAATACTTTTCAGTATCTTGGGTTGGTTATTCAGATTTTTTTTAAAGTGTAGTCCAATGGAGCAGGCATAGAGATGATGAGCTACGTCGGAGTGGGAAATTGGTTTCTCTCCTACCGTAGCTCAGTGGTTCGTGTGATCCATGGACCACTCCTGGTCTGCGACTTTCTTACAGGTGGTGCATGGGCTCAGGCTCCAACTCCCACTGCAGCAGGGAGCCCGCACTGGTGCTCCAACCTTGCCCTCTCCCCTGTGGGGTGGTAGCACCAGCTTCCTGGTAGGGGGTGGGGAGCGAGAGAGCTTCACAGGCTGGATCAGGGTTGTGGGGGAAGGAAGCAGCTCCACATGCTACCCCTCAGCCGCCCCCTAGCTGAGGGATCAGGAGCACAGCAAACTGCTTACCTGGAGGCTTTCCCCGCTGCTCCCATTGGCCAGAATGACGGCCAATGGGAGCAGCGGGGGGAGGTGCATAGGAGTGGTGGGAGGCACGGAGCCAGATACGCCCACATCTCCCTCGCATCCCCCCTCCTACCAAGCTCCCACACTCCCACCCTGCTCCTGCACCTCTTAGTCCCCCCCCCACCCTGAGCCTGCTCCTCCACCCAACGTCTCACCCAGACCCCCCATGTGCCCCGCCCACTGCTGCCTCAACTGCCCCCCTCAGACCCCGCACCCTCAGCTTGCTCCTGCACCCAACCTCCCATCCAGAACCTGCCCCTCACCCCCTCCTGCACCCATTTTGTCATCATGGGTGATTGGCCAGTGGTCCGCGGAAAGGTCTGTCTTGGACAGGACCAAAAACGTTGAGACCACGGCCATAGCGAAAGCACCACATCTTTGACCATGATCCCCTGAGCCTGAGTCACTTGCTCAGCTTTGCAGCCTGAACCCCACTCTCTGCCCAGCAGGCGGCATATTCCTCTCCAGAAGTAGTAGTTGTTTATATGACAGTACTAGAGGGCAGGGAGCCGCTGCGCAAGGTGCTGGACAAACATGACTCGGGCTGGCAAGATGCTATTACCTATGGTCCCGCTCCTGCAAAGCACTTAGGCAGGTGCTTAATTTTAAGCATATGAGCAGCTCCACTGCAGTGAGAGGTTGCTCGGCACCTTTCCGGATCGAGCCCTTAACCAGTAGCTCTGTTACGGGACCTTCACAATTCTTAAAGGCCAAAGACTAAACGAATCACGAAGTGCTGACACAGCAGTAAAAAAAGTGAGACTGATAAATGGTCCTAAAACAAAGAGTGGGAATCGGTGATTGGGCCACAGAGTTTCAGAATCACAATGGAAGCTGGGCATTAAACTCACAGTTGTGCTTTTAAAAGTTTCCACCAAAATCCGAGAGTTCCCCCTCATTTCAAATTTCCCAAAGTTAAACAGGGGAATGCCCTGAGGTTGGGTACCAAGCAGGGTTGCCAACCCACAGAAATTTCATTTACGGACAAAATGGGAAAAATGTACAGACAGACACATTTTTTACTGACATAATTGTTATACTATATTAAGACGACATAAATGGCCGAAAGTGAGAAGTAATCGCTGTCATTCATATAGCACAAGAACAATACACTGTTTAACTCACTTTCCTTGAGTTAGTCATGGTCCTGGAAGTTTTCCATTTTGGGATCGTGCATCCAAACACTGACAACGAAACACCTAAAACGTCCGATTTCCGCTGCTCTGCAGTAAAATGGCTGAAGCAGCACTGAAGACATTTAATTGCTATAGAATAATTGCTGTGTTTTGAAATTTTATTGCACTTCTACGAAATTTACGGACACCTAAATTTTGTTATGGACTTTATGGACATGTCCAATTTCGGCTAATTTTTTACAGACTGTCCGTAAATTTACTGAGGGTTGGCAACCCTGGTACCAAGCTAACACAAATACCATCACAACCTGTTTTGTCAATATGTAAATCAGGAGTGGGAAACGTAAGGCCCGGGGGCCAGATGTGGCCCCCAACTTGCCTGTGTGCAATTCCTAAGGCTTAAGGCCCCCACCAGCATTGGGGAGCCTATGCTGGTGCTCCAACCCCCCCACCCCCCATCGTCCCACCATGGGGCTGGAGCACACAAAATCTATTAGGCTGGGCTCCCTCTAGGCCCTGGAGTGTGTGGGGAATGTGCGGAGTGTCTTTCAGTGATGGGTGGGGTAGGTTTTTGTTTGCTTGCTTGCTTGCTTGCATTTCACTTGTGTGCAGCCCCCGACTGATTTTTCTGTGGGTCAGCAGCCCCCAACCCAAAAGAGGTTCCCCATCCCCAGTGTAAAGTTTTCTGATAGCCCCTTCCCTTGTGGTTGGCAGATTGAGAGATTGTTTCAAGATGATCATCCTGGACAAATTGCTAGTCTGAACACAATTAGGGCAATTTACCAACTGCTGGATGGGGCAGGACGGGGACAGGCACGTGAGAGAGGTTTTTTGGCTGAGTGGAGCAGTAGACGGCGGATAGTATATCGGTCAGTGCTGTGGTGTAGAAAAAAAATGCATCTGTCATGCTTCATTGGCTGCAAAAGCTATTATCCTTTATGAAAGGCAAAATATTTCACTTGGAGGAAACACTTGAAACGTCCATGATCTGGTGGATGTTGTTGAAATCAACTCTCTCTCACTACCCGGTCGATTTCACCTCAACAGCATCACTTGGCAGCCTGCAGACACGGTGGGAAATTTCACCCGGCACGGTCACGCCGAGTGATAGAGCCGGGCATTCCCCAGCCAGCCTGTGCATGTCGGGGAGGGCAATTGGGATGATGCAGGAGAGCTCCGAAAGTGGCGTTGAGTTAGAGCTGCAGCTGCTGGCAAAACAGCCCAGAGGATGAAACAGCAGCCGGAAAGACGGTTAGAAACACTCTGTGTGGTTGGAGAGTTGGATAATGACCGTCTAAAATCCACAAAACTCAAACATTTGCTCAGGGGTGGAGTACCCCAGGACTGGGGGCCAGATGTGGCCCCCAGCTTGCATGGATCTGGTCCCTGAGGCTCAGGGCTCCCTCCTTAGCATTAGGGAGCTCACGCTGGTGCTTCAGCCTCCCAACAGCTCCCACCCCCATTCCCACAGGGCTGGAGCACACAAACTCTACTAGCCTGGACCCCGCTAGACTCTGGTGCATGTGGGGGAATGTGGGGAGTGTCTTTCTCCTCAGTCAGGGACCACGGCAGCGAAGGGGTTATTTTTCTTTTTTTCCTTCTCACTTGTGTGCAGCCCACGACTGATTTTTCTGTGGCTCAGCAGCCCCGATCCCAAAAAGATTCCCTATTCCTGCGCTAGCTCTCCCTGTGGGTAATGCAAGCCAGAGCGCGTGTGAATCGTGTATTTATAGTTTCGGTGATGATTTTTGCTTAGTGTTACATTTGTAACGAGCTGCAACCGTGCAAGATTTTCATCTGTCGGTGAGTGATGTGATGTTCATTGGATAAAATATTCTGCGTTCCCATAACACCAGCTTCTCACATATAACCCCCTCTATTTCTTATTCTTTGTCTTACACACTCTCTTCCCCCCCGCATTCCATATCCTGTCAAGCCTCTGCCTTAGCAAACGATTCCGCCTTCATTCATCCCTCGCCCCAACCACAAACGAATCTTCACAAGTCACCCCAATCAAGAGCGGAATTAGTCCCTGTCCCTAGTTTAGATCTCACCCATCTTGCACATGAATCCTATTCCAGTCCCATCCTCCCCCCATGACAAATCCCTGATCCCACCTGCAGGTTTCTCTTGGTGACTCTCTTGCTTGGCATCTATTCCTGGCCGAAGCAGCGATAGCATCTAGCAGGCCTGTTGGCAGTGGTGGTCAGAGGGGGAGGGGAATGTTTCTGAATGTTACCTTTGGCCATGGAGGTGGCCGTGGTCTCCTGGAAGTGGTGGTGAGCAGCACCTCTCCTCTGGGTGGGTGGGAACGGGGCAGGTTTCTCTGAGGGGTGTTGTGGTCAGAAGAAATGGGATCCAGGGTGTCTCGGCCTAGCAGCTGCACAGATGCCAGGAAGGGGAAGGTGGGGAGGGGCTGCAGCAGGTGAACTTATTGCAGCAGCAGTTTGGCCTTGGGTCCTTTTTCACATCATGCCCCAGTGATGCAGCCGGCAGAGTGGGGAAGGGGTGTTCAGAGATGGGGGGAGGCCTCATGACGTATGGCTGTGTTGGAGTTCCTGGGGGGTGGGTTGCACTGAGCACACATCAGCTACCGAGGGGTCGGGGCTGACAGGCATGTGGAGCAGCTAAGAGGAGACTGGACCTTTCAACAAGCAGAGCATCCCTTAGCACTCCAGGGAAGACCTGTGAACCGAAGTGGATGGTCATCATTGTAACGTCACGGCAGTGCCCACTACGCTTTTGGGGGAGGATTAGCAGGGTGAATCTTTGGGAGACAACCCAAAGACACAGAGAGCTCCTTAGGTTCCCGCCCCCCTCGCAACTTCCTGCTGCAGAAGTGGAGTATGCGGCTGTCTCTTCCTTCCATCAATTGCCACCGGTTTACATCGGTTTGAGGTCTCAAGGCTCTTTGCAAGCAATGAGTCTAGAAACTCACTTTTCCCAATTGAACGTCATGATTCTCCTTCCTTCGTGGGGCTTCATGGCTCCATCTGGTAACCAGGGACCTACATGGACCAGCTTCCACTTTTCAGGGAATACTGGTCTTTCAATTAAGGGTTAAAAATAATTACCTGGCGCTAGGAGCAGTGCAGAAAGCTTCTGTGCAAACTCCACTATGTACCTCTGTGCCGACCTGTAGCACTCCCCACAAGCCATTGTCCTGGTTACTGGAGCTAACCCTGCTGCACCTCTGCTTTTTAAATGTATTAAGAGCCACCGGGCTCATGCCCAGTCCCCCTCCCCCCTCCGCTCCTCTGCTGCTCCTGCCCCTCTGCAGAGACGGTGCTGGGGGGAAGCCAGCTCCCCCCAAGACCAGCTCCTGCTCCCCCCCCACCTCCCTGATAGAGGCGGGGGGGGGGGAGCGACTAGTTGAGTAGCAACTTGACGAGTCGCTTACATCCGTATGGTTGCTATTGTGAAATTGCCAAGCAAGCAGTATGATGCAGGGCAAAGTAGAAACCACAGCTAGTGAGGTAAGAGATCAAGAAGCAAAGTGGGCATGTGGTAATAGGGGCGCGGTGGCAAAGCTCCGGCTATTCCTCATGGGTCTCCTCAGAGGCTCGTTTTGGCCCTCCGGGAGCCACCGCCTACTGAGCCATACTTATCACAGGCTAGGGCATATGTTTGGGGTCAACTCCCCTCTGAAGCCCTGATCTCCCTTCTCCAGGCAGAGGTGGAGACATTGTGGGGAGGTTGGGGGGAACCTGGGCCCGGCCACTACTCGGGGATCCAGCACAGGGACCCTAAGGCAGCAGCAACAGGCAGGTTACCGCCGTTCCCAATCAGGCGGCATTTCCCTGGGCCACTTCCCCAAACGATCGCTCCCAGGACTGTTCCTTTGGTACCTGCTTACCAGTCCTCCGCTCATGCCCACACAGCACTTCCTCCTTCCTGTCCTTCACTCTTTTCCTTCCTTCCTTCCTAGCCTTATGTTATGGGAACAAGTATATAACTTGCCCTTATTCAATTTCTTAATACCTGTCACGATTTTAAAGACCTCTATCATACCCTCCCCTTAGTCTCCTCTTTTATTCGCTGAAACATCCCAGACCTTTTTAAGCAGCACCACAGGCCTTAATTGGCTGCAGCTGTCTAATTAGCCTGTATCTTTTAGCAAGCTCTAATTGACCCCAGGTACCTGCCTCGGTATGCTGTAGTTAGGCTTCGGCTTTTTTTTTTTTTTTTACTCGGGGAAGAGAAAGCTGTTCACCCAAGCCCCAGCATGTCTCTCCTCCATCAGTGGGTGGCAGCCAGCTAGTCTGGGTCTGTCATAGCACATAAGGCCTTCTTCATTCCAAGTATCTCAGTACATTCTACAGTTGAACCTCTCTAGTCCGTCACTCTCTCTAGTCCGGCAACATCCATGCTCTGGCATGGTTTTAGTTAGCGGGATATTCACTTGTCATGGGGGTGGCCAAGTTTCCTGCGGTCCCATAAAGTTTGGTTACAGCCACCAGTCCTGGCTCAGTGTTCTGTTAGGTAGCTCTGATTTACCCTAAATGTCTTCTAATCAGGGGAAGTGTTGGTGATGCCGCTAGACAATATTGACTACATGTGGTCCAGCAAATTCCTTGGTTCAGCACCGGTCAAGTCCCAAGGGTGACAGACTAGAGAGGTTCAACCTGTACAACGGAAAGAATTAAATGCTGACTGTGCAATCACTGTGGAGCAAAAGTTAGGGGTAGCTTGAACCTTTCGATGTCAGACTCCAGTTTTCCAGTGAGAGAGGCAAAGTGAGCAGTGACACTAGGGTTACCCCAGTAATTTTTTCTTTCAAAAAAGCACTTACGTTATTAACACGAGCGAGTGACAGAGGCCAGTGGGGTTTTAATCTGCTCGGCCACCGAATCAACTTGTTTGATACTTCCAGGAATGTTATAATTGAAATCCTTAATCAAGCATCCGACTGTTTATCTTGGAGCTCTTGAAAGAGGTATGACTCTGCCAAGTGCACAGTAGGATGAGGTGGAGAGTACAAGTACAATCACCATCGTTATGGCAGGTAATCTATTAAGGCTGTCTTGCCTCTGTGAAAAGTGGGATTTCACATTGTGTTTACCTTTGTGAAGGCGAAAAGCGGTGTTTTGCTTGCTCAGGTTTTTTGAGCCTTTTAATGCCGACTTTGGCTTCCTGCGCTTGGGAATTAGTTTCTTAAAGGAGTGGTGTGGGCTGCTAACCCAAGCTGGAGGGGTATGTGTGTCTGTTCAGCATAAAACTGGCTTGTTTGCTCTTGGGGAGACCACTTTGCTCTGTTGTTTGTTCTGATTCTGTTGCAGCCAGAGGGAGAGAAACAGACACAAAGGGAACAGGGAGCGAATTTCTGCTGGAAGGGTGCAGAGCGAAGAAGTGTGCTGTTGATTTAAGAAGCCTTTGCCATGTTGATTTACGGGCCTGCTGATGTGAAGAAAAACTCCTCTCTTGCTGTAAGTGAAGAGGATAGAATCATAAAATAGAATCAAAGAATTCTAGGGCTGGAAGAGACCTCAAGAGTCATCGAGTCCAGCCTCCTGCCCCAGGACCAACCCCAACTCAATCAACCCAGCCAGGGCTTTGTCAAGCCAGGACTTAAAAACCTCTAGGGATGGAGATTCCACCACCTCCCTAGGGAACCCATTTCAGTGCTTCACCACCCTCCCAGGGAAATACTTTTTCTTAATATCCAATCTAGACCTCCCCCGCTGCAACTTGAGACCATTGCTCCTTGTTCTGCCATCCGTCACTACTGAGAACAGCCTCTCTCCATCCGCTTTGGAACCTCCCTTCGGGAAGTTGAAGGCTGCTCTCAAATCCCCCCTCACTCTTCTCTTCTCCAGACTAAACAAGCCCAAATCCCTCAGCCTCTCCTCATAGGTCATGTGCTCCAGCCCCCTAATCATTTTGGTCGCCCTCTGCTGGACCCTCTCCAATGCGTCCACTTCCTTTCTATAGAGGGGTGCCCAGAACTGGACAAAGTATTGCAGATGTGGCCTCACCAGAGCCGAATAAAGGGGAATAATCACTTCTCTGGATCTGCTGGCAATGCAGTAACTTGGATCTTCCAGAAAACACAAAAGGCCAAGTTCCTGCCAGGTGTAAATGCATTGAGGAATTGGTCACCAAATGTCCAACTTTCTCAAAGGAAATTCTTTTCTTTCCCTCCACAAACAAGAAAAATAGGTTATCCGGGTATTTTAATCTATAGTCATTGTGATTTTAAAATGTGATGACTAACTGCAGCCCGGGCCTGCGGCTAAAGTTGGATAACTGTAGATCAAGATAATGTACTTTTCATTTCCTATCTGTATCAGGCTGCTTATTTGTAAAGGTGTAGCAGTCTGTTTAGAAGCACAGACTCACTCAGCATTGCAGACGAGTTGAAGAGGAGATTAGATAGAAAAGTAAAATGAGATAGTATCTGTCTAGTTGGTGTGTCAGTTTGAATGCTCAAGGCAAATGTTTGGTGGATAAAGGATGATATTGTGGTGGAGGCCATGAATGGGGACTCAGCAGACCAGGGTTCAATTCCTGGCTCTGCTACTGATATCCTGGGTGACCACGGGCAATTCACTTAATCTCCCCCTCTCAATTCCACAGGAGATAAATGAGAGTACAAATTTTTTCTTTGCGTTTCTTGTCCACTTATACAGTTTGCCTCTCGCTATATGTGTGCTGAGGCCTACTGAATGGCACTAAGGTTTTGTTTGGGATTAAAGCAGACCACAAGCTATGCCACAATATGTGGCTGAATGGGTGATTGCTTCAAACCATGTTTTGGCCCCTTTGTGTGATTTAGAACATAAGAACGGCCAGACTAGGTCAGACCAAAGGTCCATCTAGCCCAGTATCCTGTCCTCCAACAGTGGCCAATGCCAGATACCCCAGAGGGAGTGAACCGAACAGGGAATCAAGTGTTCCCTTCCCTGTCACCCATTCCTAGCCTCTGACAAACAGAGGTTAGGGACACCTTCCCTGCCCATCTTGGCTAATAGCCATTGATGGGCCTAACCTCCATGAATTCATCTAGTTCTTTTTTGGACTCTGTTAAAGTCCTGGTCTTCCCAACATCCTCTGGCGAGGAGTTCCACAAATTGACTATGTGCTGTGTGAAGAAACACTTCCTTTTCTTTGTGTTAAACCTGCTACCTATTCATTTCATTTGGTGACCCCTAGTTCTTATGTTATGGGAACAAGTATATAACTTGTCCTTATTCAATTTCTTAATACCTGTCATGATTTTAAAGACCTCTATCATACCCTCCCCTTAGTCTCCTCTTTTATTCGCTGAAACATCCCAGACTTTTTAAACTCTCTTCATATGGCTCCCATTCCAAATCCCTAATAATTTTTGTTGCCCTTTTACACAAAGGACGTGCTTCATTGTGAATGCAGAATTGCCCCACTGTAATTACCTCCCCATTTGATTCTCCAGGAGAGAAAGACAGCATTATCTTAGCAGTCTTCCAACTCCCTGGCACCCCTTACTTTTCCTATATTGTCCAAAAAAGTCAAGATCATCCATAGGTAACATTCCCATAGCTTCTACAGTTCGGCTATTACTGGATGGCTTGTGTAGTCTCCACCTACTTAATTCTTTACAGTTCTTTCATTTTACACCCACTTAGCGCTGTTTCCTGCACCTTTGGAAATGTTATTCGGTTTGCTGAGGTCTTTGTGGATAGGTACGCAGTTTGCTAAAACAGATTCTTTTGTGGGTCTTTTTAAGTTAACTCACTTCTTAGAAGGCAGCTCCAGAGTCTAGAAGCAAGGAGGGATTTCGCTCAGGAATGTGATCTGATTCAATTTTAAAATAGCCTATTTGCACTTCCATACTAGGCACAGTAAATGGGCAGAGTGTTTGTTTATTTTTCCTCCGTGGTGTTTAGACTCTGATTCGACACTTGAGTGGAGCAGCATCTTTCATCACGTTTCCTAGAGTTTTGACCAGTACTAATGTGAATACCGACGTGGGCTCTTCTTCGCTCTTGAGAAGGAAAGGGCCTGGCCTTAAATACATAACAACACATGCTAGTGTGCCCATTTAATTAGTGCTCCAAAAGCCGCAGAGCAAGTGGAGGATACGACATCTGACACCAACAAATTGAAAAGTAATGATGAAAAGTGATTAATGATCTAAAAATGCAATTACTGGGTGACATTAAGACTCGTAAGAAGGGTTTGGGGCTGCTGCTCGCACGTGTGTGTGTGGTACATAAACGCTGCTTGACATTGCTTGCATTAGTTGAACTGTAAATGTTTTATGTCTCTCACCTTAGAAACGCTGGCTGGCAAATGGGTGACAGGAGCCGACCCAACTGCGCCTCTGCTACATTTTCATTGGCATCGGAGTACACGCTGCGGCCCCTCCCCCAAAGCCCTGGACATGAAAAGCTAGGGAGGGGTGAGCTTGATTTGACTCATTTTGTATCTGCTTGCACAGGATGGGTTTGAAAGGGCAACTCTGATGTAACTGGGTTCATGTGCAGAGGGAATGGCACAGGCTGGGAAAAGCTGGGGGGGAATCCAGTGGGAAAAATCAGAGTGCAAGCGGAAAGCGACGGAGAGTCGGACTAAAAACAGAGAGAGGGGCTCAGGTGGGGGTTGGGACAAGGGGGAGAAATGAGACTTAGACAGTGTGTCGGTGGGGACTCATTTGGCTTTTGGGGGTCTGATCTGTTCTAAGGTGGTACATGGCAAAGGCTTCCCTTCTGACTTGAAAAGCAGGGCCGTCCCTACTCGCATGCAAAACATGCAGCTGTACAGGGCACCCAAAAATATGGCGCACGCAATTGCCCCAAATGTCATGGTGCCCTATGCAGCTGGGTGCTGTATCTGGGCTCCAGATGCCCCCAGGCCTTCCACAGTACTGGGGTTCTGACTACCTCTGTCCACCTCCTGGGGGTTTCTGGCAGCCCCCAGCCTCATCCTCTGGTTGTCCCCTCAGGGATCAGCACCCATCCCCCACTTACCAAGCAGCGTTCATGGAGCCAGAAGACTCACTCTGGAGAGCAGTGGTGCTTTCCCCTTAAAAGTATTGCTGCTCTCTGGCCAGCTGTGCAACTATCTGGTGCTCCTCTGGCCCACCCCACCAGCTCCTGCATTGCCAACTCTCCTGGACCGGACAGACCAGATACCAGTGTTTCTGGTAAGCTGAGTGCTTGGGTGGCCACTCAGGAGAGATTCAGATGCTTTGCAGATTAGCAGAGTGTTTCTATCGGTGGTGCATACCTCAGTGCACCTAACAAAATTTATTCCACACCTGGATGGGCGTGTTGGTGCTGGGCTGCATTTCGCTCCAGCACCGATAGGGATGGCCCTATTGAAAAGCATGTCTTGGTGCTTAAAAACTGAATCCTCTTGGAGTAAAGAGTATGGATCTCGAGTGTCTGAGGAACAAATGAGCTTGGACCATACTTCAGATCTGTCAAGTCATTTTGATTTTGGCAAGATCTCAGTTCCACAAAGGTCTCTCTGCCCGGTTAACCTGCTGTGTGTACCCAGCCACAATGGCCAAAGGACAGAGGCACAGTGTAACAGCACTTGGTAAATAGCTGACGTTAAACCTCTAGAACGGAGCTACTCAAAACACGGCCCATTTTTTGCTGCCCAGGGTGCAGCTTGGGTTTACGTGAGGTCAACACGTGGCCCGTAGCTGGGATCCTTAGAACATGGCCTCCACTGGGAACATGCTCCACAGCAATCAGTCAATATTGATATTCTGCTGATGTGCGTTTGAGTTGTTCAATTCCTGGACTGTCATTGCTCATTAAAAGTGCTGTCATATGGGTGGAAATTGGGTAAATATTGCATTTTATTAATATCAGCAGAACGGACTTCAATGGGGCCTGCGTGTTGTGTAGTCTTGCCTTAATCTTTGTATTCATGCCTGTCAGTGTGAAAGAAGCTATTTGCATATATATTTGCATGTCTGTGCAACCACACTTAAGTTGCAGCCCTCGGCCTGTGCTGTGAGTATCGTTGTAGCCCCCGGGGCTTCCAAAGTTGAGTAGCCCTGTTCGAGGGTCTTGGAAAATACACTCAGGCACACACCGAATGACATCAGGTCAGATGCTGTATGAGGGTTAGCCAGCGGCCGATAAACAGCTCTGTCCTGCAAGGTGCTCAGTGCATTCAATGTCTGGGAGGATGAGGCAAAAAAGTTTTCATGGTTTCCACAGGCAGCGTTAAGACTACGAAAAGAAATGCTGCGTTGCTAGCAGCATCTCTTACGGCATATAGAGCCTCTTTCCTCGCCCTTTCAAAGAGCTAAGAGCTGCTTAATTCACAGGACCACATCTGGATGGCTGACCGCCTAGAAGAGAGGTCAAGAAGAATTGGATAGCTCCGTCTTCGCTTCAGTGGCCAGGAGCCGGCTGCTATGGAGGACGCATACTTATAAGATCATAAAGGTAATTGGTAGGCTTCGCGTGAAGCATCACAGCTGAACCTGTCGTACGGGTGAAGCCGGCGGCTGCTAGCCAACCCGTTGATAAATCACTTCCTTGCTAACCTAATGAGTTCTTTGTGACAAGGAGATCTCTGCCGTGGGCCATTCGACAAGCTCCTTTCCATCCCAGTGGTCAGGATGGAAAAGGGAGTCCCCTGCAGAACAGTTGCGCTGCAAGCTTAAAACGTGAGCATAATTTGAGACTTGAGCCTAGCCGTCGGACACCAGACGCTCTACCTTTTATCAAAGGCTTGCCCGGCCATGGCTTGATTTATCTCCACCTCATTAGCTGCGGAGGTCACTCCAGCACCACCTGCTTTGAAATAATTGATCAGATTAATTTCCTTGCCTGAGACTGGTCTGGTTTTCAATTAACCACAAACGTGGTTGTCTTCTGGGAAAGCCTTCGACAGCTTGGCTGGAATCTCGGCAGTGATTTCACGATGCCTATTTATGTTCCTTTGAAAGGAGAACAGTGACATAAACATCGACCCATGAGGGTGTTTCATACAATAAGGGAGGTAGATTGCTAGCAGACTGCAGTCTATGTCTAGGACGGGGTGGGCAGTAATTTTTGACCAGTGGCCACGTCACTAATTTTTGAAATGGCCCCGGGCCACCCTGGAACGGCAGATCGGGCAGGGCCAGGACACTTACTGCTCCCCCTCCCACAGATCCTAATTGGCCTGGAGGTTGGGGAGCATGTGGAGTCTTTGCACCCCCCCCCCCGCCACCTAGAGAGATGAACAACTCTCTGAACAGCTGGCTGTTCCTTCTATGCCACCACCCCCTTGCAAGGCAGGAGGGGACTTTGTGAGTTCCCCTCACCCCCAGGCCAATCAGGGTCTGGGGGCAGGAGGAGTGCTCAGAGTCTCACTCCCTGCCCCCACCCTGCAAGGGGCACAGGTTGCTCAGATTGAAAGTCCTGCGCACCCTTTGCAGGGCAGGAGATTTTGCGCACTCATCCCGCTCCCAGGTCCTGATTGGCCTGGGGGTGGGGGAGTGACACTCCTTCAGCAGTGTGTACGCCGGTGCTGAGCTGCACAGGGCGCCGGCATTGCTGGGGATGGTGCCAGGTGCCTGTATCCTCTTCAGGGAGATTGTTTACACCTAGGCTACGTCTAGACTGGCATGATTTTCCGGAAATGCTTTTAATGGAAAAGTTTTCCGTTAAAAGCATTTTCGGAACGGAGCGTCTAGATTGGCACGGATGCTTTTCCGCAAAAGCACTTTTTGTGGAAACGCATCCGTGGCCAATCTAGACGTGCTTTTCCGCAAAAAAGCCCTGATCGACATTTTCGCCATCGGGGCTTTTTTGCAGAAAACAAATCTCAGCTGTCTACAGTGGCCCTTTTGCGCAAAAGGGACTTTTGCCCGAACGGGAGCAGCATAGTATTTCCGCAAGAAGCACTGATTTCTTACAGTAGGAAGTCAGTGCTTTTGCGGAAATTCAAGCGGCCAGTGTAGACAGCTGGCAAGTGTTTCCAGAAAAGCAGCTGATTTTCCGGAAAAACTGGCCAGTCTAGACACAGCCCTAGAGCTTGTATTGCGGTGTTCTCTGACTACCCGTCTGGGAAGTGTTTATATGAACACTTGGTGCCTGGCACCGCTTCGGTGTTTATAATGCCAGCCCTGTTCTTGCCAAGTTCACGTATCAGACAGTGAACCTGCAAGTTGGCAGGTTTTGTAACAGGGCCTGATCTATGCTCGCTGCCTGACTTTTGCTAATGCTGCTGCATAGCAACAGGGCCTGACTTTACTTCAGGTTTTGGGCCTCCGACCAGGCCTCCTGTCTCAGGCTCGCGCTCGCTCTACTACAGGAACTGATTTCCTTCACGTTTGCCAAAAAAATCAAATAAATTGATAATTTTGCCCGAGTTAGCAATTAACACAGGTCAAAATTCTTCATAATCCAGTGTTCATCGGGGAATCGTATATAAACCAGGGCCTACTAAACTTTTACAGCCCTTTTCTATGGACTTCATATCAGCCCAAAGAACGCTGTGCAACCCAGAATGTTGGCATTTGTCTCCCTGGCAGACTATGGCTGTGTCCAGACTCCATGCCTCCGTCGATGGAGGCATGTAGATTAGCCAGCTCGGAAGAGGGAAATGAAGCCGCGATTAAAATAATCGCGGCTTCATTTAAATTTAAATGGCTGCCCCGATCTGCCGATCAGCTGTTTGTCGGCAGATCGGGAGAGTCTGGACGCGATGCCCCGACAAAGAAGCCTTTCTTCATCGACACAGGTAAACCTGGTTTCACGAGGCTTACCTGTGTCGATGAAGAAAGGCTTCTTTGTCGGGGCATCGCGTCCAGACTCTCCCGATCTGCCGACAAACAGCTGATCGGCAGATCGGGGCAGCCATTTAAATTTAAATGAAGCCGCGATTATTTTAATCGCGGCTTCATTTCCCTCTTCCGAGCTGGCTAATCTACATGCCTCCATCGACGGAGGCATGGAGTCTGGACACAGCCTATGTGAGGTATCTTGAATCATCCACCCTGGTATTAATTTGCCTGAGGAGATTCGGTAGAACAGTAATCTGAAATACCTCATTACTGTGACCAGACTCAGCAGACTTTCCACAAAACATTGATTTAAACCAACTACTTGGTTCCACATTAGAATTGTCTCACCACAACCTACGCTCTCTGACACATTTAAACAGTCATCCTGTGAGATGACTGACTGGCCATTGTATGTGAAGAAACAAAGGTTTATTGCCCATAATTCTCAGAAATGGACAGATTGTGCTTAGCCTTAGACACATGCCTGCAGCTCTAGCTAAGGGTCAGTGACAGCTACATTCACAGCTATTTGATCCTAGATTAGATTGCTGGTGCCAGTAATTATCTAAATGGCTTGCTCCATCCAGTGGAGGTTTCATTCCTTTCCTTGCATCTCTTGCTCTTTCGAAACTGCCCTTTGAAGTGGATGGGAATTGTGTGAAAGATGACTAAGCTAATGTGGTGGGGTTTTCCCCTTCTGTTTGTAACATCCCCTCCGGAACGATTTCCTTTTGCTGTGAAAAGTTGGGCTCTTTATTTGAACAAAAACAAAACTGTGTTAAGTCACACAAATAAATAGCGTTATTATCAATAAAGAATTTGTGGAAAAAATTAATAAAGAAGACTTATTTCCTCCTTCCCATAACGCAAGAACTAGGGATCACCAAATGCAATTGATAGGCAGCAGGTTTAAAACAAAGAAAAGGAAGTATATCTTCACATCATGCACAGTCAACCTGTGGAACTCCTTGCCAGAGGATGTTGTGAAGTCCAAGACTATAACAGAGTTCAGATAAAGAACTAGATACATTCATGGAGGATAGGTCAATCAATGGCTATTTGCCAGGATGGGCAGGAATAGTATCCCTAGCCTCTGTCAGAAGCTGAGAATGGGTAACGGGAGGGATCACCTGATGATTCCCTGTTCTGTTCATTCCCTCTGGAGTATCGGGCACTGTCAGAAGACAGGACACTGGTCCAAATGAACCTTTGGTCTGACCCAGTATGGCTGGTCTTATGTTCCTTCATGCAAAGAGCAGAGCCATTTGTCGTTCAAGTGCCTGCGTCCGCTGCATGCAGTGGTTACTACAATGTTGTCTCTGTACGGTTCTTTTTTCCTTTCTTTACATGCAAATTGAGAAGTGGTTAGGTAGGTCTTGAGTTACGTCCATTGCTGCTGACTCACGAAGGAGTGAGCTCCTCCTTTCATTTTTTTTTTCACTTTGTCTCCCTTTTACTCCAAAGCACTGGGTTGTTTTATCCCCCTTTCTCCTTTAGACTATACATTCTTCTGGCATGAGCTGTCTCCTTCTGTGGATACCGTACCTACCTCATCAGGGCCACCACGACATATGGGCACTGCCACAATGTAAGCCAGGGGTGGGCAAAAGGGCCTCTGCGGGCTGGATCCAGCCCTCCAAGTTGATTGATCTAACCCGCGGAGACCCCCCAAGCCAATTAGGGACCGGGGACGGGGAAGCACGCAAAACTTCCTCCCGCCCTGCAAAACTCCCGCCCTGCAAAACTTCCTTCCACGCTGCCCTTCAAAGTGTTACACGATCCGCACAGGGTGGGAGGAGACATCACACATTCCCTAGGCCCTGATAGGCCTGGGGCCGGGGGGAGCTGCATGAAGCTTCCTTCGTTCTGCTCCCGCCCTGCGCAAGCGTACGGCACTTTGATGTGCCGTGTGCTCCTGGTAGGGCGGGAGGAGGCTTCCAGCATGCCCCTGTCCCCAGGCCAATCAGGGCCTAGGGGTGGGGGAGCCGCGCAAAACTTCCTTTGCCCTGCCCCGGCCCTGTGAGGAGAGCACGGCACATCAAAGTGCCACATACTTCTCGCAGGGTGGGAGGAGGCTTCAAGTGCTGCTCCGCAGCAGGGCCCGGCATGGGTACCTAGTGGGAAGTGGGGGCAAAGGCGCTCCCCCACCCCAGACCAATCATGGTCTGTGGGTGGGGTAGCCCAGAAGTGGACTGGCCCCGCCTCTTCCGGTTTAGGCCCCACCCCTTCTGGATGGCCTGGGGGCACTTTGAAACTTTTTGAAGTGGCCCTCGGCCAAAAATTATTGCCCACCCCTGATGTAAGCACTGAATAACAGCCAGGATTCTGACCCCAATCCTCAATGGCTGTAATTCAGCATAGCACTATTGACTGGTGGCCAACAAATCCAGGGTGTCAAAGGCAATTAATGCTGTGAGAATATCAACCGGTTGTCATCTAGAGTCCCGTGGGATTTCAAAGCTGTCCCCCTCTACTTTCAGTTAGGAAACACAGAGTCTCTTCGCATCCAGTAATAGGCATCCAATTGGTTATGAATGTTTTATAAGAGCTGCCACTTGAGAGAGTTTCTTCCACAAACCACTGGCAGCACCACATTCATTTTGCTTTCCTTACATGGTTATGCAAACAGCGTGCTTGAGAGACCTGTTTAAACAAAGGTTTAGTGCTGCCTGCAGCATCAATAGGGGCTGGCTGGATTTTTTTTTTTTTAACAGCAGAAGCAGAAGTTAAGGCTAAATTGGTAGATCTCTCACATTCCTCTGGATTTAAATCTACCCCTTTTATATGGGCCTTTTCTGGGGGTTGATGTTATTTGGCATGCTCGTCTGTGTTTTAACCCTCCAGTATCCGTAACGGCAGAAGCCCAACACTGTAGAGTGTGAGCAGTGTAAGATTTAATCTGATAAAAGAGGAAGAGTGGTTCATTTTCATGGCAATGGCAGTGAGACTTGTAACTTGGTTCCTTTTTGATAATCCTTAATGCCTGTGCGTTTAGAAAAACACATTGCGGGTTCTGTGTCTCCTGCTCGTGGATGGCATCGCTCAGCTGTCAGCTCATGCAAGCTTTGCAATTTATTGCATCAGAATCTTCATCTTTTTAATTATTTGTTTTGTTTAAAATGACGTTATTAGGTCCCATGTAAAAAGCATCATCAGAATCCATTCCAGGAGTTCATAAAATTCTATAAAGAATTTCCCCAGAACTGAATGTTAGATTAACCCATTTTTACCTACCGGCAAAGTAGTTAGGTTGTGTTCCAGTCACAAACTAACTTAGCCATCAGCTGCTTGATTTCATAATCACCTCAGCTTTATGAATAAGATCCACATCAAATGTAAACTGGTACAATACCAGGGAGTTCAGTAAAGCTATGCAAATTTACACCATTTGAGACCCATTTGTATTAAGTATTCCCTTTCCTGTGCAATACTTAGTCACCCTAAATGAAAGCTATAGTTGGATACAACCCTTCTAGGCTCTGCCTCCTAAAAAATATAGGATGCTAGATACTCTCTGGCTGGTAACATGCATGGAGTCCAAGCCATGCCGTCTTCCCATTTTTCTAAACAGCAGTAGATTTAAACGTAGTGTTTCAGGCATTTAACAATGCCATTGCAGTGTTCCTTTAAGAGTACAACAAAAAATTCCTAACTGTCAGGGTGGTCAAATATTGGAATAAATTGCCAAGGGATGTGGTGGAATCTCCCTCTCTGGAGATATTTAAGAACAGGTTAGATAGACATCTGTCAGGGATGGTGTAGACAGAGCTTGGTCCTGCCTTGAGGGCGGGGGGCTGGACTCGATGACCTCTTGAGGTCCCTTCCAGTCCTATTATTCTATGATTCTATGTCCAAGTTCACACAACAGGTCAGAGCATCCTAAATTCCATAGTTAAGTCTTTGGCACCATGTGAATCATGTTTCTGTGCCTACCTGCAATTGGCCCTGATGGTATTGTTGCCAAAACTTCTTTGCAGTCTAATTTTCCAATATGTGTATTTTTCTTCCAACATTTCTCAACTAAAACTTCTCCTTTGATTCAGCCCTGCAGAGAGAGGAGAAATTCACGGGAAAATTGACAGGAAAGATGGTGTTATGGTTCAGTCTCTTGAGTTGCAGTCCAGTGAATTCCCAGCTCTGCAATAGACTTCTGCGTGACCTTGGGCAAGACATGTAATCTCTCCTCATCTTTGTTCCACACCTGTAAAATCGGAGTAATATTTCCTTTCCTCCATGTGCTGTCTTATTTGCCTAATTGGAAGCTCTTTGGGACAGGACTCCCTCTTGCTAGGCATAGAGCTAACACAATGGGACCTTAATCTCAGTTCAGGCCTGTAGATCTTACTGTAGTCCAAAAGGTAAAAAACGCAGTACTAGGCATAGCTAATTGAAAAACAGATATGCACATTTTTAAAACAATTCAGCTGCCTCTTATTGTGGAACTTTCATGCAACTTCCACCTCCAGACACTTTTTATCCAAGTGCTTTTTACCTCTTGTATTGAAGTTTTGACCCATTTGTATGACACTTCAGAAAATGTGCCGCTCGATTAATCAAATCACTACTTTCAAATCAACTTAGAAGAACCTATGAAATGACCTTTTTTGTGTGTGTTTTTTTTTCAGGTGCCTTTTGGCTTATTATTGACAAGCAAAAAGCAAAATCTATCAGTCACTGGGTGTTGTAATTAGGAAGTCATAAGGGGGCATTAATGTATTTTTTTTAGGTAGTTCAGATGAAAATAGCTATTGCCTCTTCACTTGTCAGACAAAGTTTCTTTGGTAACATAGAAGCATAGGCTCCCCCCTAGGGAGTGATCTATAGAAGAGATGCACACAGTTGATCTATAGAATAGATGCACACAGCTCAGGTTCTAAAAACAACTGTTTGGTAGCAAAAAGTCCTGTATTAAGAAAGGAGCTATAGAGTGTGGTGTAAATGCTCTTGAGCCAAGCTCTTATCCACTGAAATCCTTGAAATGAATTTTTTAGCACCCGGAACCAAGTGGTTGGGATGGACTACACTGAGACTGCCACATTCAGGGCAGACTGCAAGAAATAGGGAAGCTAATCCCCAAGACTGGTAGTGTTCTAAAATTAGATTCTCCAAACTGGTAACAAAAGAATGTCTGTAAACCACACTGGTTTGTCAGAAGACAAACACAGTCCCCTTTAAAAAATGAGTAGTCCTGTAGAGACTAACAAAAATATGAATATAGTATGAGCTTTTGTGGGCAAAACCCACTTCCTCTGTTCATCAGAGAGGTTACATAAAACCCAATTCACCATCTATGAAGTTCTACCAGTCCCAGGGGGTCAGACACTTACTTACAAGTCAATATCTATTTCAGGTCTTACCACACTGTCAGACAATCCTTAGTAAACTAAGTAAAGATGGATTAATGTGAGGAAAAAATAGTTGTAAATAGTTAAAAGATCATATGCACACAAGTGACTGTAAAATTCTCAGATCAGATTTCTATCCGTAATGGAATAGACTGTTGGCTTGCAAAAGTCTCTCCAGTAACCTCCAAAAGATTGTAAGGACCTCAGTCCATTGTTTCAAGTATTCCTTTTAGTTGTAAATTCATAGTTCAGAGAATTGAAATAGGAATGAGGCAAAATGGGGATGTCTCGGATGTCTCTTATTGCCACTGCCACATGCATGGAATTTTACTGTCCGAAACAAAGCCCACAGCCCCTGTGTATGGAAAGCTACCAACAAAGATGGAGTCTGAAGTCACATGGCCACCTTGCATGACATTCATGGTTTGCTGACTCTCAGGAATGGTCATTGGTGTCTGAGATGTCCTTAGAAAGAACTATTTGGAGAGTTGATTCTTCTTAATGGCCCCTCAAGCTTGAATAGTTCTTTGATAATGGACCGGGGAGATTGTTTGTAAACTACCTTGTGAGAAGTCCCCGCCCCCCCCCCAGTAGTCATAACTTCAGATACAGTGATGATACGTGGATTTAACCAGGCTACTCACACTTGACAGACTGTAACTTTTCCATTGACACCTTGCATGATATATTTTGTACAAGATTTGGCCCAATGATATAATAATGACAACAATAATATTATAAATGGTCACCCATCTTTCATACAGGGTCACAGTCCCATTGAAATCCAATGAGAGGATTGCCATCATCTTATATGGGACTGCTTTAGCATTTGGTATTTTATCCGCCAGCCAGCCAGATGAATGGTGGCTTGATTTCCATTTCCTGTTTACAGCAGGAAGAGGTTTTACAACAGACTGTTAATGGGTATTACATCTCTTTAGAGGCAAGTAACCCGTGATGTTCAGCTGAAGTAGATCAACATAGCTGTATTGACGCCAGAGGAGCTGTGTGCCTCCTATGGATCCACGGACTTGGTTTACCAGTTCAAAGGACCTGTGTGTAGATTTATGGGCTTTCTTGGAGACACATTTATGATTTCTGTCCCTTCTTCTATCTCTTCCTCAACTAACCTTCTGTTTTTCCCTATGTTTGCAGGAATGAGCTGTCCAATTTCCCTGCTAACTTTTGGCTCCTCTTTGCATGCCAGATATTTTGAATTGGTTATCTACTTAGGAGACTTTGTTTAAAAAATTGAATGAGCCTTTCCCATACATTCCTTGTTGATTCTCATTGGCTCAGTAAATATTCATCTTCATGTGTTTGTTTATACATAAGATGGGAAAAAGTGTCTTTTCTAACAGGTCATCCTCTATGAAAGCTCCACTAAAAATGAAGCATATACACGATCACAGACATAGCTGCAGGCAAGAAGCAAAGTAGGCTTAGTGACCTTGAAGAGCATGATATAGTTGTTATGGCAACAGGAGACTGAAATCACTGTTGCTATGGTGCAGAGAAATAAAGCGAGCTCCATCACTTAATGGTCATTGTTCTCCAATACCTGAATATCAAGGCGGGTGCAAGCAAAAATGCAAAATGAGTCAGCAAACAAATCCAAAGCACTGAGATAAAATGTGGATGAGTTTTGTGTCCTCTCTACCCCTACAGTGCTGTTCAAAGGAAAGTCTAAGGGGGTTTAACAAATCTGGGTCAAGCTCAGAGATAATCCATGGCAAAAGTTATTAAGGGCAAGAGTTCATCTGTAGACACAGTTCTGGGCCAGGAGTAATGTGTACACCACAGTGCCCCAGGAATTGCACCAATGTTCAGTCAGACACAGCTCTGAGGCAAAATTCCTCTTCTGCTTTCTCCTTGAGTCAGGGAGGGAATTTTACTTCTGGCTTAAGCATGCAGCAAATTATGATACCAGCCCACAATGCCTGAGCTACATTGGCCAATAAGTAGGGGAACTGAGATGTGTTCCCCCACTGGGGCCCAGGGATGTGCTTTACAAGGGTATATAGGTGCTACCCTCCTGCTCCTGGATGACTTGATCTAAGGTCTAGGTAACCCAGGCAAAAATAGAAAAATGGTGGTTATTCCTTTGTATGGGCATGGAGGCCAAACCATAGCCTACCCCTCAGTGAACGTAACCTCTCTTCCTCTGCATGAATGTCTGTGAGGGTGAGATTCAGATTTTTCTCAGCTTTATATGTGATTTGTGATGATTCTGTGAATGACCTATAGCCTGTTTATAAGTATTTGAGAAGTGTTGGTTTATTCACGTACTGTGTGCTGGGTAATAATGTGAGCGGCCTCCATGCTTGTAAGACTGAGCCGGCTCTTTTTAAAGGAGCTATTTACATAGATGCTACCTTTGAAGTTAGCATTCTAGTTATAGGCACACAGAGTGACTGTTTGGTGCCTCCTCCAAATGCTTCCCTCCTGCAAGTCGTGATCCTCCCTCCAAGTTCCATGCAGCTTGCTATGTTCATTAGTTCCTGTGGTATGTTCAGTACTTCCTTGACTGTGCGAGGGTAATACTCCCATTCTTGAGTTCTGAATTAGCTTTCATGGCTTTTTTTTCTATTTTCACTTAAAATTAGATTCAGATTTGTAATGTGAGCCTAAAATCACTAATATCGAGAATATTAATGGTGCGCAAATGCACAAAGGGTGTTAATGAAGCTGAAGTCAATTCCATTTGTTAAAGTGAATATTTGCATTTCAGGTCTCTGAGTTATTCCCCAACCATATTGTTCAGGTTTCTAGCTTATGAACACTTTGGCCTTGTCCACACTAGGACCTTAGTCCAAAATAATGTCCCCCTCTTCCCGGCCCAGGTCAAATTTGTAAGTGATGTGTCCACACTACCGAGCTCGTCATTCCAGAATAAGGGGCCATGGAATTTGAACTCTGTATTCATGCTTTTCATGAGGAATAACGCTATTCCTGAACTTTTAAGTGCAAAATAATGTTAGTGTTGATGCTCCAGTGCTGCTAATTTGAACTAATTAGCCTCGGGGAGGCCACCCGCAGCTCTCCAGAGTACTTCCTGGGACTCTGAGTCTGAGGTAGTGCATCCACATTAACAGAGCCTGCCTCAGACTACACTCAATTCTTCCCCATAGTAAGGACACAGAAGATCGAATTTGTAAAATCGAGTGCTGAGAAGTCAAACTCAGTAAATTTGAAATAATCTCCTAATGTAGACATGGCCTTTCATAAACCTGTGTCTTAAATGCGACAAAACAGCAAAAGAAAGCTTAGCTTCCCAAACCAAATAACATAATACACTAGTAGCATGAGACATTGCAGTAACATTGTAACAAAGTAGAGATGATCGTGATGCTTCCTTCTAGTCTTGAAGCCCATGAGATCACTAACTCACTGCTCTAAAAATGTATTGAGAGTTGAATTATTGGTATCTTTCTTCTCCCCCGTCACCCACCACCTCATTTTGTGTGATCACGGGGGGATTGTCCCGAAGAAAGGCAAGAATAGCCACCGTTCCATTAGACAGTCTCTTCGTATTTGGTAAAGGGAACTTGGAGATCATTGGATGGTGCCTAAACCATCATCTTGTTTTCCTCCTGATATGGAGTCTTAAGAGGCAGTAGCAGCTCTCTCCAGTTTCTTGCGTAAGGACTGGCTGTATTGTTGCTGAAATCTGGAAGCTTGAAAAGGAAAGGCATTCTTTAACTGTAAATTGATTTGTCTACTTGAAAGGTGAGTCTCGTGTTTTACCCCTGGCTGGTGCATTTTTTTTAAGTAGCCACCCATCTTATGTGTTTGATCTGAAGAACAAAGGCTCATGGGAGGCAGAGCTGCTGCTCTGTCCGGGCAATTCAGGGCAATCCAGATCGTCTCATTCTGTGGGCTAGACTTCTTGTGAATTGAGTTTGCAGCTGCTGTAGGCTCCTGTATCTGCTGAATTTGTTGATTTATATTCCGGCAGGATATCAAAAAGAGATAATGAGACTTGTGGGGAAAGTTGATTTTGCTTTGCTATCTGGTGGGGCATAATGCCACTCTCAGAACTAGAGGCAAATGAAGTTGGTAATTACTCAGCCCTGTGGAAGACAGGGGGAAAAGGAGGAGTCAAAGCTATTCTGTTTGACCAGACCCATTTCTTCATCAGCGGTACCGGAATAGCGTTTCTCTAAGACATTCCCCTGGGGCAGAGAATAATAGAAAATCTTGTCTAGCCGAACCGTGACGCTTAGCATTCATAAGTGAGGCCTTACAAAAAATTTTAAAATGAAAAGTTTGAGGTTCTTCTTAATCTGTCTTCTGGACCTGTAGCAGTATTGTTGGGTCATACTCTCAGGCTACGTCTACACTGCAGGCTTTTTGGGCAAGAACAGCCATTCTTGCACAAAAACTTGCGGCGTCTACACTGCACATGTGTTGTTGCGCAAGTTAATTTATAGTAAAGCATCAGAAGAGAGGGCTTCTTGCACAAAAGTTATTCCTTTCCCCACGAGGAATAAGCTCTCTTGCACAAGAACTCTTGTGCAAGAAGGCAGTATGGACAAGCAACCGGGTTTTCTTGCACAAGAAACCCCTATGGCTAAAATGGCCATCAGAGCTTTCTTGTGCAAGAGAACGTCCACACTACCATGGATGCTCTGGCACAAAAGCGCATAGCAGCCAAAATGTGAATCCTACAAAGAGAGCAGCATGGTGCTCACCCTGTATATCTCTCTGTCCTTGGAAGTCATTCTATGCCGCAATAGATAGCGGATCATAGAATACTAGGACTGGAAGGGACCTCGTGAGGCCATGGAGTCCAGTCCCCTGCCCTCATGGCAGGACCAAATACTGACTAGACCATCCCTGATAGACATTTATCTAACCTACTCTTAAATATCTCCAGAGAGGGAGATTCCACAACCTCCCTGGGCAATTTATTCCAGTGTTTGACCACCCTGACAGTTAGGAACTTTTTCCTAATGTCCAACCTAAACCTCCTTTGCTGCAGTCTAAGTCCATTGTTTCTTGTTCTATCCTCAGAGGCCAAGATGAACAAGTTTTCTCCATCCTCTTTATGACTCCCTTTTAGATACCTGAAAACTGCTATCATGTCCCCCCTCGATTTTCTCTTTTCTAAACTAAACAAACCCAATTCTTTCAGCCTTCCCTCATAGGTCATGTTCTCTAGACCTTTAATCATTCTCGTTGCTCTTCTCTGGACCCTCTCCAATTTCTCCACATCTTTCTTGAAATGCGGTGCCCAAAACTGAACACCATACTCCAACTGAGGCCTAACCAGTGCAGAGTAGAGCGGAAGAATGACTTCTCGTGTTTTGCTCACAACACATGATCATGATATTGGTCACTTACAATGAGGGCTGGTTGAAAGAATTTGTTTCTCTTTTGGGGTAACTGTACTGCTGCTGAAGGAATGTCCCTGCTAGGTGTCAGGCTCCAACCATCACCTTTCTGTAAGGAGAGTCCTATGATGCTCTTCCTCCAGATGGAGGATTTAAGATTACAGCCCTTCTCCCCTTTCCCCCATAAATCACTATTGATCTATTTCAGTAGATGTGGGACTTCAGTTTTGCTCTTCTGCTCCAGGAACAAGTACCGTGCTTGATCAGTGACCAGACAGCATGCATTAAGCCAAGACATTTAGTTAAAGACAGAACCATTATATAGAAAATGTAGAAAACAATAAAAGGTATAAATACCTACTAAGCTTAGCAGAGGTCACCCATCTTAAATTTCTTCCAGAAGAGCCTGCCTTCTCGGTTGAAGGCTCATGCCAGTTTTTAGAACTCCCTCTGTCAGCTTAGTCTTTCTTTGTCCCCTGGGCTTCTATAAATCAGTCTGACTCGGTATTTGCAAAAATCTCCAGGGACAGAGCCTCTTTGGAGTTGTTTGCCTGTCCCAAGAGGTGCACTCATCGCTTCCTATTGAGTATAGTTCCTGGGGAAACTCGGATAATCTCCCAATACAATCTCTGGCTCATGCAGAGGCAGATAACTTGGCTTGGCAGAAATCAATTGTGGTTTCATTTGGAATATTGATGAATAATACTGATTTATTTTAAGCATTTTAAATATTTTTATCCATTTCGATTTTCAGCTGCAGGAAACGGAGGGGTAGACAGACAATTATTGACCGGCAATAGACACTGAGGTTCAAAAAGTGGAAGCTGCATAGCTGTGAAAACATAAATTGTCAATGTCATATGTCCAAATATATGAAGTAAATATCCTCACATCAAGCTCTACGTTTTCATTCAGCATTTTTCTCATTTTGCCTACCATTAACTTTTGCTAGAGATATTTTTTCATCCGTTTGTGTGTGGGGTGAAAGAGAAGATGACCTACATTTTATTGACGGTACATTTCCCAGTGATGCTCTAAATCTTTTCAAGCACACAACTAATATTGATGAAGTTGATCCAGCGTTCTCCAAGAGATGCCTGTGTGTGTCATATCATCGTTCTCAGCCCTAGAAAACTTTGCCATGAAAAACCATTTTGAAAAGTGTCACCAATGCCACTTCTGTTCTGTAGAAGTTCTTATACCAGCCCCATTACCATCACAGGAGAGGGCATTCCAATATACGACTTTTGAATCAGGCAGGACCACGGATGTTGCTGGATCAGAGAGCCCCAGCAGCCTGCAGGGGCAGTGGCCTGGGGGCAGGGAGCAGGGCCAGAGGGCTGGCAAGCCGGAGCAGGGCCTAGACAGGGAGCCACACCTACCAGGAATGGAACTCTGCTGGCTGGAGGCAGGGCACCCTGCTGGGCAGGATGGGAGGAGCTGCAGCTTGGAGTGGAGTCCTGCCAGTGGACCGCAGCAGCACGCTGGGTGGGCCAGCAGCCAGGAGGGGAGCCCTGGCAGCAGTGGCAAACATAGGGCAGGGCGAGCGGGGTGGCTGCCCCAGGCCTTGTGCTTCAATAGGCCCCGCGCCAGAGATGGACTGGCCCGGCAAGATATCGGGAATTTCCCGGTGGGCTGTCCGCCGAAGGGCTGGCTGGTGGCTGCTGGAGGAGGAGGGGGATTGTGACGGGGCGCCGCAGCCCTGCACTTTAAATTCCCTGGCACCGGCCAGTACAGGCCATGTGGAGCTAAGGGAGCGCATGTGCGGCGTGCTGAAACATCGCACAACAACTGAGAGGGGAGATGCCTGGGTGTGGCGTGACGTCGTGGCCCGGGACTTTAAAACCGCATGGCCCAGCATTGTACTGCTTGATTCGGCACGTCGTCTGGAGCCTGGGCTGGGGTTGCAGCTGCCCTGCAAACTGGAAGGCAGAAGGTGAGTGGCAGAGGAAGGGGCTTGTGCTGAGGGGAGGGGGGCAGGTCAAGAGAAGAAAGGGGAAGGCACCAAGGGACAGCGTGGAGGAGAGACAAATGCCAGGGGGCCAAGTGGAGACAATGAGGAAAAAGGCAGGAGGGGAGGTGTCAGTGGGAGGGGGGACAGGGTGATGCTGGGAGAGGAGAGGGTAAGGGCATAGGGCACTAAAGGGGGCAGGAGGAGGTGCTGGGAGAAGGCTTTAAAGGAGGGGTGGGCATGGGGAACGTGGGGATGGAGCAAGGTATGTGTGAGGGCACAGGGGCATGAGGGGGTGGGCATCAGGGAAAAAGAGGGCAAAAGGTGCAGGGGCAGTGAGGGAAGGAGGAAGCATCAGGAGGGTGCAGAGGTAAGTGAAGGTGCAGGTGCCAGGGGATTCTGGGGGTGAAGCAGAAGGGCAGACACCTGCAGGGGAGGAACCAGCACCAGAGGAGAGAGGCAGGGCGGGTGTGTAGAAGGAGGTGTTAGGAGAGAGGATGAGGAGGGGTAGCTCACAAGATCAGAGTGGGGCTACTGGAGGAGTGGGCACAGAGGGGACGCCTTTTTTCTATTTTGTCTCCAAAGGGGGGCCCTGCGAAATTGTGCTGCCCTGGGCCCCGCAAAACTCTCATCCGCCCCTGCCTTGGAGAGCCCGAGGCCTGACTTCCCTGGTCTGGCAAAATCCCTCCTGTGGGACTGCTCAGGTCCTAAGGGTGTTGGGCTGGAGCACATGACCTATGAGGAGAGGCTGAGGGGTTTGAATTTGTTTAGTCTGCAGAAGAGAAGAGTGAGGGGGGATTTGATAGCAGCCTTCAACTGCCTGAAGGGAGGTTCCAAAGAGGATGGAGAGAGGCTGTTCTCAGTAGTGAGGGAAGGCAGAACAAGGAGCAATGGTCTCAAGTTGCAGTGGGGGAGGTCTAGGTTGGATAGTAGGAAAAACGATTTCCCTAGGCGGGTGATGAAGCACTGGGATGTGTTCCTAGAGAGGTTTAGAGTCTCCATCCCTAGAGGTTTGTACGTCTCGGCTTGACAAAGCCCTGGCTGGGTTGATTTAGTTGGGGTTGGTCCTGCTTTGTGCCGGGGGCTGGACTTGATGACCTCCTGAGGTCTCTTCCAGCTCTATGAGTCTATGACCAGGAAGGTCCAACCTGTAGTGGCAGGGACAGGTGCTGTGTTTGGAATGAAGCCCAGGAAGTTATGGGGCACCCGCAATCAAATGTTTCCCCACTTCTTCCCAACTCCCATTTTATGTAGAGATGTTTCCATTTAATCTATCTCCAGGCCCTCTTCTGTAAGGGAGTGATGTGGTGGGGTGGATATACCTCACACTAAAGAGAAGGGGAGAAAGGCCTGTGGGCGGAGAAAGCACCACCCCTTTTAACCAACTGGGCATGCTCCCGGTGTGGGGACTGTATAAAAGACCTGGCTACAGCTCATTCAGGGTACGTCTACACTACAGCGCTAGTTCGAACTAACTTAGTTCGAATTAGTTAATTCGAACTAAGCTAGTTCGAACTAACGCATCTAGAACTAAAAACTAGTTCGAACTAGCGTTTTGCTAGTTCGAACTAGTAAGTCCACATTGAGTGGACTCTGAACAGGGCTTAATGATGGCCGGAAGCAGTGCCGGCAGGGCATAAAAGGAGGACTTAGAGCGTGGAGATACTGTCTCAGGCTAGCCGAGGGCTGCGCTTAAAGGGTCCCGACCCCCACCCCGGACACACAGTTCTAAGGGGTGCCCCGCTTGCAAAGAAGTTCTGGCTTGGAGTGCCCTGAGTGCCCACACTGGGCACATCACACCACTCGGCCATCAGCCCGGCTGCACTTGCCGCAGGCTGCCATCTGCGGAGAGGGAGTAATTGGGGGGCTGCAGGAGAGCTTCCACCCCCAGAAGCCCGCAGAGCCAGCCCAGTCCTCCCCATCGGGGGCTCGTACCCCATTCCTCCCTCACCTCCTTCCACTTGCCCTTCCCTAGCCCCCCTTCTTATTGATGTACAAAATAAAGATAACGTTTCTTCCAACATTGACTCTGTCTTTATTGAAAAAAACTGGGGGAGACTGGGAAAAGGAGGTGGGAGAGGGGAAGAGAAAGGCTGGGAGAGGGGAGGGCAACTAACATGATCAGGGGTTGGGAACAGGTCCCAGATGAAGAGAGGCTACAGAGACTGGGACTGTTCAGCTTAGAAAAGAGGAGACGGAGGGGGGACAGGATAGAGGTCTCTAAAAGCAGGGGTTGGGTGGAGAGGGTGCATTCAGAAAAGTTCTTCATGAGTTCCCATAAAGAAGGACTAGAGGACACCAAAGGAAAGGAATGGGTATCAGGCTTGAAACTAGTAAGAGAAAGTTGTTCTTGACAAAGCAAATAGTTAACCTGTGGAACTCCTTGCTGCAGGAGGCTGTGAAGGCTAGAACTAGAACAGAGTTGAAAGGGAAGTGAGATCAAGTGATGGAGGTTGGGTCCATGGAGTGCTATTAGCCAGAGGGTAGGAGTGGTGTCCCTGCCCAAAGTTTGTGGAAGGCTGGAGAGGGATGGCACGAGACAAATGGCTTGGTCATTGTCTTCGGTCCATCCCCTCCAGGGTCCCTAGGGTTGGCCGCTGTTGGCAGACAGGCTACTGGGCTAGATGGACCTTTGGTCTGACCCAGGACGGCCATTGTAAGCTCAGGGCTCAGGGTCGGGGGTCTCAGTGGACCCCCTTGATTTTCATGCACACCTGCTCCTGGGTGGCCAGGCTGGCAGCTCTCCTGCCCTAGACGGCCACTTTCCTGTGCCTAGTGCGGAGATCGTGGACAAGGTCCACGATGTCCGCACTAGCCCAGGAAGGTGCCCGCCTCTTGCGGTCCAGGGCAAGCTCCCGGGAGCCGCCAGCCTGGTCCCGGCAAGAGGGGGTGGGCTGGGAGGCATCGGGTGGGTGGCTCTGTGCCGTGCCAGGTGCAGGGTCTGCTAGCTGGGTGCTGGCAGGCTTGCACCCGGCACGGGCACCGTAGCCAGCCCGTGCCCCTTTAAGGGGTCCGGGGCCGGGAGGGGGGCATAGAGTTTCCCTGGTGTTGGCCAGAGTGGCCACCAGGGAAACCTGGGGAGGGCTAGCCTCCCACTAGTTCGAACTAAAGGGCTACACAGCCCTTAGTTCGAACTAGCTAGTTCGAACTAGGCGTTAGTCCTCGTAAAATGAGGTTTTCCTAGTTCGAACTAAGCGCTCCGCTAGTTCGATTCAAATTCGAACTAGCGGAGCGCTAGTGTAGCGCATAGGAAAGTTAGTTCGAACTAACGTCCGTTAGTTCGAACTAACTTTCTAGTGTAGACATACCCCCAGGGGGAACTGCAAGCAGGGAGGGAGCTCAAGCTGGAGCTCCTCAGCCAACTGGGTCATTGCAGCTGTCCTCTGAGCAGCAACCTCCGCAGCTGTCCCTGGAGCCGCAGCCCCGGCAGCTTCTGCTGCAGCTGCCTCCGAAGAAGCAAGCCCAGCAGCCACACCTGGAGCAGTAGGCCCAGCCACAACCTCCTTGGGAGCAGCAGACTCCACTGCAGCTGCAGCCGCCCTGACCTCAGAGACCGCCCCGCCCAAGGGGAGAGGCAGCCACTGGCCCAGGGACCCCGCGCCGCGCTCCAGGGACTGAACAGAGGGTAGGAAGTGGCCCAGGGCGGAAGGTTACCCCTCCAGGAGCTCCGCGGGTTTGGGGTGGATGTCCCGCTGAGCTGGCAGTGCCGTTACCACTGCCCACAGGGGCCTGGGCCGGGACCCGGTGGAGTGGGAGGGTCAGGGCCCCGCTGACCTCACCCCAACTGGTGTTCAGCTCCCCAACAGCTGGGGAGAGCTCTCCGGCAACTCAGACCTCTAGGCACTGAACTGCTGTATTTCCCCAGAGTGAAGGGCACTGAACTTTGTGTCTAGGCCCAAAGGGGCCGTATATCCCCAGAGCGAAGGGCACTGAACTTTGTGTCTAGGCCCAGAGGGGCTGTATTTCCCCTGAGGGAGGTGCACTGAACTTTGTATTCCCCTGAGGGAGGTGCACTAAACATTGAGATTGAGCTCGCAGAGGGGTATGCCCCAGGATGGGGGGGCGGAGGCGGCGAGCCCCGTGATAGGCGAGCACTGTGCGGATTTCAAATTGTCATGTTGGGAGTCCATTTGAGTTGGCACGTTACACTTCAAAGCCACTGGCAGTAGCAGGCTGAGGGTAATCGTGAGAGAGAACATTACCTCTCCCAGTTCTGGTTTGATGAGCAGCCACGTTTAGTCCAATTAGCTGACATGGTGCTGAACATGATTTAGCCTGTTCTTAGCAGACTGGTCAACATCATGGGAGCAAGCTCTGTTCTTCACCCCGATCACATGCTAGTGCAGACAAGCCTGTGGGGATCCCTCTAGTTTGGAACTCTCCATCGTCACCTCCTCCTTTCAACCCTATAATGCAGCACCTTATAATGCAGATACATTAAGCATGAGTGGGGGATGCAGGCATCTTGGCTCTAGCTTTTCTACAGTTCAAAGTATTTACAGTTGTGCTATGTTTAATCCAGCCCTTCCCTCTCCTGCTTGAACAATGCAGTTGCTGGGCCAGACTTTCCACAGTCCTCCGTGTCAAGCAGCTCTTGTTGGAAAGAAAATGGGTTAGCTTGTCTTCAGAGTCCATCTCAGCCATTATTCTCGATGGGCAATTGTTGGTATTGAGCCTTTTTTAACCTCTGGGCCTCAAGGTCTATATACCATCATATACACTGACCTAACCCTTGCAGATTTCTGTTTGAAAATCCAATCCTCTAGTGATCCCAGTGGCATGATATATAACGTGCTTTTCATTGATAGGTTTGTCTGCAAAAAGGCAAAGCTTAAACAATTGGATGGTCTTGTTGTCTAGAGCATATTTAGTGATCACCTGCAACTCTTACTATCATAACGTAAATGACTACAATCTAACACGACCCTCAGCTACTCAGTCCATGGAGAAGTATTATCGAATCCATGGGGCTACTAGGATAAGAGTCATTATTGGGTCTGAATTTAGGAAACAATACCATTGGCTTTCTTTTGGCCAATAGCATAGACTTACCATATATTCTGAACTAATCTTTTTACTCCCGACCTCAGTCACAGACTCATCTGTAGGCAGTTTGGGGCCAGATTTTTAAAGGTATTTAGGTGCCTAAAAATACAGTGAGGAGCCTATTAGGATAATCATAGAATCATAGAGCTGGAAAAGACCTCAGAAGGTCATCAAGTCCAGTCCCCTGCTCTAGGCGGAACCAATCCCAACTAAATCAACCCAGCCAGGGCTTTGTCAAGCCGAGACTTAAATACCTCTAGGGATGGAGACTCCACTACTTCCCTAGGGAACCCATTCCAGTGCTTCACCACTCTCCTAGTGAAATAGTTTTTCCTAATATCCAACTGGACCTCTCCCACCGCAACTTGAGACCATTGCTCCTTGTTCTGCCATCTGTCACCACTGAGAACAGCCTCTCTCCATCCTCTTTGGAACCTCCCTTCAGGAAGTTGAAGGCTGCTATCAAATCCCCCCTCACTCTTCACTTCTGGAGACCCAACTCCCTCAGCTGCTCCTCATAGGTCATATGCTCCAGCTCCTAATCATTTTGATTGCCCTCCTCTGGACCTTCACCAATGTGTCCACATCCTTTTTGTAGTGTGGGGCCCAGAACTGGACACACTACTCCAGATGTGGCCTCACCAGAGCCGAATAAAAGGGAATAATGACATATCTGGATCTGCTGGTAATGCTCCTCTTAATGCCATTAGCCTTCTTGGCTACAAGGGCACACTGTTGACTCATACCAGCTTCTCATCCACTGTAACCCCCACGTCCTTTTCTGCAGAACTGCTACTTAGCTGGTTGTCCCCAGCCTGTAACAATGCTTGGGATTCTTCTGTCCCAAATGCAGGACTCTTCACTTGTCCTTGTTGAACCTCATCAGATTTCTTGTGGCCCAATCCTCCAATTTGTCTAAATCACTCTGGACCCTATTTCTACCCTCAACCATATCTATCTCTCCCCCTAGCTTAGTGTCATCTGCAAACTTGCTGAGGGTGCAATCCATCCCCTCACCCAGGTAATTAATAAATATATTGAACAAAACCGGTCCTAGAACTGAACCTTGGGGCACTCCACTAGAAACCGACTGCCATCCTGACATCGAGCCATTGATCACTACACGCTGGGCCCATTCTGACTTTCCCATAGGAATTAGGAGCCTCAGCAGCTTTAAAAATCCTAGCCCTATTGGTGTCATAAATAGCATTAAAACTTATGAAATTGGATTGAGCTCAGATGTGGATTTATTATCTACAATTACCTGCTCCACATTTAGGCAAATCAATTGTCTTTCCTGCAATGAAGTTCTAGAACAGGCTGCCAACTGATATTAATCAATCTTTGTCTTTGCTCATTTCCAAAGTCATTTGCATGTTTAGCCTCACATTATATTCTGCAGCCAAAAAAAGAAAAGAAACAGAAAAGCACATTGTATATTGTTTTGAGCTACTGTAGTTCTCTGATCTCATCGACTGCACATATGTAATGTGTAGGGTCTGTGTTTCCTGAGTGTGTTTGTATTGTATTTTTTTCTCTTTTGCCACTTTTCTGAATTTTTTTTACTGGCTTTGTTTTTCTTAACAGCCAAATCAGCTGTTTTCCAAGGTAATTAAGGTAGCTGAAAAGCTGATATAAAGTAAGCCGAGATTAGCTGCTTATAAGTAAGCATAGATACAAAGAACATTTGACTGTTGGAACACTTGCGGTACATCAAGAAATGATTAATGATCCTTTGAAAGCGTTGAAGTCTGCAAGTGTATATACTTATATCTATTGTCACATAGTAAGACTTTAAACTGCTGTAACTACTCATGGGGGAGTTGGGCCCAATTGGGCCATGAGACTATTTCTGTCCAGTAATCAAGGCTTTATAGATGTCTCTTGCTGTAGTAAATGATTCCTCACCAGATATCGCTGATACTGACTATAGCAAAACCATCTCTCTTATTTCAGATAAACCAACCAGTATAAAGAGAGTTTTACTGTAGGCGGAGCAGCTTCTGGATGTCTGTGCTGTAGCTGAGCACTGGAGATGTGTGATTTTTCTTTATTGCTGCTACAGTGTGTGTGTTGAGGGAAGGGCTCAAACTCCCAACCTGCGGGCCAGTACCAGCTTGAGCAATTATGCAGTCCAACCCAGAACTGTCAGCAGCCTGGGGGAGAGAGAGGGCATTTGTTACTGGCCCCAAACCCTGCCCCTTCCCACCATCACCCCACCTTCTCCCCCCCATGGCACGCCATCCCCCGAGTATGCAGCTTTGGAAATCATGGAGGGGGAGGGGGGACTAGTGCCATGAGGCTGCAGCAGTCACACCCTAGTGATCCCAAAAGCCATGTGCTCATGGGATGGGGTGCCATGGGGGGGGAGGGGGGAGAGGATGGGCAGAATCCAGGAAGGGGCAGTGCGACCAGGGGAGCGAAGCGGACAGGGGACTGCAGACAGGGGAGTTGAAGAGGGAGAGCAAAGCGACCCCACTGCCGAAGAGGCTACCCGGTGAGAGTACAAGCTGTGGTGTGAGTGTGTGTGTGTGCCTGACTGTTTGAATTTTACAGTTTGAAGTGTGAATTGAGAGTCTGATTCCAGGTGAGTGCTAGCAGTTTCAGTTTCAGCTTCTGTGGCAGTTGGGACTGAGAGCCTGCCACTGTTCCCTTGATTGCCTCTGATTAGCCTCAGGCTCAGCCTTCCCCTGTGTGACTCAGAAGGGGGCAGGCCTGACCTAGGCAAGCAGGCTTTAAAAAGCCAGAGCAGTGCGACCAGGGGAGCGAAGCGGACAGGGGACTGCAGACAGGGGAGTTGAAGAGGGAGTGACTGATGGTGATGAAGACCCGTAGCGCTTGTGCCAGTACTTCTCCTGTCTCCTCCACCTGTGCCTGTATCCAGACAGAGAACCTGAGCATGGATGCCTCTACCCAGGTCTTGGTGTGGTCTTGCTGTATTTGTGGCTTGCAATTCCCACTGAGTGATCTCCAGGCTGGGGGAGACAACCGTTGTGAAAGGTGCCTGCTGGTGGAATCTCCCAGGCAGCAGGTGGGAGAGCTACAGGAGGAGGTGGCCAGGCTGAGGAGCATTCGAAGCCATGAGGAATTCCTGGACAGTATTCCTGTGGAGTCCACGGAGGTCACTGTCCTAGGATGTGGGACTGTTGACCAGCCACTTATGGAGGAGGCAGTGGTGCAGGGTGAGCACTGGCAGCTGGTTACTTCCGGTAGCAGGCAGTGTTCCACCCCTGCTCCTAACCCTCCCACTGTGTTGTTACATAACCGTTACACTTTACTTTCAGCAGGAGACAAGGAGTCACCCCCCACAGTGGAGGAGACCAGGCCTTGCACCACCAAGGTTGAGCAGTCTCCTGCCACCACTGCGAGGAGGAAACGTAGGGTAGTGGTGGTTGGAGACTCTCTTCTGAGGGGAATGGAGGCACCCATCTGTCGCCCTGACAGCTCATCTCGAGAGGTATGCTGTCTGCCACGGGCCCGTATTCGAGATGTTACGGAGGCATTGTCGAGGATTATCCGGCCCTCTGACTACTACCCCATGCTACTCATCCACGTGGGCACAAATGATACTGCCAGGTGTGACACTGAGCGGATCAAGTGTGACTACAGGGCTTTGGGAGTACGGGTGAAGGAGTTTGGAGCGCAGGTGGTATTCTCTTCTATCCTTCCTGTCAAAGGTAGGGGCCCGGGCAGAGAGAGGTGCATCCTGGAGGTGAATGCCTGGCTGCGACGATGGTGTCGCCAAGAGGGATTCGGCTTCCTTGATCACGGGGTGCTCTTCCAGGAAGGACTGCTTGGCGGAGATGGAGTTCACCTTTCCAGGAGCGGGAAGGCCTTGTTTGGACACAGACTGGCTAACCTTGTGAGGAGGGCTTTAAACTAGGTTTGTTGGGGGCAGGTGAGCAAAGCCCACAGGTAAGTGCTGCATGTGCGGGACTGGGAGATGGGTTGGAAATGGGGGGGACTACGGCCTATAATGGCAAGGAGAAAGGAGGGTCAGGGAACAACAGGGAGGCAAGATCAAATCAGTATCTTAGATGCCTATATACAAATGCGAGAAGTATGGGTAATAAGCAGGAAGAACTGGAATTGCTAACCAATAAATACAACTATGATATCATTGGTATTACAGAAACCTGGTGGGATGGGACGCATGATTGGAATGTTGGTATGGAAGGGTACGGCTTGCTCAGGAAAGACAGACAGGGAAAAAAGGGAGGAGGGGTTGCCTTGTACATTAAAAATGTACACACTTGGACTGAAGTGGAGATGAACGTAGGAGATAGCTGTGTAGAGAGTCTCTGGGTTAAGCTAAAAGGGGTAAAAAACGAGGGTGATATCATGCTAGGAGTCTACTACAGGCCACCTAGCCAGGTGGAAGAGGTGGATGAGGCCTTTTTTAAACAATTAACAAAACTATCCAAAGCCCAAGATTTGGTGGTGATGGGGGACTTTAACTATCCAGACATATGTTGGGAAACTAACGCAGCGAGGCACAGGCTATCCAATAAGTTTCTGGACTGCATTGGAGACAACTTTCTGTTTCAGAAGGTTGAAAAAGCTACCAGAGGAGAAGCTGTTCTGGATTTGGTTTTAACAAATAGGGAGGAACTAGTTGAGAACTTGAAAGTGGAAGACAGTATAGGGGACAGTGATCACGAAATAATAGAGTTCATGATCTTAAGGAAAGGTAGAAGGGAGACCAGCACAATTGAGGTAATGGATTTCAGGAAGGCAGATTTTGATAAGCTCAGAGAACTTGTAGGTAAGGTCCCATGGGAAGCAAGACTGAAGGGAAAAACAACTGAGGAGAGTTGGAAGTATTTCAAAGGGACATTGTTAAGGGCCCAAAAGCAAACAATTCTGCTGTGTAGGAAAGATAGAAAATATGGCAAAAGACCAGCTTGGCTTAACAAGGAGATCTTGCACGATCTCAAAATAAAAAAGGAGTCATATAAAAAATGGAAACTAGGACAACTAACAAAGGATGAATATAAGCAAGCAACACGGGAATGCAGGGGCAAGATTAGAAAGGCAAAGGCACAAAATGAGATCAAACTAGCTACAGGCATAAAGGGAAACAAGAAGACCTTTTATAAATACATTAAAAGCAAGAGGAAGACCAAGGACAGGGTAGGCCCACTGCTTAGCGAGGAGGGAGAAGCAGTAACAGGAAACTTGGAAATGGCGGAGATGCTCAATGACTTCTTTGTTTCGGTCTTCACGGAGAAGTCTGGAGGTGTGCCTAACGTAGTGAATACAAGCAGAGAGAGGGTAAGTTTAGAAGATAGGATACACAAAGAAGAAGTTAAAAATCACTTAGGAAAGTTAGATGTCAGCAAGTCACCAGGTCCTGATGAAATGCATCCCAGGATACTCAAGGAGCTGATAGAGGAGGTATCTGAGCCTTTAGCTATGATCTTTGAAAAATCATGGCAGACAGGGGAGATTCCAGAAGACTGGAAAAGGGCAAATATTGTGCCCATCTATAAAAAGGGGAATAAGAACAACCCAGGAAATTATAGACCGGTCAGTTTAACGTCTGTCCCAGGGAAGATAATGGAGCAGGTAATTAAGGAAATCATATGCAAACACTTGGAAGGTAATAAAGTGATAGGGAATAGCCAGCATGGGTTTGTGAAGAACAAGTCATGCCAAACTAATCTGATAGCTTTCTTTGATAAGATAACGAGCCTTGTGGATAAGGGAGAAGCGGTGGATGTCATATACCTAGACTTTAGTAAGGCATTTGATACAGTCTCGCATGATATTCTTATTGATAAACTAGGCAAATATAACTTAGATAGGGCCACGATAAGGTGGGTGCATAATTGGCTGGATAACCGTAGTCAGAGAGTGGTTGTTAACGGTTCTAAATCCTGCTGGAAAGGGATAACAAGTGGAGTTCCTCAAGGGTCTATTTTGGGACCCGTACTATTCAATATCTTCATCAATGATGTAGATATTGGGATAGAGAGTACGCTTATTAAGTTTGCAGATGATACCAAACTGGGTGGGGTTGCGACTTCTTTGGAGGATAGGGACATAATTCAAAATGACCTTAGCAAGTTAGAGAAATGGTCAGAGGTAAACAGGATGAGGTTTAATAAAGAGAAATGCAAAGTGCTCCACTTAGGAAGGAACAATCAGTTCCATACATACAAGATGGGAAGCGACTGTCTAGGAAGGAGCATGGCGGAAAGGGATCTAGGGGTCATAGTGGACCACAAGTTGAATATGAGTCAACAGTGTGATGCTGTTGCAAAAAAAGCAAATATGATTCTAGGTTGTATCAACAGGTGTGTTGTAAGCAAAACTCGTGAAGTCATTCTGCCGCTCTACTCTGCACTAGTTAGGCCTCAGCTGGAGTACTGTGTCCAGTTCTGGGCGCCACATTTCAAGAAAGATGTGGAGAAATTGGAAAGGGTACAGAGAAGAGCGACAAGAATGATTAAAGGTTTAGAGAACATGACCTATGAAGCCAGGCTTCATGAACTGGGCTTGTTTAGTTTGGAAAAAAGAAGATCGAGGGGGGACATGATAGCGGTTTTCAAATATCTAAAAGGGTGTCACAAGGAGGAAGGAGAAAATTTGTTCCTCTTGGTTTCTGAGGACAGGACAAGGAGTAATGGGCTTAAAGTGCAGCAGGGGAGGTTTAGATTGGACATTAGGAAAAAATTCCTAACTGTCAGGGTGGTCAAATATTGGAATAAATTGCCAAGGGAGGTGGTGGAATCTCCCTCTCTGGAGATATTTAAGAACAGGTTAGATAGACATCTGTCAGGGATGGTGTAGGTGGAGCTTGGTCCTGCCTTGAGGGCGGGGGGCTGGACTCGATGACCTCTCGAGGTCCCTTCCAGTCCTATGATTCTATGATCTATGAAAGAAAAAGAAACACATTCAATATGCACGCACGGAGGTTTTTTTTCCCTCCAGTTATCAGTTTCTGTGTTTATTTCACTCACGAGTAAGTTTTCAATTGAATTGTCAGGTAGTGCTGCTCTACTAGCTGATTTCCATGTGACATAGTATTCTTTATGCGATACTGAAGTTTCATGTGCAGGTATTCAGTCTTTCAACTTCCTCCAACCTCTACTGATGCTCCAACCAGATGGATCAGACAGTACTGATACATTTGAAGTATTACTGTTAAAAATGAAACAGGGTACCCAGTACAGAACCTGCTTTTCCATGCTCCAGAAGAGCCAGTCTCTTGTGTAGATCTCTCTATTTGGGAGTTTTTGTCAGCAGATGAGTGGAAAAAGCATGATTTTTAGCATCTTTTGTTATATTACTTGGCATCTGAAAACAACTACCTGAGAAACAACTGCATTTGAGCAACACTGTTTTTATCAAGAAGTCCAATATCAGGGTCTAATGCCACTGTTGTTACACTATGTCCTGTGCTAGTCATAAGTTCTTGCTCTTGCTGCACAGCATCTCTGAGATCCTCATTTTCTGCCTGTGAAGTCTATAAATGGAGCCTAGATTCTGCATCTATTGCTACTGTTGGTATTTC
The DNA here is from genome assembly GCF_049634645.1 of Pelodiscus sinensis. NCBI lineage: Eukaryota > Metazoa > Chordata > Testudines > Trionychidae > Pelodiscus > Pelodiscus sinensis. The sequence continues at coordinate 5,435,228 of NC_134721.1, read as the reverse complement.
TGTGTCTTGCCTCCTCATTTTGAGGCAGTGGCATTGAAATGTCATTTGTGGGTACAAAGTTTTCATCATCAGAACTGGAAATGTCACTGTCAGTGTGGTCACCATCTAATTGCTGAGGCATCTTTTCTATGAAAAATGATGTTATTGGCTTTTCAACTCTTAACTGCTGCTTCATTCTGTTGCTTTCACCATCTCTTACTTGCACCACTTTCACATCTTTGCTTCATATTTATAAAGAGGTTCTTTTAAACCACAGTAACACACAATAAATTAATTCACTATTGGTTATACAAAACTATAATTGTACATACTTCACAATGAATATTATACAACAAAGTTTGGGGTTGTTACTTACTATGGCCCTTATAGCTTTATTTCAAAGTCTTGACATTTCATCTAACATGTTCCTGTTATTAAATTATTCTAATAACTGGTGCAATATGAATATGAACACGGGATGATTGCCAGATTTAAATATAAAGTTGATTAAATAACTATAATTCAAAGTTCATCATCACAAAAAAGCCTTTAAAGCTGAATCTAAAATTGGACGAAGAGGTAGCTTACAGCTGAGCCTGCTACGGTTATTGTAAACGAAGGCACATAAGAAAAAACAGAAATATGAAAATCTATGCAGAGATAAAAAAGTAATTAAAAGGTTAAACTCACCCTCAGACTAAGCAAAATCACTTTCCAGTAACAGCATTAATTATGACTTTCAAAACCTTTAAATGATGCAAAGACTGTAAACAGCGTTTCATAACGTAGAATCACTAATCACAGAAGCTGCTTCAGTCTCCAGTCACACAGATGAAAATTCAGATGTGACCAAAAAATTGGAGAAGGCCCAGGTCCCACAATGATTTAAATCTGTTTTTTGCAGGTGTGTGTATATATATATATAGCTTCTTTTGGGCATGTCTACACAGCAGGGCTAAAGCTGAAATAAACAACGCAACTTGAGCTGTATCAATTGCATAGCGTAAGTTGAAATAGCTTATTTCAGCTTTTGGCGCTGTTTACACAGCAGGAAGTCTGAGAGAGCACTCTTCCTCTGACTTCCCTTACTCCTCGTACAATGAGGGTTACAGGAGTCGGAGTTAGAAGTCCTCCATCTTGACATTATTTCAACATTATGTTGAAATAACTGCTTGTAGTATAGACGCGGACTTTGTTATTTCGGAATAACTGATGTTATTCTGAAATAACACTGTGGTGTAGATGTAGCCCTTGTTGTCTCTGTTATAACTGCAAGGTGCAGAATAAATGGAAATGACTTGGTAGAAAAATGTCAAAATTTGAGGCCTCTTTGTCTCCTAAAGCCCAGGCCAATTGTCCCTCCAGGCCCCCTCCCGATAGGGCCTGTGTCTAGAGTTGCCTCAGGTAGCATCCTCAGAATTCATGAGATTGGACTGGGGGGAGGGGAGGCTTTGTTCTGCCCCTCCTGTGCATTAGACAGTGCTAAGAAGGGAAGCTACTGGCTGCTTTTTTCCTAAGGCCTAACAGGTAGCCCTGCAGGCATTTTCTCCCTGAGGCACTCCCCTACCGTGGCTCCTCTCTGCAGAAGCATGAACCCTATCTTGTCAATTGCAAGCGCGTATTTCTTCCCTATATTTTATTGCAAACTATTTATGGCGTAGGGGAATACCCCCAAACATCCTACTTCATGTGATTTCTGCTGTAGTCATGGTTCCATCTAGAGTGCACGTTAATCACCATGACCTAATTTTTTCAATGCGGATAGAACATGTGGAGCCAAAGGAACTAAATTTTTAACAGAGCATTAATTAACGTCAGTTCTTGATTATAATTCAAGTTAACCCTGGCTCCAAAAGAGCCTGTAGAAGAAAGCATGGTTTAGTAGATCTGTTTCTCTTTCATTATCTTGTCCATTGTTTCACAGCCTGGACTTCATTTCTATTTTTGTTACATTTCTTTTGACTCCTGATGTTACTATTTTCGGTCAGATCCTTATCTACATTTTAAAGTTCCCCCACTAAGACCAAACTGGATCTTTCTCACTGGTTGCAAGCGACACACTCAGGGAGAGAACTAGCGACACCTCTCTCTATCGGTATAAAAGCTCAGGGAAGCTGCTTTCAACAGCTAGTTTTGTCACTTCTGCCCCCTATCTATTAAAAAAAAATTGGCCCCTTATGTGATGAGCCACAAGAGAGCATTGTTATGTGAATTAAGCCTCATACGTTTCTCTTTAGCATGACAGTACTCTATGGCTGATTAGGTTTATCATAATATTTGTGATCAGATAGCTAGGCAGTGGCAGGTGGAAACACTAGTGTGTCTCACCCGTGTGAGTAATGGAAAAGGCAAGATATCTTTTCTCTTGACCTTCCTTTCCTGCTGAGACTCTGTCTCTACATTTTTGTGATATTAGTCATTGGACAGCTATGTGTGTTTGGCTCCAGCCCAGCTTGCTGCCCCATGTGGGTGGGTTCCTCTACCCAGGCTGAGCTGTAGCGGTGGGGCAACCTGTGAGTTGCAGAAAATATGCACTTTCTGAATATCAGTTTGTGCTGCTCTTCCTGTTGAGTTCTCTGTAACTGGCTAGCTACGTGTTAGAGAATGTATAATACCTCTGCATTCTGGCCAGTGCGTCCTTTAGGGCACGTCTATATTTACCGGAAGATGGACACTCTGTAGGTAGATCGTCTCACATTCCATTTAGTGGGTCTAGTACAGACCCCCTAAATCGAATGCAGAGGGCAGCTCTCACCAGTGTCCAGTACTCCTCCTTTTGCGAGGCGTAAGGGAAGCCAATGTGAGCATTTGCTCCCATCAGCCTTCTGCAGTGTGGACACCATCAAGGCTCAGCTTAAGATAAACTGACTCCAGCGGGTGCATTTTGCATAGCTGGAGTTGCGCACTATAAGCTGACCCAGGCTATAGGGAGTTAGAACATTCATCATAGGGCAGCTGTGGAATCCATGCGGTGAAATCACCTCTAAAGTCCATGCCTTGACCTAGCCAAAACCTTGTGGTGGTGACTTTAAAAGAGCCTTTCAGTGGCATTAGAAGCCCTTTATTGAGCAATAAAAAATTAGAGCTATAAAATACATCTTTGGGAATAGTTTGAGGAGAGCTGTGAACAGTGGTGTAGTAGAGAGAAATGTATCACACGAGGGAGAAAGTCTGTGTGTCCATAAAGAAAGAGGCGTAGTTAAACTGGTAACATGCACATTCCGCATAGCATGCCACTGTACAGCACTTGTACCCCAATGCACATGGAAGCAGAACCCTCTTGCTTTGGGCGAGGTTTCTTCTTATCCACACGATAAAGTACCTTTGAACTGAAATTTCCTCCGTACATGCAGTGCTCCTAGACTGAAATGGGGCCAGTTGTCCGAGAGAGACTTGTGCAGTAAGTCTTTGAAGTCAGCCCTGGTAGACCACTAGCAGAACTATAGCCTCATGCCACTTTTCCTAATGCATGTAAAGACCTTGTTTTGATAGGAAGGCATTCATTAGCAGTTTACATACTTGTGGAGTAGGAGAAAGGCCCGACTGAGTAAGCCCAATTGAGATTGGGCCTTGTGTCCAATTCTGGGCACCGCCTTCCAAGAAAGGTGTGGAGAAAATGGAGAGGGTCCAGAGAAGAGAAATACAAATGATTAAAGGACTAGTAAACATGACCTATAAGGAAGGCTGAAAGAACTGGGTTTGTTTAGTTTGAAAAAGAGAAGACTGAGAGTGGACATGATAGCAGCTTTTAACTACTGAAAAGGGTGTGTCAAAGAGGAGGGAGAAAATCTCTTCTCCTTAATCTCTGATGATAGAGCAAGAAGCAATGAGCTTAAATTGAAGCAAGGGAGGTTTACATTGGACATTAGGAAAAACTTTCTGTCAGGCTGGTTCAACACTGGAACAAATTTCTGAGGGAGGTTGTGGAATCTCCATCACTGGAGATATTTAAAAGCAGGCTAAACATCTATCTGGGATGGTCTAGACGGTGCTTGGTCCTGCTACGAGGGCAGAGGACTGGACTTGATGACCTCTCGAGGTCCCTTCCAGTTCTAGGATTCTATGGTTCTATGATTACTTCCCAGAAGGACCCTGCTTTTCAAAGTCCTATCCTGCTACCCTATAACTGTAGTCATAGTATTGCAACCACAAAACGCTGCCCCTTGAAACATAAAACCTTCCCATCGCTCATCCATTCCATAGTGCAAAACGGGATTGTCCGTGGCAATACTCTTCCAATGAGCATGAGGTCATTGTGTACCATACTCATGACTCAATGCAGCTGGGAGATGACTGTGAGGACAGACCTTGCTTGTCTCATTTGCTGCACTTATAAAAAACTGATTCATATTGGAAAATGGCAAAGAGGTTTATATCACACCTCCCAAATTATGACTGTTGCATGATGTTAGGTTTAGGACAGACAAAAGATGATCCCCCTGTTTCAGCATGCTATAAGAAAATATGCAATTAAAGAAAAAGTAACTCACCTCTTTCTAGGAACATTGTGTCTTGACTAATCAGACAACTCACACAGCTTTGGGATCAGCGGTGACTGTAAAAGATGCCCTCTTGGTAGCAAGTGAACAGGCATAACATCCAGAGGTAGGGAGGGGGATCACTGGTAGTCATTATGGACAAGTCTTAAAGTTTGCAAGACACCTCTCGGCCTCTGATTTGGTTCTAGATTATTGTTGCTAAAAATAGATATACTTTAATTCAGTTGTATTCTCTTCAGGTGATCTTTGACCCATCTCTTAGAAATGAATGGCAGGGGCATACTGGAAGACTTTTCCAGAAGAGTAATTTCTTCTGTTATGTCTTAAGTTGCATTCATGAGGGGTCCCATTCAGCCATTATTTAATGATGGCCCCCAAGATGCAAAATCTTGAGAGGGCCAGTAAGCAGAAGAGGTGAGAGTCCTCCATTAAGGGGTTGATTCTGTTCCCCAGAAAGTGCCAGTGGTTGGCCTTCTAGACACCATACAAGTACAAACACCCAGACCCTCATTGGGGAGATGACAGGCCCAAGCATTCTTCTTTGTCTGGCAGTTGAAGGTCTGAGGTTCCTTCTGAATGTGAAGCAGCTGAACAAAAGGAGGGTAGCCCCAGATAAGGAGCTTTGAGTTCATGGGGTTTCTGAGGTAACGAGAAAATAATGGTTTATTTTGCTGGTAGGATCGCACGAGACTATATAGAGAGACAGAGGCCCAAGATGGCTGCTCCTTGGGACAGGACAGTGGTGCCTGGTGTGAGGTATTGCAGGACATCTAGTAAATTCTCTGACTCTACTGCGCATCTGATTTCTGCTCTAAGTGAGCAACTGAGTTGTGATGCCCCTGTGATAGATAGGAGGAGTGACGCCCAGCACCCGGTGACTATGGGGTTAAATTCAGATAGCTAGCAAGAGTGTTGGCAGGGAGCCAGAAGAACCAATGATAATACGGTGCTGAAATTTGAACTGTATACGATACCTTGCCAGCTTTCTTTGTGTGGGGAAGTTAAGCCAGGAGTTGAGAGGGACAGAATGATTTAAACTGTAGGCAGGACTACCATGTCTCCAAGGAATTCAGGGCATGGAAGTGGACTGAACCAGGGAGGATCATGAGTAAATAAAGGGAAAAAGAGAATCTAGTAGCAATCAGAATATTTTTCTTTATTTTTGTGGTTAGGCTTTGTGTGATTCTTTGCCTCCCCATCCCCATTATTAAGGGCCCAAAAGCAAGCTATTCCGCTGCATAGGAAAGCTAGAAAATATGGCAAAAAAACCGCCGTGGCTTAACCATGAGATCTTGCATGATCTAAAAATAAAAAAGGAGTCTCATAAAAAATGGAAACTAGGACAAATTACAAAGGATGAATATAGGCAAACAATATAGGAATGCAGGGGCAGGATTAGAAAGGCAAAGGCACAAAATCAGCTCAAACTAGCTACAGGCATAAAGGGAAACAAGACGACATTCTATAAACATATTAGAAGCAAGAGGAAGACCAAGGACAGGGTAGGCCCATTGCTCAGTGAGGAGGGAGAAACAGTAACAGGAAACTTGGAAATGGCAGAGATGCTTAATGACTTCTTTGTTTCGGTCTTCCCTGAGAAGTCTGATGAAGGAATGCCTCACATAGTGGGAAGGGGGTAGGTTTAGAAGATAAAATAAAAAAAGAACAAGTTACAAATCACTTAGAAAAGTTAGATGTCTACAAGTCACCAGGGCCTGATTAAATGTATCCTAAAATACTCAAGGAGCTGATAGAGGAGGTAGCTGAGCCTTTAGGTATCATCTTTGGAAAATCATGGAAGACAGGAGAGATTCCAGAAGACTGGAAAAGGGCAAAGATAGTGTCCATCTATAAAAAGGGAAATAAGAAGAACCCAGGAAACTACAGACCAGTCAGTTTAACTTCTGTGCCAGGAAAGATAATGGAGCAAGTAATTAAGGAAATCATATGCAAACACCTGGAAGATAATAAGGTGATAGGGAACAGCCAGCATGGATTTGTAAAGAACAAATCATGTCAAACCAATCTGCTATCTTTCTTTGATAGGATAATGAATCTTGTGGATAAGGGAGAAGCAGTCGACGTGGTATACCTAGACTTTAGTGAAGCATTTGATATGGTCTCGCATGATATTCTTATCAATAAACTAGGCAAATACAACTTAGATGGGGTTACTATAAGGTGGGTGCATAACTTGCTGCATAACCGTTCCCACAGAGTAGTTGTTAACGGTTCACAATCCTGCTGGAAAGGTATAACAAGTGGGGTTCCGCAGGAATCTGTTTTGGGACTGGTTCTGTTCAATATCTTCATTCACGATTTAGATATCAGCATAGAGAGTACGCTTATTAAGTTTGCAGATGGTACCAAGCTGGGAGGGGTTGCAACTGCTTTGGAGGATTGGGTCATCATTCACACTGATCTGGACAAATTGGAGAAATGGTCTGAGGTAAACAGGATGAAGTTTAATAAGGACAAATGCAAAGTGGTCCACTTAGGAAGGAACAATCAGTTTCACACATACAGAATGGAAAGCGACTGTCTGGGAAGGAGTACGGCAGAAAGGGATTTAGGGGTTATAATGGATCACAAGCTAAATATGAGTCAACGCTGTGACACTGTTGCCAAAAAAGCAAACATGATTCTGGGATGCATTAACTGGTGTGTTGTGAGCAAGACACTAGAAGTCATTCTTCCGCTCTACTCTGTGCTGATTAGGCCTCAGTTGGAGTATTGTGTCCAGTTCTGCGCACCACATTGCAAGAAAGATGTGGAGAAATTGGAGAAGGCCCAGAGAAGAGCAACAAGAATGATTAAAGTTCTAGAGAACATGAGCTATGAAGGAAGACTGAAAGAATTGGGCTTGTTTAGTTTGCAAAAGAGAAGATTGAGGGGGGGCATGATAGTGGTTTTCAAGTATCTAAAAGGGTGTCACAAGGAGGAGGAAGAAAAATTGTTGTTCTTGGCCTCTGAGGATAGAACAAGAAGCAATGGGCTTAAACTGCAGCAAGGGAAGTTTAGGTTGACCACTAGGAAAAAGTTTCTAACTGTCAGGGTGGTTAAACACTGGAATAAATTGCCCAGGGAGGTTGTGGAATCTCCATCTCTGGAGATATTTAAGAGCAAGTTAGATAAATGTCTATCAGGGATGGTCTAGACAGTACTGGGTCCTGCCATGAGGGCAGGGGGCTGGACTCGATGACCTCTCGAGGTCCCTTCCAGTCCTAGTATTCTATGATTCTCTATCTAAGGGTACAGCTTCACTATGTTTTTTCCCAGAAGAGGTATGCAAATAACGCTTGCATTTGCATACTGTTGTCCAGGTTTTTTTTCCAGAAGAGGCTTTTTCGCCATTTGCCCCCCATCTACCTGGGGCCAAATGTTGAAATCCCCCCCCTTTCTAAAATCCCCTTATTCCTTGTAAAATGAGGTTTTAAAGGGGCTTTCAAAAGGGTTTTTATCCCCAACATATGGTCCTGTGTAGACAGGGCCAAATGTTGGAAAAACCCCTTCCAGGAAAAGAAAACGGAAGAAGGTATGCAAATGTGAGCACTATTTGCATATCTCTCGACTGGAAACAGCCAGGAAGTCATGAGCTGCTGTACCTATGTTTGTTTATGAGCCACTGGCTCATTGAGGATGCAGAATCCTAGCATGAGGCTTAACAATGGCTCGTTAAATATAGTGCACAAATTCTGTCCTGAGGTGTTGCACATGGATCGAGAGAGTCTGAGGCACGGGTAGGACTTTGTTAGAGGTGTGATATGTTACTGATATAGTTATGCCAGTAGAAGCCCTAGTATAAACGCAGTTCTATGGTCCAAGGAGTGCTTTGGCTGATCTGGTTTATTTTGCATCTCCCCTAGCTATGTGAGGATAGCTGTACCGGCAAACCCTTTTTAGTGCAGACCAGGCCTGTCTTTAGTCACTCCAAGGAAGCGGCAGGGAGGAAAAGCAACACTCAGGTTGAAATACAGAGGCATAGCCCATCTCCAATCTTTTCTGGGATCATCCCAACCATACAGAACCTTCCGAACCTGGGGAGCTGATCCTATCCCCTATTATTCTTTGTATTATGGCACTGTCTAAAATCCCCAGCTGATATTGTGGCCCCACTGAAATACGCAACGAACACACAGTCCCTGTCCCAAATATTTTAAGACCATAAGAACGGCCAGAATGGATCTGACCACGGCTAGACTGCAGGCTTCTTCGGAAGAAGCTTTTCCAGAAGACATCTTCCGAAAAAACTTCTTCCAAAAGAGAGCGTCCACACTGCGATAGCCCATCGAAAAAGCAATCTGCTTTTTCAAAAGAGATCATCTATACTGAATGGATGCTCTCTCGCATGATCTAGCTCTTTTTAAAACCCTGTTAAATACTGGTCTTCACAACCTCCTCTGGCAAGGAGTTCCACAGGTTGATTGTGCGCTGAGTGAAGAAAAACTTCCTTTTGTTTGTTTTATACCTGCTGCCTATTAATTTCCTGTGGTGACCCCTAGTTCTTATATTGTGGGAATAAGTAAATAACCTTTCCTTATTCACTTTTTCCACACCAGTCATGGTTTTATAGACCTCTAGCATATCCCCCCTTAGTCTCCTCTGTTCTAAGCTGAAAGACACTCCCCACATTCCCCTTGCACATCAGAGCCTAGGGGGGCCCAGGCTAATAGATTTTGTGGGCCCTCTATGCTCTGATGTGGGGCCAAATATGAGGGGTTCAGTATGTGGGAAGAGGCTGACAGGAAGCCAGTTTGCGGTGTGGAGTCTGGATGGGAGGGAGGGCGCAGGAGTGGAGCACCAGAGTCAGCTTCCTGATGCTGGGAGGGGTAGGGGGTGCAGTTCCGAGCCTCAGGGGCCAGATCCGAAGAAGTCGAGGGCCAGATACAGCCCCCTGGGCCATTTAGCTTTTCTCTTCGCACCAAACACTGTTACACTGATCGCTCGTTCCGCTGGACTGTTCGTTCCTAAATGCAGCCCTAGTTTTATTAGGAAGAGCCGTGGTTCAGGAGCTGACATTGGATAGTTCTATAAAAAAAAACGAATATTCTGATGAATGAAATTACCTTCCTCCCCAGACCCAAAACACATTTCAAATGTCATGACATTCTGGAGATATCCTCTCTAAAACCAGAATGTACAGTTAACATTAACCTGCCCAATAGCTCTGAAAGACCAGCAACGTTTCTACTTCCCCTTTGACAAAAAGGGAAACTGAGCCAGAGATGTTAAGTGATTTGCCCAGGGTGCACAGTAAACCAGTGGCAAACAGTGGGGATTAGCCCATAAGGGCTGCTAGCAAGTCAATGCAAGAAGCCCAAAATTTCCTTCCTTCTAGATTCTCTTGTCTCCGGGCAGTAGCTGGGGGTATGGGAGCGAGCAGCCATGTGTGAGGCATATGTCTCTTCACTAGTGGTTCTCAGTTGGCAAAGACATGATGTACATTGCAGACATTATCCCGGCAGCATGACAGTCCCACTGTGATGTCTATAGATGAATATACAGCACAGCAATATGTTTCACTATCGATTACTGCCTGGGTTAAATGGAGACATATTTTACTTTGGGTAGAAATTCCTGATGGTTGAGCATCTAACTTCAGAGAGAGGGGGATGGTAGGAGATAGCTCAAGGGACGATGGTAGGAATTAAAACTGTTTATCTGTAGGTCTGGTGTCGCAATCCAGTCCAGGTTGGTTGTGAATGAAAGCTACTAGGCTGTGGAAGGAGGTTAGTGATCTCAGTGCAGTGCCTGATGGACAAGTCTTTCCTTCTCCAGAGTCACCGCCTCTTCAGAGCAGCCACAACAGAGAGACTATGGATTGAATGGCCATGTAAATGGACTTAGCCTTCCACTTCTACAAGTGGAGACATGCTGGCAGAGGATCCTGGAGACTTTACTGTGCTGTGGCCCACACATTGCCTGTTTGAATAAACAAAGGCTTCATTTTCTAGACTTTAGCCAGAGCAGTGGTTCGTACCCAGAGGTACACGGGGTAAGGGGTACACAGAACTCTTTCAGGGGTTCTAAACTCCTCTAGATCAGTGATTCTCCAACAGTGATTCTGCAACCCTCATGGAGGTCTCGGGACAGGTTTAGAGGGTCAACCATTTTAGATCTGCAAATTTTGCCACTGTGCTGTTTGTCTCTGTTTTCAAAATCATTTATGAATATGTTGAACAACACTAGCTGCAGTATAGATTCCTGGGGGGGTGGGCACTTCTACTTACTTCTCTCCATACTGAAAACGGACTCATTTTTTCCTACCCTTTGTTTTCTTTTAACCAGTTGTCAGTCTGTGAGAGGACCTTCCTTCTTATCCCATGTCAGTTTACTTTTCTTAAGAGCCTTTGGTGGAGGACCAAAGGACCAGAAAGCTTTCTGAACATTTGAGCACACTATATTCACTGGAACAAAAGACCGGACTATGCAGCGCTTTAAAGACTAACAAATTGGTTTATTAGGTGATGAGCTTTCGTGGGCCAGACCCACTTCCTCGGATCTGTGGGTCTGGCCCGTGAAAACTCATCACCTAATAAACCATCTTGTTAGTCTTTAAAGTGTGGCATAGTCCTGTCTTTTGTTTCAGCAAGACCAGACTAACACGGCTACATCTCTATTATATTCACTGGAAATCCTTGTTCATCTGTTGATCTTCTCAAAGCATTCTAATTAGTGAGGGATGCTTTCCATTTATTTGCCGACTTTCCCCAAAAATTGTGTTAATCAATGTGTCTGATAATTCTGTCCTTTACTACTAACATTTCAACTAGTTTGACTAGTAGTGAAGTTAGGCGTACCAGCCTGTCATTTCCAGGATCACTTCTAGAAAGTTTTTTTTAAAATTAGCATCACATTAGCTATTCCATAATCATCTGCTAACGAAGTTGATTTAGTTACATAGCATAGTTAGCAGTTCCACGGTTTCGTACTTGAGTTTCTTTAGAAATCTTGGGTGAATATCATCTGGTCTTGGTGACTTATCACTGTTCAATTTATTAATTTATTCCCAGACAACCTGGACTGACACCTCAGTTCGGGACAGATCCTCAGATTGCTCACCTCAAAAGAATAATTTACGCATGGGACTCTCCCTCACATCTGGTGCAATGAAGACCAATGCAAAAAATTCATTTATATTCTCCACAATGGCCTTATCTTCCATAAGAGCTGTTTTAGTATTATTATTCTTAAGATTCCTTCAGTTTTGATGCGATTGAGTCAAAACTCGAAACAGTGCAAATCCTACTAAATGACATCGATAAGAAAGCGAAGGAGATTGGCCCAACTATCCACACTGGAAAAACGAAGTGGATGAAAAATGCATATTATTCAGAGTATGTCATGCAGCTGGATGGACAGTCCAATGAGCTGGTGGATCAACATGTACATCTTGGACAAATGTTGCAGATGGACTATGAGTTGGGCCTGGAGTTCAGCAGGAGGAGGAGGTCGGGTTGGATTGCCTTTGGGAATCCGCACAGTGTTTTTGCTGATTCCAAACTTCCCATTGCTGCAAAAGCCCATCTCTTCTGGTAACTCTGTCTGACTGCAAAACCTGTAATATGACACTTACAGAAGAATCAAAGGTGTCAATCACCCAAAGAGTAATGGAGAGATGCATGGTGGGTGTAAGTAGGCTACAGCATGTTACAATTGACGATTTGTGCACGAGAAGCGGTGTCAATGATATCATCCAAGTTATGTATGACCGGAAAAGGAGATGGGCTGGCCATGTAGCGAGACTGACACACAGCAGATGGACAGCGCATTTACTCCACTGGTATCCATGAGACAAGAAAAGAACAAGAGGAAGGCCTCCAGCACGTTGGATGGATCCTTTAAGGAGGATCCATGGAAGAGCATGGACGAGAATTGTGCAAATGAGGATGGTGTGGAAAAGTTGCACTCTGCGTTGATGGTGAGACTATCTGCATTGATGACATCAAGGATCTTCTGAGTATTCCAAGTAAGCTTTCCTCCAGTGCTGATGTAGTTGTAATATTCTGCACTGATTAAGTCTCGGAGTGTTGTGTCTAGTTCTAGGCACCACATTTCAGGAAAGATGTGGAGCAATTGGAGAAGTTTCAGAGAAGAGCCACAAAAATGATTAAAGGTCTAGAAACCATGACCCATAAGGGAAGACTGAAAGAATTGGATTTGTTTAGTCTGGAAAAGAGAAGTCTGAGGGTATGTCTACACTTGCAGCCTATTTCGAAATAGGGCTGCAAATGTAGGCATCCAAAATTGCAAATCAAGCCCAGGATTTAAAAATCCCACACTTGATTTGCATGTATCCATGAGATTCCTCCTGCAATGAGGTTTAACAGGTAGTTCGAAATAGGGCTTTATTTCGAAATACCATTTCACTGCCACGTGTTGACGCGGGCAGTCACTTCAGGCTTGTAAATTTCAAAAACGGCCGGCAACATGCAAATCAAGCGCAGGATATTTAAATCCTGGGCTTGATTTGCAATTTTGAATGCCTACATTTGCAGCCCTATTTCGAAAGAGGCTGCAAGTGTAGACACACCCTGAGAGAGGACATGATAGCAGCTTTCAAATACTTAAAGGGTTGTTACAAAGAGGATGGAGAAAAATTATTCTCCTTAACCGCTGAGGATAGGACAAGAAGCAATGGGCTTAAACTGCGGCAAGGGAGGTTTAGGTTGGACATTAGGAAAAAAATCATAACTGTCAGGGTGGTTCAGCACTGGAATAAATTGCCTAGGGAGGTTGTGGAATCTCCATCATTGGAGATGTTTAAGAGCGAGTTAGAAAAACAGCTGTCAAGGATCAAGGCTGAGCAAAATATGGCCCAGGGGCTGGATCTGGCCCATGGACCACCCTCCTCGGACCCACAGGCACACAGCTGCCAGTGGTTTAAAGTGCAGTCCCAATGTTCCTCTGCTCTGTAGGGAGGGGGGAAGCTTTGTGTGATCTCCCCACCCCCAGCCCAGTGCTCTGCTGCTATTGGTCAGAAACAACTGGCCAATTAAAACTGACCTCAGGTAATCTCTCAGCTCCAATTGGCTGGAAACAGCCAGCCAATCAGAGCTGAAAGATTGGCCTGGGAGCCTGGGGGCAGGGCAAGCCTCTTCCCCCACCCAGAGCTGAGAGCCCTGTGGATGGAACAGCCTGTTTTTCCAATTGGTCTAGGGCTGCAACAGGCAGGGAGCCCAGCCTGTCTTGGGGGTGCTGCAGGCCAGGAGATGTTTAGGTAAGCACCTCCCAGCCAGAGCCTGCCTGTGGCACCCCTGCCCCTCCTGCACCCCAATTCCCTCCCCCAGGTCACCAGCCAAACCTTCTGCACCCCCTGCCCCAATCACAACCCCTCCTTCACCCAAACACCCTCTCAGACCCCAGCCCATTTCCTGCACCCCAGTCCTTTACTCCGTGTGCCCTTCTGTACCCAGCCTCCATCCTAGACCCTCACCCCCTCCACAGAAAAGTGCAGCCCTTGACCACTTAGCAAAATCTTGGAGCAGCCTCCCACCAAAAATTATTGCCCACCCCTGATCTAGATGGTGCTTGGTCCTTCCATGAGGGCAGGGAACTGGACTTGATGACCTCTTAGTTCTAATAGTCTGTAATTCTCTGATTAGTAAGTTACATCTGAAGAAGGAAGCCTGCCACACAAACACTGGGGTCACTGGATGATCGAGGTGCCGATCTGCTGTCCCTCATGGAAACCCGTCAATAGAGCTGAGTGGGAACTGGGATTTCCGGTCCTTAGGGAATCTTGCTTTTCTGAAAAATACATCATTCTGATTCAGAATGAAAAGTCGCAACCTGTGACATTTCCCAGGGAGTAGATTAAAAAAAGAATCCTGTTTCAGAAAAATACGGAGGGATTTTTTTGTTTGAAAGTTTTCTGAGACAGTTCCCTGGCTGCCCAGCCAGCAAGTCAGCCAGGCAGATAGTGAATTGGGCAGCCCATCCACCAGCAGGGAGGCAGTGCAAGGAGTCAGCCCTGAGAGACTGGGTCACTAGTCAAGAACTGTGGGAGCCTTGAAACCCAGGGTCATCAGTGCAGGACGCCAGCAGGCTAGCTAGGAGATCTGATTGGAACCTGGCTGGTTTCCATGGAAAGTTTGGATGGAATCGCCGTGTTCCCCTAACACAATTCCCATTCTGTCTCCTCAGCATTTTCTGCTGGGAAAACTTCCGAAGAGCAGATTTGTTTGTTTCTCCTCTAGCGTTCAGCTTGCCCCTTTCCATGTGAAATCGCACTGCATCCTTGGCCCTGGCAGCTGAGCCCTGGGAAGCTATCTTTCCGTAACAAGCAATTTTTCTGCATCCAAGGAGAGAACTGGAACGGAGCCCAAGCTTGCGTGAGGAAGTGGAACGTGCATTCTGCTGAAAGATTCGCTTGCTCCAATTAAGTCCTGAAGCATCTTCTGATACTGTACCCCCCCGGAGAGACACTGACACCTTGAAAAATGTGCCTCTTGGCCCAGCCGGTTGAGCGTGGCGGGGGAAAGGCAGCTGGTGCTCATTAAGCAATGTAACCATAATGAGCCCTTGTTCCATAGGACCCCAGCACCATTAGTGGTTTTGATGTGGTATTTTGAGGACAAATTCCATACCTACTACTGCTGCTGAAGAGGGCTGCGGGGACACTTCCCGCACTGCCTACTTCAACACGAGCCCGCAGAGAGCACTGACCACAGGATGCTCACTGCTGTGACAGGGGTTCTCAAAGTTTGTTTTCTGAGCTCCTGTGTCACAACAACTGTTCCTCTTCATATAAAAGCCAGGGCTGGCGTTAAGGTAGGGGTGGGCAAGATACAGCTTGTAGGCCGGATTTGGCTCACCCAGCTGTTAGATCTGGCCCACGGCTACCCTGCTGCACCCCTGCCCTCGGGTCAGTCGAGATCCAGGGGTGGAGAAATGTGCAGTCATTCACTGGGAGCCATCAGCCGTTTTGAACATAGACCCTCAACCCCAGGTCTTGGTTGGCCTGGGGGCAGGGGAGTGCGTGAAGTCTCCTCACTCTACCAGGGGTGTAGGGCGCCTAGAGGGAACCATCAGCTGCTCAAAACGGCTGGGAATATTGCCAGTCTCGGGCGCTCCAAACTCATGAGTCAACACCAAATCTTGAGACTTGGATGAGCCAATGTTGGTCTTTGCATTTGCCTTCTGGTTTTTTAGCCTTTACCTTGAGGTTTTTCTCCTTTTCCCCTTCTGTCACCCGCTAGGACTGAGCTTTGCCTCAGTGGTTTCATTCAGGGAACAAGGCCCGTTCCTGCAGCTCTTTCTTTATGCATTTGCAAGCCAGAGGATTGCCTTACGAACAGAGCGCTCAGCCCCCCGTCAGTCATCACTAACATGCAAGCCTTAGTAAGCTGATTATTTGTATGTTGTTTGAATACAAATGAATCATTAGAAACATTAATAGAGGCAGCTTGACTTTGTAATTAGCCCTGTGTTTATACTGCATACATGAGTTGTTAATCTTCTCCAAACACATTTGAAATAATCAATCTGTATTTAAATAAATTGACATGCAATTGTATCTTAATCTACATTAAATTCTTATTTAGGAACCGCTAATTGCCAGCCATTATAAATGTTTCTGAGGCTAACAACAACTGGGTCTGATGGAGCACACTGTTTGCCTGGGAGTCGAAGCGCAACATGTGCTGAGTTACAAGTACACAGGAGTTTGCTCTTCCTGCAGCTTCCTCGTCAACTGAACGTTCCTGAGGACCTCAATCTGACATGGTTACAATATGATGTTTTGTACCTTTTGTACAGAGGTGGGTGAATCAGTTCTAGATTCCAATGCATTAATAAGGTTCAGCAGGTGCTAGATAAAACATCTCAGATAAGATGATTTCAAGAATGAGCCAGTTTTCATTTTGTCAGCCAGAGAAATTGAAAATAAATTGCTTAATGTCTAAAACGCATTTTTGGCAGCCTTAGCATTTTCCCTAGGTTGTTTAAATATTCATCTTTTTATTTGGTTTGTAAAAACAAACCCCATCTCCTCTTATTGTCACATCTGATCACCCAGATCCCAGGTGATAGAAGTATGGATGTTAAGCTGAAAATCATGTCTGCCAACAAATTTTATAGTCTCGGAGGGGGAGCTGCGTTAGTCTGTAACTTTTAAAAATAACTAGCAGTCCTGTAGCACCTTAGAGACTAACAAATATAATGTATCATGAGCTTCCGTGGGTAAAACCCCGATGAAGTGGGTTTTACCCACAAAAGCTCATGATATAATTTATTTGTTAGTCCCTAAGGGCACGTCTACACAGCAGGGCTAAAGCCGAAATAAGCTACGCAACTTCAGCTACATCAATTGCGTAGCTTAAGTCTACATAGCTTATTTTGCTTTTTTGTGCTGTCTAAACAGCAGGAAGTCAAAGGAAGAACACTCTTTCTCCAACTTCCCTTGCTTCTCGTAAAATGATGGTTACAGGAGTCGGAGTAAAAAGTCCTCCAACTCGACATTATTTCAACATTATGTTGAAATATCTGCTTGTAGAGTAGACGTCAGTTATTCCCAAATAAAACTGCTGTGCAGACGTACCCTAAGGTGCCACAGGACTGCTACTTGTAGTCTTCACCAAACATATGATATTGCTGTGTTTTCTTTAGCTTAAGTGAAAGAACTTTATCAGACAGCAGGAGAGTCAGGAACTCAAGGCTCTGTCCTCTGAGATTATCTTCCTTAGGCCTCCGGGAAGTCAGATAATCATTCTGTGCATCAGTTTGCCCATCTGTAAAATGGATGTAATGATTGCCCACTTCCCCGGGCTGCTCTGAAAATTGACGAGCAACCGTGTTCAAATTTTTTTTTAAAGGATGCCTTAAGGAAAGTGAAATAGTAAACCGTTTCTAGTTTGTGGCTAATTCATACCTCAGTTGCAATAATTGAGCTACAATTCTAGGGACCTCCTCTGAGTAAATGTTTGGTTGAGAGTGAGTGAGGAATAGACCGTTTTTGGTAAAGTCACTTCATCGTAACATTGAATTATTTTTCTTTGTCCCTTTAATTTCTGTTGTTTCATAGTTATTTACTTGCTGTTGTAGTAGCTGAAAATTTTTCCAGAGATTAAGGACGAGATTGTCAGTTGGTGTAAATTAAATTGGACTCCTTTGGAGCTTATTTATACTAGTTGAGGATCTGGCCACTTGAGTTCTTTTTTTTCACATTTTTTATTGGAAAAAGAAATCTGGCCCTTTTGTTGCTACTGACAAAAGACATTAAAAACACAGAGGAAATTTTTCTAATTTTTAGAGAGATGGGAGGAGGTTATAATGTCTCCTCTCCTCCCCCCAGTAACATAAAATGCTCTTATAGAGGCAAGAGTGGCACATCTTGTTTTAGACTTGCTTTGGACCATAACTATCAATAGTTGTATTATTGAACTGGCTGGAGGCCGCAACAGAGATTTGGAGTGCTGTTGTACTGACACGTGCACATTGTGAGAGATGGCCCCTGTCCCAGCCAGCTTGCAATCAAAGACGACAAGATAAAGGATGAAAGGGTCAAGGAAGGCATCAAGAAGGGACTTAAGGCAACAGAGGTAGGCTTAGCACTCAGGTTTTCCGAATCCCAATCCACTGAACTAGCTACTGGAACATGCCACTTCTATAATGCGTATCTGTTAGACAGGAGCCAGGCAAAAGAGCCCCAAGGCACAAACACCTTTTTTCCTTTACATCTCTGACTTTGGATGCAACAAGGTTTATCCAAGTTCCTCGCCTTCAATTCTATCGACTCAAGTTGATCAAAGTTCTTCCCCTTCAACTCTATTGATCTGCAACATGCCCAGCCACGTGGAAGCCAGCTTCCCGACTTGTCCAGGTAGAATTCAACTTTCCTAGCACCTCTGGTCAGTCGCTGCGGATTCTTTCCTTTTCCTTTTCCTCTTTGTTTCCACTTTTCATTGCCACTCACAGGATTTTCCTTGTCAGTGACTTGTTGGGATCCACTCTCAGTGCTTGAAATTGTATGTGTGCTACGTGCCTTTACTTAGTGAAAATCCCATTACCTTCACTAAATGCCCAAATCACCTTCCATTACTGTCACTGGAAAGACTCCTGTTGAAGGCCAATGGGAGCTGAATTAGACCCTAAACTATTGCTTATATGCATATTTCACAGCATTGTATTTGCCTCTCAGTAGCCGTCATTTGGCTGCAGTGCGCTATACATATTAATAATCTGTTTGCTTGTAGAGAGCGCCTTCCATCCTAAATGATCCGTCAGCACTTGACAAACATGATACAGAATCAATTCACTCACAACTCAAATCCTGCCACTTCTGCCGTGCAAGGCATACAATAACATTACACAGCGTAGGAGAGGAAACAGAGAAGGATACTGGATGCAGCTGAAACTAGGAGGAGTTTAGGTAATGTTAAGAAGCCAAGATTCATACCATTGACTTGCAAAAAGTACCAGGACGATATCACAAGACCATCTGTCTTAGAATTTGTCCAGGTATGCAGCAGTGTTTCATCTACAACTCATAACTATCTGCGTTTACTCATTCCGGTTACATTCTTTATCATGTCTCTCCTGCCCACGCTCATTTGGTAACATTTGCCATTGAATATTGCAACAATACACAAGGTTATTGAACCGGTTCTAACTCGTATCTGATAATAGCCAGGCTATAACGAATGGCTGACAAAAGAGCTAGGCGTTTTATTATTGACTGATTGATGTGATTATTTTAGACAAGATTGGTGAGTATTATCTTTTACTGGACAGCTTGGCTACATCTAGACAGGCATGATTTTCTGCAAATGCTTTGAACGGAAAAGTTTTTCCGTTAAAAGCATTTGCGGAAAAGAGCGTCTAGATTGGTACGGACGCTTATTCGCAAAAGCACTTTTTGTGGAAAAGCATCCGTGCCAATCTAGATGCAGTTTTGCGCAAGAAAGCCCCGATCGCCATTTTCATGATCGGGGCTTTTTTGCGCAAAAAATACCACGTTGTCTACACTGGCCCTCCTGTGCAAAAGCATTTGCGCAAGAGGGCTTTTGCCCAAATGGGAGCAGCATAGGATTTCCGCAAGAACACTGACAATCTTACATGAGATCGTCGGTGTTCTTGCAGAAATTCAAGCGGCCAGTGTAGACAGCTGGCAAGTTTTTCCACAAAAGCAGCTGCTTTTGTGGAAAAACTTGCCAGTCTAGATGCAGCCCTTCTGTTGGTAAGAGAGACAAGCGTTTGAGTTTACAAAGAAGTCCCCAGGAAGAGCTCTCTGTAAGCGCCAAAGCTTCTCTCTCTCACCAGCAGCATTTGGTCCAATAAAATATCTCCTCTCATCCCTCTTGTCTCTCTGATATCCTGGGACCAAAATGGCTACAACACTTCATGCAGATATGGGTACACCTAGCCTACATCCCTCTGTCAGCAGAGGGATGTAAATGAGGCACTTCGAAAGTGCAAATGAAGCAGGGATTTAAATATCCCATGCTTCATTTGCATAATCGCGTCCTGGCACTCTTTCGAGCAAGTGCCATTTCGAAGGTAAAACCACGGTCTAGACGCAGTTCTTTCAAAAACAGCAGGTTTTTTCAAAAGTTCCCGTACGCTTCATTTTTTGAGGAGTACAGGATCTTTTGAAAAAGCCTGCCATTTTCGAAAGAACCACGTCTAGACTGCGGTTTTACTTTCGAAATGGCACTTGTTCGAACGAGTGTCAAGACATGATTATGCAAATGAAGCATGGGATATTTAAATCCCCGCTTCATTTGCACTGTCGAAGTGCCTCATTTACATCCCTCTGCCAACAGAGGGATGTAGTCTAGGCACAGCGTAAGTGAATATTTTAGGCATTTCCAGGAAGTTTTCAGACTAAGGGCAGTGCTTAGTACTTGAGTTTGATTTTAGCTTCTAGATCATCTTCTAAGCTGAGAGTTGTGTTTTTGGGCATTTGTCTGTCTCTTAAATTTAATTCCTCTAGAGCCACTCTGCATTGCTTGGTGTTTATTTTCTCTTGCTGTAATGCTAAATAAAATACTTTTAAAGGCAAACTGGTTTATAAAGTGAAGTCAAAGCAAAATTGCAATCTTTGCTTGTTGGGTGACCCTTCTTGACTCCTGAATCTCAAACCTAGATGCAACCTCTCCTATAGAAAATACCATTCATCTCTCTGATCTTTGTCTTTTTAGCACTAATTCTCTTTTTTCTGGGGTTGAAATACTTACCTCCAGTCCATTCAACACCCTCAAAATTTGTTTTCTCTCTGTACACAATGATACTCGAGAAAAAGATCCTGTAGTCATGAATGCTTGATACACTGTAGGGTATTTCTAACTGGCTTTATGTGTCATTATTTTGATAGCAACTGTATGCTCCCTTATCTGCAGACATCACCAGGATAAGGACTTGCTAAAAGGTTTGTACTCTTCTAGCTTCTATTTTGGTGTGTTCTCTTTGAAGGTTGCCAGGAACTTGGTAACTAATACAGGATAGGAAGGACTTTTTGCTCATGATATTTAGTTCTTCAAGCCTCTGCTTTCTTTCTTTTTAAAAGCCCTTGTGTTTGTGGAGAAAAACTTGAAACTGTCACCCCTTATATGCTCCTAAACCAGAAGTGAAATAAAAAGAACCCATTATGGATCACTTTTTACATCTCATGTGTGTTTTTTTTTATCATTTTTTTAAGCTAATGGCTTTTATAACCAGTCTCTTACATTTTTTGTGGCCTAACATGATTGTTCCTTTTGAACATTTAGGCCATGTGTACACCACTCTGGGGATCGACATTGCAGTGATTGATCCACCAGCTGTCGATTAATCGCGTCTGCCGTTGACACAATAAATCAGCCTCTGAGAGTGCTCCTATTGATGTCGATACTCCACCATGATAAAGACAGTTCCCACTGACTTTCATGCGCACAAGACGCCACAGTGAGTATGTTGTCTTCGGCTACGCTATTTGTGTAGCTGAAGTAGATCGGCAGTGCAGGTAAGTGTAGTCAAGGCCTTAATGCTGGCACTCCTGAGGACTTAATGTTTAAAGCTATAGCATCTCTTTGATACTTTCCCAGACTTACCTGAGGAACGAACGGGTGAGGTAGTGACCTGCCTTTTGGATTTTAGCAGAGCCGGTCTTAGAGTCAGGAGAGCTGGGCAGAGACCTGGGGCAGCCATTTTCAAGGAGCTACTGACAGAACCAGTCTTACAGGCGGGCAGTGACCGCATTTTGGCCCGACCTCCCAAATCCTCCCCCCAGGTTTCCCTGGTTACTCCCTGACCCCCTTTTTGTTGTTGCTTGACAAATTTTACGTGGTGGGGTTTTTTTTTTTCTTTCGCTTGACACATTTTTCTCCAGTATTTTTTTTTAAACCATCTGGCAATGCTACGGGCAAGCCGAGCAGGCCGGAGCCGCCAGTTGATTAGGTCCAGCCCTGGACTTCAGCATATCGTTCTTGCTGAGGAGGTATACAAGTCATGGACATATAGGTGCTGGAACTAGAGCTGGGGGAAGCAGTGCTGCATCTCCTGGTTTGAGATGGTTTCCATAACGTAGCCTAAGGCCCAGTGTGCATTAGCCTTGGGAACTACAAGTTGTGGGCTACAAATTGCAGCGTGTTGGGAGAACATCCCATAGGAGGTCTCAACTTTCAGCTCTGACTGAGATGGAGTTTGGAGAAGATAGCAGGCAAGCAGAGAGGAGGCCACTGGGCTGTAATCCTGTTCCATGTTCTTGACAAAATTAGAATGCCTTGTTCTTGGTGATTTGTCACCAGTGAGATGTCTCCCGACGTGTTCTTCTCTCTGAAACGTTGCCAATGGCTGCAGCGGCGGCACACTGTATTAAGGAAGTGACAGAGCTGCTCTTCCTGGCATCAGCAACTATTTAAAGCAAGATCGTCTTTATTCCTAATTCTGTTTTTTCTGCAGCCCTATAACACATGCCTGTAATAAGAACTGTTGCAGGGACCTGGTTTCTATGGTAATACTGATGATTAGTCATGAGCCCCACTTCACAGCGGTTGCCCGTTTCAGCCGTTGATCCGGTTGGGGGGGGTGTTGACTAACTGAACTCTACCATCTGTTAAGGGCTAGGCCATATATTTATGAGTGTCATGTTAAGCCACTTCAGCGAGTGTGCACCGTATTAATTATCTAACTGCAAAGGAAAGGATATGATGATACACTGAAGCTTAATTATTTTTTGAAGCGCATTCACTGAAACCCTGTTGTGCTGACTTGCAAGTTGAAAATGGATTACCGTTCCTTCTGAGGAGACGCAATTCTGTTCCCTTGAAGGGCACACAAACGTCTTATAAATGGATGAATGGGCAGGCAGGTTTGCTGTTACAATTTAGCCAAATATTTTCTTGAACTCGAAGTTCAGATTTCTTCTGGTAGATGGGGGGTGCTTCAGGGAGCCTGTAAAAAATGTGCTTTCTGCTCATCTGTTTTTGGGTTGTCTGCTTTGGTCTTGATCCAGTGAGAGGATGGCTGGATGGATCTAGTTCTGAGGTCTAAAGTTAATCTTCCTCTCCGTCGTCTCTCTGAGGCCTTTCAAAGACAGGATGCTGAGGCGCTAGCAGACAGAAAGAAGTCTCCTAATGCAGATGCTGCTTTGCTCCCATCCAGAATGTCAGGTAGAGACAGAGGGTGAGATAAAAGAGGCTTTGTTTGAAGGAACAGTCTCCTTAGAGACAACATGTTGATGGGCACCATGTGGAGAATTGCTGTGACCAGAAGGTGCGCTCCCATCTTTAAGGTGCTCTGTAATAGAAAAATACCATGATATTATTCTCTGAGTTATAGAATCATAACACGCTAGAACTGGAAGGGACCTCGAGAGGTCATCAAGTCCAGTCCCCTGCCCTCACAGCAGGACCAAACACCATCTAGATGTCTGGCCAACCTGTTCTTAAATATCTCCAGTGATGGAGATTCCACAACCTCCCTAGGCAATTTATTCGTGTTTCACCACCCCGACAGGAAGTTTTTCCTAATGTTCAACCTAAACCTCTCTTACTGCCATTTCAGCCCATTTGTGGACTGCTTTGTGAAAAAGGGGAAACATCAGACACTATAGATAATGTTTTAAGTGCTGATACGTTCACTGACTGTTTTGCTGAGGGCAGGAACCCTCCTACATGAGGGATTTTGGTTCTGCTGAGGAAATTTCCACAACTGTGTGGAACTATTTTCCATTGCCGTTGCTGAAGAAGACCCATGCAGCCCTTCGCTGTATAAAACCAGCAGTAAGGAGAAGTATGGATGTGTTTGCACTTTTGTATATATCATCAGTGAGACCAAGAGAGGAATATTGCATGCAGATTGGTGCCTGCATTTTTAAAAGGACACTGAAATATTGGAGACAGTGCCGAAAGGATCCATCAGAATGGGATCAGGGCTATACAATATGCCTTAGAGCGAAAGACTTAAACTCAACAGATTAGCTTTATCACAAAAAGAGTCGGAGGTCATCTGAATTTGATGTGCAAGGCCTTCTATGGGGAGAGACAACTGAGTCTGAATGGGCTTTTTAATCTGGTGAAGAAAGGCATATCAACCACCATTGGCTGGCTGTTAAAGCCAGATGAATACATAGGCCCATATTTTTGCCAGTGACAGCGATTAACTCTTGCCATGGGGAAGGAGGGTTCTCCATCTGTGAAGTCTTCTGGAAAATGTGCTTTAACCAAGCCCAAACAATTTGTATCGGTACCTGAAGACGTTCCATGGACTGAGATCAGCCTAGGTGACATAATGGTCCTTTCTGGCCTTAAATCGGTGACAAAACATGCACAAGTGCATGTGAGCCATCACATCCTACTGTTGTGGAATCCAGCAGGGGGTGCTGCAAGCCAACAGTTTTGCACTGCCAGGGGGACTTTCTTTTTCCCGTTTATCTAACTGTAAACAAAAGATAAGTCCCAGGCATGCCAGCTTCTTCCTTAAAACCGCCTCTGACCAAAGGGAATTTGACTATGCAAACGTGCACACATTTTAAGATCAAGCTTAGAGGCCATTATGCCTGAAAAATGCCTGTGTGGTTTTTGGTTGCAAATCTCTAATCGCTCTGTGCTCCTCGTTTCTACAGAGGAATTGACAATAACAAAATATGTACTGTCATTCACTAACTTCCAAAAGTAACCTGGTTGCAGGGTTTTCTGTTTTCCCACCTGCTTTCTGTGCCACTGCTTTAGAAAAGGACCATTTCCCTACGTGGTTAAGCCTTTTCATGAGAGCTCTTACTGAAAATTTCCATTTTTTTCCCTCTCCCCTCCTTTTCCTCCTCTTGTCATGGGAAAAGGGCATAAAGTGCTGCAGCAACTGGGCAAAACCAACAATTTTTCATTTTTTTTAAAAATTTGGTCAAATTGGAAAATTTCCAAATTTAGGAATATGTCTGCTTTCAAAGTCAGACTGATCTTCGGAATGAGGGTGGATCATTCAATACATTTCCACTAGCCTTTTTAAATGTCCCCTATTAAAATCCAGTCTCTAATGGCGGGGGAGGGTCACCCTTCTTTTCTCAGAAGGGAGGGAAGAAAGTTTGGGAGAAAATGGGAGAGAGAGGATATGAAGAAAATCATGCCTGATTTTTCCTCTAGAGCCCACAAAGGCCCTTGTAAGGGAAGCAGGCAGGCAGGTGAGTTTACCATGTCACAGTGAATCAACCATTCTTGCGGTTAAGCTTGCTCATGAATGCACTGCATGTCAAAAGATGCCCGATAGAAAATGTCTGTATACCCTTCCCCCCATGGATAAAACTACAAAATGAAAAGTTATCTTTCTATAGCTGCGGTCCAAGGTCTCGTCTTGTGAGCACTTGCATGAGTCGTCTTCTGCTGTGCTGTTTTGTGTTGCAAAATGAGCAATGACATAAATAAATTGCATAGCATTGGGTGGCTCGGCGCTTCGGAAATTGTAATTCAGTAATAGTTCCCCTCAAACCCTGCAAGAGTGGACTTTGCAGTGAACGTCTGCAAGGCCTCTCCTTCACCTACTGTAGCTTATGTTAAAAAAAAAATGTGAATGATTTGTTAGGTTCAGAATGACCAGGTCTTAGATACTAAGCTTCTTTATTTGGTCAGTCTCCTAATCTAAGCCCTGTTATTGTGTTACAAAAACTCTCTCGGTTCTCAGTCTACAGTACACACCGCTAATTTGTAGCTAATCCTCCCTTGGTGGCATCTTTAATAAGAGTGCAGAGGTTTTTGTTCTTTTTTCAAAATAAGATGCACATGTGGCTGTTAAACCAGCATTTCTCTGTTTTGGATTATAAATTACACAATATACTAACAGCAAGCACAATTTTTTTCTGTAATCTTTTCTATTGGTTGTGGTGTGTGTGTGTGTGTGTGTGTGTGTGTGTGTGTGTGTGTGTGTTTCCAGCCAATCTAGGGTTGCCAACTTTCTAATCACACAAAACCGAACACCCTAGCCCCGCCCCTCCCCAGAGGCCACACCCCTTCTCCAAGGCATGCTGAATACAATCCCCTACGTCAGTGACTAAGCTCTCCTCCATCCTCACTGAGGCTGGGGCAGGAGGTGTGGTACAGGTGGGGGTGCGGCTTCTAACTGGGGGTGCTGGCTCTGGGGCGGGGCCAGAAACAAGGAGTTTAGGGTGCAGAAGGTGGCTCTAGGCTGAGGTGGGTGAGGAGAGGAGGGATCTGGGATAGGGCTGGGAATGAAGTGTTCAGGGTGTGGGGAGGGGTTCTGTGTGGGGGTGTGAGCTGAGGCTGAAGGATTTGCGTTGCAGGAGCCGGGTCCAGGTTTGGGGATGGGCTGGCGCTTGAGGTACAGGCTTACCTCAGGCAGCTCCAGGGTAGCCGGGCAGCAAGGCTAAGTCAGGCTCCTTGCCTGTCCTGGCACTGTGCTGCACCCCAGACGTGGCCACCGGGTCTGGCACTGAGGTGGGTGGGGAGGGGTCAGGACTCAAAAGATTCTACAGGCTCTTGCCCATAGACACTGCCCCCTCAGCTGGCCAGTGGGAATGCAGAGCTGGTGCGTGGGGCAGGGGTAGCGCATGGACCTGCTGGCTGCTTCTGGGATGCCAGGACCAGTAAGGACTAGCCTGCCTTAGCCCTGCAGCACCACCCACTGGACTTTTAATGGCCCGGTCATCAGCACTGTCCCGAGCTTCCAGGCTTTGGCGATGGCAATAGTGAGCAAGGAGGGAAGGAGTCCAATCTTACCAAGCATCTATTTTCCACTATGGGCAGATGAGTGGGTGGAGTCTCGGTTCCACTTTCCACCATGGCTGTGCACTGGACAGTGGGACTGGTGCAGACAGGAGAGCCGACAGCTTCCATGGGCCCCGAGCAAGATGTGGGGGAGGGGTCCGGCTTCATGCCCCCAGAAAGGGCGGGGCCTCATGTGGAAGGGGCAGGGCCTCATGTGGAAGGGGCGGGGCCTCATGTGGAAGGGGTGGGGCCGGGGCTGCCAGCCGTCAGTACCACCTGGAGTGCAAAGAGTGGCACTCTAGTAGCAATTCAAAGTGTGCAGGGCTCTACTCGGCTGCTGAATTGCTGGGCTCCATGTTCTCCCCTCCCCCCCACCCGCCCATCATGGGCCTGGATGCAGGGCATGTTCCCCTTCCAGAGCAGGGTGGGAATTGGGAGGCAACAGTGCAAAAACAGGCTGCCACCTTCGCTGGCTGTGTGGCCAAGCCATTTAAAAAAAGACAAACCCAAATCCCCAGGAGAACCTGGGCTGCAGCTCACCCTGGCTGGACCTCGGAAGTGATCAGGGTATCACCTCGGCTAACAACTGTCGTTTTGAGTGTTCATGGACTGTGACATCTTTAAGCGAAACTATCAGTTGTTCTGAAGTCTTGCTACAGCAAGCTTGCTGGGATAAGCTCAAGCTAGACCAAGTTTACCAGGATACGCTCACATCTCTTCTGGCTTTGGCTGGGTTAGACTTACCTTGTGCCATTGCACATCTGGGTAAAAATAGTTAATGCCGGGGCACTGGATTTGGGATCAGCTGAGTGGATAAGGATCACGATCTTGTGCTTACAAATGTTGCAAAAGTGTGCCACTAACGAGGGCCCATTTCACACACCAGTGAAATGACATCATGTCTCAGCTGTTCAACGCACAAAGCGATGCCGCACACCAACCTGGGAAAGGAAACAAAGAAGCGAGTCAGTTGGAATTGCAGGGAGAATTTACCTAGGCAGCATATAATTACTAGGACTGCAGTTTATTCAGTACATTGGAGTTCAGACACCGTCTATTACAAAAGATGTCTGACAGAATTGCCAACGATTCCCGGTTACTCTGAAAGTACCGAAAAAGTCCGTCGATGCTTGGCTGGAGAGAGCTGGTGGAATCACAGATCAATGTGCAAAGCAAGGGTTGAATGGATGAAGGTGAAAAAAGCAAGCCAGAACTTGTAATCCATCGGTTCCCCTGTCTCCAGGATTTTTATATGACAGATAAAGTTGTAAGACAGATGGTGTTCTGAGCTGGGTAAAACCATGTTGTGGATTGAGTTAAAACTGCAAAGGTACCATTCAGTTAACATAATGGTTAATGAATCAATCAGAGGACACTCAACCTTTGGATTTGTTTAGTCCACAGAAGAGACGGGTGAGGGGGGATTTGATAGCAGCCTTCAACTTCCTGAAGGAGGGTTCCGAAGAGGATGGAGAAAGGCTGTTCTCACTAGTGACAGATGGCAGAACAAGGAGCAATGGTCTCAAGTTACAGTGAGGGAGGTCTAGGTTGGATATTAGGAAAAGCTATTTCACTAGGAGCGTGGTGAAGTATTGAAATGGGTTCCCTAAGGAGCGGGTGGAATCTCCATCCCTAGAGGTTTTTAAGTCCTAGCTTGACAAAGCCCTGGCTGGGTTGATTTAGTTGGGGTTGATCCTGCTTTGGGCAGGGGGCTGGACTTGATGATCTCCTGAGGTCTCTTCCAGCTCTATGATTCTAACTTGAGCCAAAAGGGGGTTGTGAATTTGCCCATGAGTCGGCAGGAAGCTTTCTCTGAGGGTGGTATGTGTGTGTGTGTGTAGGCGGGATTAAAAGAAATTAAGAACAGACAGAACAGAAGAAGCAAAACAAAACAAAAAATTTTAAAAAAGCAAGAAAATTTGCTAGGAGACCTGAATCTTTCTGTGCAGCAGTTCACCTAAAGAAGCAGTCAGCATTAGTGGGGAAGATGGAAGCCGACAGTCATGAGTCCTTTAAGGGCAGCTCTGTGTCTACTGGGAAAGACAATTCTAATCTGGCACATGACCATATATAGTTAGACAAATAGATACATTTTGGTTTGTTAAACAATGGGCATTTTCTTTAACGTTAGATTAAATAATTCAGATAAATACGGGTACTGTGGCAAACCTGGCTATGAAAAGAAGAATTGCTATGAACTTAAGACTCCAGGACTAGGCAGGCTGTTTAGGAAACTGGAAAAACATCAAGATGAAGTGGCAAAGTTTAGAGAAAGCTCAAGGATCTGCCCCATGGCTTCTGCTTAGAGTTGAACAGCAAATTAATGGGCATTTGGCTCTTGAGTGTGTAATAACATTTGTAAAATGTGCAGCAGCGACTGGCCTGGGCTCAGACGTAACTGTTTCTCAACCAGACGTGCTAACAAGGCAAGGGAACGGGAGACTCCCAAGGTGAACCCACTTCATGGGTTTGAGATGGAGAAAATGACTTGGGGAAAGGGCAAAATGCATTTGAAGGCTGGGCCTCTGAAATTCAAGGAAGACATTTGGGTGGTGGAAGTGGGTGAGCTAACAATTGGGTTGGATTTCATTGGGGCTAGGATTTTTAGTAAGTCAGAGACAGGATGTGAGCAATAAACAATAAATCACATGAGCCAGAGGCTTGCCACACAGGACTGAAGCCATGGAGGTCATGTGAAGTTACGGAATCTAGCACTTCTGGGGCCTGCCTACTCATAGGCTTCTTTAGAGATAACAATTGAGTGGCTGGTGTCAGGAAAGATGCCTTACAAATTCAATTTGTGGATATTCCCTTTAAAGAGATGGTCCCGGTGAACGAATGATTTGTAGACAAGTGGTTCACTATGAACAAGTCATCTTGCCCCCGGGAATTATAACAGCAAAATGCTGTAGTCTCTTTCCAGCACGGTAAATAGGGGAGTGGATGAAATCTGTCTAGAAACCAGGCTTTGGGGGCAATTTTAGCTGCTAAACCGCTTGTGGATATTTCCGATAGGCTGCAAGTAGTTGAGGAAAGGAAATCAAGTCCGCAAGTTGTGATATAGCATTTTTAGAAATGAAAATGGGATTGCTCCTTTCTTGGCCTATCCACATGTAGACCAATGGATGTTGGTCATCAGCAGGAGGGACTGAACCTGCCACCTTATGGGTTAAACCCACGTGCCTCTCTAGAGAATGAGCTAAAAGTCAACTGGCTCTTAGCTAAGGCTGTAGAGCAGTCTCCTCTGTCCCTCATCTGTGGTCTCAGTGCCTCTGGGTTACATGTTTCCAAACTCCTTCCCATAACTCTCAGGCTGAGTTCATAAGAAGCCCTTCCCCTGAGACAAAAGAGGGTTGTGAAATCCCCCAGGCATTTGGACTGTGGACCTAGGACTTTCTCTGAGGGACAGAGGAAAGTGTGTGTGTGTGGGGGGGGGGGAGAACAGAGAAATTGAGAGAGACAGAATGAAAAGAAATGCAGAGGCAAAAATCAAGAAAGTGAAGCAGTAGCTAGGGTGCAACGTCGGTCTGCAAAACTCCAGACCCCAAAAACTCCAACGAGGCTTGGGGCTACAACGCAAGAAACTCCTCCTTTTGGTCTTGGTTGCCACTATGTTCAGAAAAGCAGAATTTTGTACCTTCCTCGGAAATAAACAAGATTGGATTAAAGAAAATACCCGACACCATCAATTTCCATTTCCAATATCACCAGGAACACTAATTTTGGCAAGCTGTTTAGGTCAAAACCTGACAACAGTCTCTAATGTAACTCCACAACCATCAGTGGAAGTGCCCTAAGGGTGAGCTTGGGGTTGTGAGAACTTCAATTGCTGGGCTATTGTGCAAATTAGCTGCCAAGCTCAGGGTCTTGAAAATCTGACAGGGTGCTTCTCAGGTGGTCTAAATTTGGACACCGCTACCTCAGACTATGAAAGCATGGATTCCTTGATCAAGTTTGCACAAGTGAAGCTGTTGAATGCCATTGTAAATTAAAACGCTAGTTACTTCTGATAGTAAATTCTGCATTTTAGGTGGGCAATGGACTCGTAGGCAGTTGATTTAACTTTCTAATCGAATAAATGACAATAGGTTAATGGTAGAATACAATAAGAAGTCACATCACGAAGGACTGTATTCTGCATTTTTTGGAGCTGTCTTGGATTGAGTGAGCTCCAGAAAGGTCTTTGACCTAGCGGCTTGGGCTTTCACCAGCCATTCTGCCGGATTTTGCTTATGCACACAATCCTTACAGTTGTTTAATAACATCCTGAAAAATAACCAGAGCCATTTTCATTGGGGTGTGTAAACTCTTAGGGTCACAGGAGAAAAAGCAGATATACTGTTGTGTTTTTTGAAAGAGAACAGAAAAGGAAAGTAAATAAACCAAGGGGCTCAAGGATCAAGCAACCAAAGGACCAAGGAACACTGGGGAAGCGGCAGCACCCTTGTGAAAGTAGTCAGTCTTAGGACAGGTCTACACTAACCCCTGAAATAGCACAGCTGAAGTTGACACATTCACTGTGGCATCTTT
The DNA here is from genome assembly GCF_049634645.1 of Pelodiscus sinensis. NCBI lineage: Eukaryota > Metazoa > Chordata > Testudines > Trionychidae > Pelodiscus > Pelodiscus sinensis. Next base: position 5,404,087 of record NC_134721.1, on the reverse strand, counting down.
GCGGCTTCTCTTCTTATCTTGGTGGACTACTGGCAACAATAGGAGAGTGCTCGGAGACTGATTTATTATGTCTAAGCAGACCTGATGAATCAACAGCTGATGAATCGATCACTGCAGCTTCGATCCCCAGCGTAATGGACATAAGCCTTCAGACTCAGTTAATCTCTGCTTCGTCTCTGGCTATAGGTCTCATAACCAGTGCCAGTTGTGGGGTTGTTTGGGGTAGATTATAAATTGAATTTGACCAGTCCAGAAACTTTTAACCTCTTCTTTTTAAAGTGAGGCAGGGGGAGTGCATGTCCAACTTTGAAACTGGTGTAAAATTCCTCAAAACTGTGAATTTAGAAAGGTTTAAACCAGCTCCAATATGCTCCAATATCATAGAATCATAGAATAATACGACTGGAAGGGACCTCAAGAGGTCATCGAGTCCAGCCCCTCACCCTCAAGGCAGGACCAAGCTCCACCTACACCATCCCTGACAGATGTCTATCTAACCTGTTCTTAAATATCTCCAGAGAGGGAGATTCCACCAACTCCCTTGGCAATTTATTCCAATATTTGACCACCCTGACAGTTAGGAATTTTTTCCTAATGTCCAATCTAAACCTCCCTTGCTGCACTTTAAGCCCATTACTCCTTGTCCTGTCCTCAGAAACCAAGAGGAACAAATTTTCTCCTTCCTCCTTGTGACACCCTTTTAGATATTTGAAAACCGCTATCATGTCCCCCCTTAATCTTCTTTTTTCCAAACTAAACAAGCCCAGTTCATGAAGCCTGGCTTCATAGCAAACCTTATTATTTTCAATATACCAAACCTTATTATTTTCTCAAGGCTGGTAAGAAGGGATGACTTAGTTAACTGGGTCACTGTTCAGGCCAACACCACCGTAGTGTGTGTGTAACAGACTCTAACTTTGCACACTGAGAGTTGCATGTGAAATCCTAGTACACGGGGCTTCAGCCTTTATCCTTTTAAATCTTCCTAATAGAATCCAGCCTTTTCGTACTGTATGTCATAAATCACTGCCCCAATGGGTGGGCTTTGAATGCCGGGACAAAAACTAATTAATCAAGATTAAATCAAGCCCAGTAATGCCACATCTGAATCAGGTGTTAACCTGGGTGCATTCCTATGGGAAGAAAATCACCTCCAAGTCAGAATGGGAAGCGACTGTCTAGGAAGGAGTACAGCAGAAAGGGATCTAAAGGTTTTAGAGGACCACAAGCTACATATGAGTCAACACTGTGATGCTGTTGCAAAAAAAGCAAACATGATTCCGGGATGCATTAACAGGTGTGTCGTGAGCAAGACACGAGAAGTCATTCTTCCGCTCTACTCGGCTCTGGTTGGGCCTCAGTTGGAGTATTGTGTCCAGTTCTGGGCACCACATGTCAAGAAAGATGTGGAGAAATTGGAGAGGGTCCAGAGAAGAGCAACAAGAATGATTAAAGGTCTAGAGAACGTGACCTATGAAGGAAGGCTGAAAGAATTGGGTTTGTTTAGAAAAGAAAAGATTGAGGGGGGACATGATAGCAGTTCTCAGGTATCTAAAAGGGTGTCATGAGGAGGAGGGAAAAAACGTGTTCACCGTGGCCTCTGAGGATAGAACAAGAAGCAATGGGCTTAAACTGCAGCAAGGGAGGTTTAGGTTGGACATTAGGAAAAAGTTCCTAACTGTCAGGGTGGTCAAACACTGGAATAAATTGCCCAGGAAGGTTATGGAATCTCCATCTCTGGAGATATTTAAGAGCAGGTTAGATAAATGTCTATCAGGGATGGTCTAGACAGTACTTGGTCCTGCCATGAGGGCAGGGGACTGGACTCAATGACCTCTCGAGGTCCCTTCCAGTCCTAGTATTCTATGATTCTATGAAGTCCCTTAGAGACCCATGGCAGATTTCAGGTGGTGAGTGACATGGGTTTCCATTCTTTCTAGTGGATGCTGCATGTGGGCAGAGCTTGCAGCTTCTTGGGACATCTGCTGGTTCCAGAATGAAGGTGGCAGGCACCACCTCAGTTGTACAATCGATTTCTGTGGCATTCTGCCTGGTTTGTGCCCACAAATGGGAAAAGAATCATGTGGAGCTGAAGAGAGATCGAAGGGGCCAGCATTTGTAACCACAGTGAATGGGGGAGGGACGATGGGGGAAAACATCCAGCAGGAAGGGGTGTACTTCTAGTCTGGATTAACTGCCTTTCCTTGTTGTTTGCAGTAGTTTTGTAGCCATGCTGGTACCTCGGTGTTAGAGAGAGAAGGTGGGTGAGGCTGTATCTTTTATTGGACTGACTTCTATGGGTGAAAGAGACAAGTTTTTGAACATACACAGAGCGGGTTTGCGAATGGACTCAGAGAGCCACAGCTAAGTACAAGGCAGAACAGACAGTTAAGGATGTGAAGGTTTAACTGGTTAATCGGCTACCAGGTAAACCTCACCCTTATTAGGTGAGGCTTACCGGTTATGGTTAACTGGTGGGGCTGGAGGAGCTCTCCATCTGCCATGGGCAGGGGGGCTGCTCCTACCTGTAGCTGTGGGGGGCATTCAAGGGCTAGAGCAGCCTCCCCACTTGCCCCCCTTGAGTTGGCTAACCATATGTTTAACTGGTTAGCCAGTTAAGCGGGATTTTACACCCCTAGTTTAACACACGTAGCGGTGGCAATTAAGGTGAAGCGGGGGCAATTAACTTCTGCAGTCCTAGGACAAACGAGGGTTAGTGGGCGCCAGATTCTTGACGCGAGCCATAAATCAAAAGTCGTTCTTGAATCCATGATTTTCAGTCTCCGGCAAGGGGATGACTTGAAGCTCCCAAGCTCATCGTTTGAAGGCGTTGCACAGGAGCTTGGCCACAGAGCGGTCATTCTGTTAAATGTGTGGGTCCACAGGAGATGGGGTATTTTTCTGTGTTAGCATGTTTGTGTGAATTCGTTTGAGAGCTGTCACATAGAAACATAGCAGGAGCTTTTCCATCTTTTTCCCCCTATAGTCACAGCCATTAATGAATCAAACCTCATTTAGAGTCGACAATTGCTTGAACCAAGGCTGTGTCTGCAAGTACCGCCGGGAGAACCCATGGACAGATAAAAACACACACTTGCCAGTATCAACAGATAAATTATGTATGTACCATGCATGCTCTGTTTACTTAATATGAATTAGTGCTCTGGTACAACGTCACTGCTGATATTCTCTCAAACAAGAATATAATTTCCCTTTTATGTGTAACATTCCTCCCTGACTGGAATAGTTTTGAGCCTCCCCCCCCCCCCTTCCCCATTTCTTCTCTGGGCTATCAGCAATTGACATGACGTTCGGTCAAAAGCCCCTTGAGACTCTTTCGTAAAACAGATGTATCCTTTTGCTGTGAACAGAAGCTCCACTTGTAAGTCACTTTACAAAGCACAACCCCTGGATACGGGTCATTACAAACCAGTTGGCCAAAAGTGTGAACATGTAGAGCCAGGGTGGGGAAGCTTTTTTGGGTGAGGGGGCCACTGACCCACAGAAAAATCAGACGGGGGCCACACACAAGTGAGAAGCCCCTGACTGAGACAGAAGACGACACTCCCACCATTCCCAGAGCCTCAGGGCCCAGACTAGTAGATTTTGTGTGCTCCAGCCAGTGGGTGAGTGGCAGTGGGGATCCAAGCAAGCTGGGGGCCCTAGGCCCGACATTCCCCACCCCTGATGTAGATGAAGGCACCAAATGGTCCATAGATCTCTCACTGCGGCACATAAAACAGACATTGCTGAGGCCACGTAAACCATTATTCTCTGCCGAAGAATGATAAAGGGGGTTATGTGAAAAGTCATTATGATTCATAAGATCACAGCCGTGACAGGGCCAGCACTCCATTTCTTAGCATGGCAGAGTCACCTTTTATATGGCATCTGTACACCCACTACTCAGCAAAGAAACCCTCTTCTTTACCCCGGGTCCTTCTCTTGCCGCATGGATTTAAAACGTTTTTGTGACGTTTTTGACTTTGCATAGAAAGTAATGGACATTGTCTTGGAATTCTGCCTCTGGGCTAAGGCCCAGTAACCTTAACTTTTTTAATAGGCTCCATCACTCAGCAATCATTCTGAGAAGATTAATAGCAAGGGATATATTTTATTATTTTTTTATAGCGGGTTGTAAGGAAAATGAATGACTTGCTGTGTCAAATGAAGGGCACCCTGACCCCCCATCCCCCACTGGCTCTAGGGAGAAATTCAGTGAATGGTTTTATGTGGCACCTCCACTTCGGTTCCCAGAATTAATAAAAGAGAACCCCCCCCCCCAACCTCCTTATGCAGAATAATTCTGCAATCTCAAAATAAACCTACCAGCAGAGCATGAAAGCTGTCTGGGAAGCAAAATAGCTCTTCAGCTGGATTGTTTGGCAATTATTTGCTCTGATTCTATATTTTAGGTGAAAGGAAGATGAGATTTTTTTTGCAGCTAAGATAGTTGTGCAAACTGATTTTTTACAGAATGGACCCCATCACCCAAAACATTTTGAACATGTAATAATAAAAAAACGGCCAAATTGCCGTTTGATTCGAACTAACCTGGTCCGGAGCGCACTTGAACAGCTGGGTTTTGAACCAGCGTGCAGCTGAGATTATGCTAATGAAGCACGGGATATTTAAATCCCATCTTCATTTACTCTTTCCAATGCCTACATTTGCATCTCTAGTTCGAACTAGGGTGCAAGTATAGACATACCCAGAGAGACTGGAATCCTTGAGACCAGACTATATATTTGTCAACCGGAGAAGATTATTAGACTATTATGAGACAAGTGCGGGATTCATTGTTTAATTAAAAACATATTCACGAAGGATATATGTGAAGTGCCTGACGTGCGATACCTAAACCAGCAGAAACTGTTTGCAGTAGTGCTTATCACTGAACACTGGAAAATTTCTTCTTAAATATTTAATTGCCAATAGACAACATATTTTTTTTAAACATAGAAATCATACATTAGATTAATATCAACATCAGGCTGCCAGTTTTCTTTTATCTGTGTGATTTAAAAGAAAGAAGAGCTGAATAAGTTAATTTAGCTCTCTAGCAAATAGGCAGGAAATTCTGGTTAATATAGAGGAAGTGGCCTACCGTCCCATTAGCTGCACAGACATGTTGCAAAAGCAAGTTGTATTCAGTTTATTATCTGTCTCACCATAGGATCCCATTGTGCTAGTGTAGCAGTGCTGTAGCCCACTCCACAGAAAGTCTGTGCAAACCTGGCCAATCAGGGCGGGGAGCTTACAGCCAGTCTGGGCCCTATAAAAGGCTGCAGGGTGAGCTCACTTTCACCCTGACAAACAAGGAAGAAGAAGCTGGGTCCTCATAGAAGAGGGAAAAAGTAGTGCTGGGCAGGCTCTGAGGAACCGGAGAGACACTGCAGCCTCATTCCTCCCGGACTGTAGGCCTTGAGATAAGGTCCAAGAAGGTGCAAAGGTCATGAGGAAGTAGCCTGAAGAATGGGAGCAAAAGAAGAGAGAGGAGGAGGGCAGGACACAGCTGTCATCAGAGGGCCCTTGGGTTGGGGCCCCAAGTAGTAGGCAGGCCTGGTTCCCCTCTTCCCTTACATCACACCTAGGTACCACAGAGTTGGCCTTTACAGGCTACGGCTTGTCCCTGAGGTAAGCGGCTAGACTTCTGGGGCTGCAGTTGGCTGCGCAGGCAGACGTATGGACTGAACACTGCTGGTACCCATGGTGAGCACTGTCAGAAGGCCATGTACTGAAGTGGACTTCGCAGACCAAGGGAGCAATGTGGGTCCAGAGCCAGAGGGTAGAGACAAGGACAGCGGAACAACGGCAAGCGAGATACTGACCAGAAGGCGGCACATTGCACGGGCGGAACTAGTTCCCAGCCTGACCAGCAGGGGGCGCGCTGGCAGTGTGTTGACCCCATCACACCTGTGCTCTGTGGAAACATTCGAAAGAGAGTCTCATGCTGTATGTGTAGGTAAAAGGCAAGAAACAACAATGGAGTACAACGGACCCGCAGAAAGGAGGAGCATTGGAAAACAATAACACAGAATGAATTAGCATGATAAGCCACGGTCATAGACCATTAGCTGCTTGCTCAAGGTGCGTACTTATCCTACCTTAAACACAACTGCATCATTCATTCTACTTGTGTCAAATGCAGGAATCACAACTGGAAACTCCCTCCTTTGGTGCAAGGAGCAACATGTGTTGATCATGTCTCCTGTAGCCATCCGGATATGCCCCACTTTGGCTCCTTTCACTGAAGGCCTGTGACTTTTTAGAACAGCTTTTCTTCCAGCACCTAAACACTTGAAAGGGCAGCGTTTTGTGTGGTGGTTTTGCAATGGGCATACTTATGGTGCATCTTGAAATAGCTTATTTTGAAATGTGACGTTGTCTACAAAAGGCAAAATAAGGCATGATTCCGAAATGTCATAGAATCATAGAATAATAGGACTGGAAGGGACCTCGAGAGGTCATCAAGTCCAGCCCCCCGCACTCAAGGCAGGACCAAGCTCTGTCTACACCATCCCTGACAGATGTCTATCTAACCTGTTCTTAAATATCTCCAGAGAGGGAGATTCCACCACCTCCCTTGGCAATTTATTCCAATATTTGACCACCCTGACAGTTAGGAATTTTTTCCTAATGTCCAATCTAAACCTCCCCTGCTGCACTTTAAGCCCATTACTCCTTGTCCTGTCCTCAGAAACCAAGAGGAACAAATTTTCTCCTTCCTCCTTGTGACACCCTTTTAGATATTTGAAAACCGCTATCATGTCCCCCCTTCATCTTCTTTTTTCCAAACTAAACAAGCCCAGTTCATGAAGCCTGGCTTCATAGGTCATGTTCTCTAAACCTTTAATCATTCTTGTCGCTCTTCTCTGTACCCTTTCCAATTTCTCCACATCTTTCTTGAAATGTGGCGCCCAGAACTGGACACAGTACTCCAGCTGAGGCCTAACTAGTGCAGAGTAGAGCGGCAGAATGACTTCACGAGTTTTGCTTACAACACACCTGTTGATACAACCTAGAATCATATTTGCTTTTTTTGCAACAGCATCACACTGTTGACTCATATTCAACTTGTGGTCCACTATGACCCCTAGATCCCTTTCCGCCATGCTCCTTCCTAGACAGTCGCTTCCCATCTTGTATGTATGGAACTGATTGTTCCTTCCTAAGTGGAGCACTTTGCATTTCTCTTTATTAAACCTCATCCTGTTTACCTCTGACCATTTCTCTAACTTGCCCTTAACCCTTGTGCAATGAAGTTTAACAGGGACGTTGGAAGAGCGAGTCCATTATATTTCGATATAACGGGCTTGCTCTTAAGACGTGGAATACCAGAGGTATCCCGAAATAGCTCTGCAGTGTAGACGTAACCTTACAGACTTCACCAGAATCTGTCCTGACATGTAAAGTCCACCACTACAAAAGCAACATTTTGATTGCAGCACTTAGCTTATGGTGGCGATGAGACAGGCCACAGAAAATTTCAACAAGTGCATAAAAATTTGCCTGGGCTTTTCTGATCTTCCGGGGAAATATCGGGAGATGAAGCTTCTGCTTCTCCAGGGGACTTGGGGCACCTTTTCCATTTCCTTGATGCTAGGGAAAAAAAAGCCACAGTACCTTTTCTAGTGATATTTCCTTGCTTCGTGTCCATCCCAAAGCTCAGATGCAGTGGAAAAAGCATAATCCAACACGTGGGTCACCGTGAGTTGCTTCTATTTCATCACAATCCTATTACTCGCTCAATGGGCGGAGCTAGCTAGTCCTTCCCATGCTATAGATGGAGAAGTTCAGGTGCAGAGTGGTAATGAACCAAATGCTTCCATCTGCAAAATCCACATTGCAAAGCTCTTGCGGCTCAAAGTGGCCATAGGTTGGCCAGAAAGGTCTAGCCGATAATTCCCCCAGACAGTAGCCAGACCTCCCTTCTCCACCCTCACTTAGCATAGGGCAAGAAAGAGAGTGCTGGTGGCGGGACACTCCATGGGGTAAAGAATCCAGCCCAGTGGGGTTTGCCCAAAGCTAGGCCACTGGTAAATGCCCAAACTGGGGGCTGAACATCAGTTGTTGACTGCCAGCTTCAGACTCCTTTCAGAAGACCATGCTTCATGTTGCTTTATCAAGACATGTGTCCGTGTCTTTACTTGCTGCACTGGAAATCAATCTTCTGGCATTCAATTGAGCATGTCTAGTTAAGACCCACTAAATCAAATGCCAAAGGTGACTCCAATCTGTGCTGGTACTCCTAGCAGGCGCTAAGAATAAGGGAAGCCAATGGGAGCATTTGCTCCTTTTGGCTTCCCTCTGTGAAAACGGTGCCGACCTTGGCTTAAGGTAAGCCAACTCCAGCTACGTATTTTACACAGCTGTAGTTGCATAACCTAATCCCACTTTCCAGGTCTAGTGTAGACCTGCCCTGCACTGCCCATCCTGCTACTGACTAGTTTTATTATTATCACCAGCACTGGTGACCCAGAGACAGAACAGACAAAGCATTGCCAGGGGGATATAAGAACAGAACAGAGAAAGCGCTTAAAATACATTGATGAATAGCAGATTGAAGCAGAAATAGATGGTAAATATCATCTTAACTACATTTCCTCCCCACCCAGAATCAATCTTGGGAATCTCTTGCTGTTTTCCCCCCAAATGAAGATCCTCTTTCATATTCAAACCGCTCGAGAATAATTTAATCTCCTGTTCAACTCCTGCCCAATCATTTTAGCTTTCATTTCCTTCTATTGTATTCCATCTGGCACGTGGCCCATCTGTTATAAGTCCCAGATATCATAAAGTAATTTCTGAGATTTATGGAAAGGGAAAATAAGAATCAGGTGGGCTGAAGCGGAGGTTGCTTAGGTTTGTGGACATCTTAAGGAATTGCAAGGGTCTGTAAGAGCACAGAAGTGGAACAAACCTGGAGAGATAAGACAGAGCAGCCCTAATTTTCTGTAATAACTTTATTTGTGCCAATCACAGCTAATTATGCCTATTTAGGGGAATGTGGCTCTGCAGACTATGAGGAAAGATTTTCAAAGGCACAAATTGCAGCTAGATGAAGAATTCTCACAGGAGTTGGGCACCTTTGAAAATCTCCCTACAATTGCAGCACTGATAAAACTGACCCAAAAGTCATTTTAATCTATTAAACGTGAAAAATGTTAAACATTTAATTTTTTGGTGCCTTATGTTTGCATATGTTTCCATAACAACCAAAGCAGGGTCTCATCACAGAAAGTCTCATTCAGATTCTCTGCCAGACTCTAACAACAGAACTTGGAATGGGTAGATTTGTAATACTCTTGCCATCGGTTGCCACATTGCTCAAGAGAGAGCCTACTTCTGTCCTGCTTCTGATTTTGGCTAGTGTGCACAGCTGGCATAGAATTGCTTCTGGGGACCAGGGGTATGAGGCAGTCTCCCAAAGCTGCCTGAAAAATTGCAAAATTGCTCCAAACTTGAAATGGAAGCAAGTCTTGTGAAATTTGGTAAAAATGTTGCCGTCCTGATGGAGGGAAACTTGCTACATTTTCAGTGCTACAAATTGTTGTGAACATGGATTGCTATTTAAAATAGCTGTAGATCTAGGCAGCCATGCAAAATTTTTCAAAACTTCAACCTTTCCCTTCCTCTTACCCTGGGACTTTGGATTCTCCAGTTGACATTAGGAAGCCAAAATAATTATCTCCTTCCCTCCCCGTTAAATGCTTTTTGTCCTGCATCCAGATGTTAAGTCAAAAGCATGCAAATGTTACTAATTGTCATAATATAGCGACATGTAGTAAAGCAGCCATGACATTGACCTTGCCAAAATATACATCGAGGAAAGCTTAGGAAGCCTCCCAGAATAGCCAAAATAGAGATCAAGCACATAAGAAATCAGCTTTGAGCATTATGAAATCCTGCTGTGACCTTAAGACGAGAAAGCTTTGAACGTTGTCAGAATATACCTAGGCAGGCCAAGTCAATTAGTATCCATACAGGAGCACCCAGAAACTATCACCAGGTGCTGGGCATTGTCTCAGAGCCTGCGCAGACACATGTGCACAGCTGAGAGATGTGCCAGAGCAGGTAGGAAACAATTCCCCTGCCTTGGCCAAAATTGGGTTTTGTTCATTTGCTTCTGGTTCAGCGCAGGAACGCACGGGAGGGCATGCAGGAAACGAGGCATGGCGGGGTCTTAGGATTTCTGGAGCTCTACAGAGCAATATGAAACTGCTGCCCCTGTGCCTGATGGCTGCCGAGGGGAGCCGTATTTTTTAAAGATGTGATTTTATAAGCTTCAGTGACACGCTCATCAAATACTCCTGAAACAAAATTTTAAATGCAGATCCTGCAGACTACAGGATATTCAGGAACTGACAGCCTAGACTTGGGGTTGGCAAATGCCTGGGAAGTGGCTTCATTACCACTTGAGTGGCTCTTTCGCAGGTGCAGTGTTTTGCTAATAATTCTGGCTGGATTTTTTTCACTTTTAAGTTAACACTCCGCAGGAAGCTGAGCCACAGAACAAGGCTGGGAAGAGGTAAGTGGGTGGGCATTAAAATCCAGTTGCCCCAGATTTTCAGGTGCCCCACACAACTGTGTATTCTGCATATGGGTACGGGCGGCCCTGCCAGCCAGTGACCACAAGAATCATTTGTTTAACATTTCTAGAGCAGTGGTAGGATTGGGTTTACCACATGCGCCTGTTATGTAAGTTTCATACAGTTGAGAGCTGGCTTGCTGCTCACTCCAATGTCTAGTTTGCTATGAGCTCTCCCCATCTCCTTCCAAGAGAATGTCTTTCATCACTGCTACTCCCTGGTGCCTTCTGGCTGGAGGACCGGTGATTCCTCCCCCTGCGCTCCCCGGCATATCGTCTACCATTGCAGTTTGGACACATGCTGGAGAGAGCCCCTGAGGAATGTTCTAACTTAACCTGGGGCCCATAAAAACAGTGTAAAGCCACCTTTACCTGCCTCTGCTATCTGACCTGTGACCTTAGCTCTTACACTCAACAGCTTGACTGGGATGGAAGCTAAATTTCACAAATCCTGTTGGATTTCATATGAACAAGATTATGTGGGGATGATTATTGTGAATAGAGCATAATTATCAAACAGACAACTCGGGAAGGAAAATTTCACAAAAGAGGAAATAATGGTGAGGGACGTACATTACTGGAATCTGCTTTTATTCTGTAGGTTCATTGCTAGCATAGAGAGACTGCCCTACCAGACCAGACTAATGGCCCAATTCATTTGGTATCCTGTCTTCAGCTGAGGCCATTTCCAGATGTTTCAAAAGATGGTACCAGGTGCATGGAAAGTTCTCTGAAATCATCAATGTGCAGCAACAGTCAGAAAAGCAAACAAAATATTAAGAATAATTAAAAAAGGAATTGAGAATAAGACCGAGAATATGGTCTCTGTATCAATCAATGGTACTCCCACATCTTGAATACTGCATGCAGATGTGGTTGCCTCATCTCAAAAAAGATATTTTAGCATTGGGAAAAAGTTCCGAAAAGAGCAACAAAAATGATTAGGGGTTTGGAACAGCTGCCATATGAAGCGAGATTAAAAAGACTGGGACTTTCCATCTTAGAAAAGAGGTGAACAGGGGGATATGATAGAGGTCTAGAAAATCATAACTTGTGTGGAGAAAGTGAATAAGGAAAGTGAATAAGGAAAAGTTATTTACTTTCCCACATAACATAAGAAGTAGGGGGTCACCAAATGAAATTTATAGGTAACAAACAAAAGGAAGTATTTCTTTTCACAATGCACAACCTGTAGAACTCCTTGCCAGAGGATGTTGTGAAAACCAGGACTTCAGCAGGGTTCCAAAAAGGACTAGATAAATTCATGGAGGTTAGGTCCATCATTGGCTATTAGCCACGATGGGTGGGAATGGTGTCCCTAGCCTCTGTTTGTCAGAGGCTGGGTATGGGTGACAGGGAAGGGATCATGCCATGATTACCTGTTCTGTTCATTCCCTCTGGGGCACCTGGCATTGGCCACAGTTGGAAGACAGGATACTGGGCTAGATGGACCTTTGGTCTGACCCACTATGGCCGTTCTTATGGAGTTACCAATTCACAGGGGAAGCATCTTCTCAGCACCCATCAGTGAGCATCTTGTGCCCTGAAACAAAAGTGTTTATACTGTTTTTTGTTACTCCTACCTAACGGAACAGTGAATGTTAGAAGTGAGGCCCTGCTCCAGCAATCCCATTATGCATGTGCTTAGTCCCAATGATTTTAGAATCCTCGTAAAGTCATGGAATCAATATTTGTGGCCACGGGTTCCACTGTTGAATACTATGGTTTAGCACAGAAAATTAAAAAAGTCCCCACTGTGTTAAAAAGTCCGTTCTTTTGTACTTCAGCCTAGACTCTAAAGTTCACAGTGGACACTGTGAAAAAAATAGTTTTCATTTCTCATTGAAGAGTGGTCAGTAGTGGTAGAAGGAGAGTTTTCCCCCTAACCTTATTGAAACGTTTTCTAATGCATATAGATTTTCCTTGTAGTACATGGCACAACAGTAGGCCATGGCTGTGTTGTATTGTACACTGTTGATGGACATATGTAGTCCCTGTGAGTCCTGAGGAGATGTCTGGCTGTCCTTAGACCAGTTCTTGAAGGCAAAATCATATTGCACATCCTAAAACTCACAATGATTCCAACCGCAGTCTTGGGTGAGAGAGACGTAGAACTTGCCGTGTAAGGGTTAGGTTTCCAAAATATTAGTTTTAAGGATTGTTAGACAGTCTGTAACTGTGTTTGCATTTTAATGAATAGCTGTGATGATAACCAGATTCTCATGTTTTATAGAAAACTGGCACTTCATAAATACTGAAATGTGTGATTGTCTACATCTGTGCTGGTTTCCTACAACTCTGGAAATGAAATTATGTGGCCCATGCCTTTAACTACCTATGGAATAGCTATCGCTAGCCTATTTGTTGGATGGCCGAAATACAAATAACCAATAGGAATTCCATATGTTCAGGAAAATTGGAAAACTCAACAAAATATGACTCAAATCTGGCATAGAGTGTCTTCAAGAGCAGTCAAGAAAAAGAAAAAAAGGTATTTTTCCCCTGCGCTAGTATTGTTGCAATAGTAAAATAAAATGTCTTCTGTCATCAGATGCATATCAGCTATTTGATATTCAAGGGCTCTGTCTGCCAGACATGTTGGCTTCCTCATGCTTCCATAGGCATCCACGAAAGGGTGGATTATTATTTCCATTGCACCACGTGCAAAATGTTGTCCAGTAGAAAATGGACACCCTCCTGGCGTCGAGGTGTTTAGTCTAAAGCGAGGGTCGGTAATGTATGGCACGTGTGCCACGAGTGGAACGCAAGCCAATTTTGAGTGGCATGCGCATGGTCTGTGGTGGGAGCTCAGCCCCTCCCCCCTCCTCCAAGCAGCAGGGAGACCACGCTGCCACGGGACTCTTGTGGCTGACGTGCTGCACAGCACCAGCTCCGGGGGGCAGGCGGGGAGGCTGCAGACTGGGCTGCGCGGGGCTCTCCTGGTGCATGAGTGGCCGGCACCCTCCTCTTTCCCCAGTTAGGCTGCATGCACAGTGGCCGAGCACTTGGATACGCCCCTGACCTGGCCCATCCAACTCCTCATGGAACGAGGTGTACCGGTAGTTCGGAATAGAGAGCCTAATCCAAACTACCTACTCCGTGCTGCGTGTAGCCGTGGGCACAGAGTCCGAACTACCAGGGCTTTAAAAATGGCGGCTCCCGGCATGATGCAAATGAAGCCCGGGATATTTAAATCCCGGGCTTCATTTGCAACTTCGGATGACTACATTAACCACCCTAGTTCGAACTAGGGTGGTAGTGTAGACATGCCCTTAGTGTTTAATTCCTTCACACGTTGGGCCTTTGTCTATCGAACTATTTATTTGTATTTACCGGATAAAATGATGTTTCACCCTTTTTGGCACTACTCCTCAGGAAGAGATTTGTATAAAATAGCAGAAAAAGCCCATTTTCTTAAAAGCGCTGCTGGTCCATAGGTTGCAATCTAACCCTCATAGGTACAAATGTAAATTTGGTGGCTTACGTGAAATGCATCAAATTGTGTCTGAGGCACAAAAGAGTCCATCTCATAGAGAATGCACAACACAACCACTTTTTTGACAGTCTCAGGAGAAAGGACAAAAATTAAATGTCCATGAAGATTGAAATATATTCGCGTGTCAGTGGTCACAGCAAGGGAAAGCAAGGCCAAGGATCACAGTAAACGGTAAGATCTGCATCTTAATTTGTTTATTAACGAAGCTGCTAAAATGCAAATAGGACTATTATTGACTTTAAAAAGTATCCATGGCGCACACAGCCATAAATAGATGTGAATAAGTTAAATCTCGGCACGCCGCTTCTGAAAGGTTGCCGACCCTGGTCTAAGGCCAAGTCTATACTAGACCTTGAAAGTCAGCTTAAGGTATGCAATTCCAGCTACGTAAATAACATAGCTGGAGTCGATAAATCTTAAGCTGACGTTGGTGCTGTCTTCTCAGTGGGAGGTCAATAGGAGCAAATGCTCCCTTTAGCTTCCCTCAGTCCTCACCACTGCAAGGTGTACTGGCATTGACTGGGGCTGCCCTCAGCATTTGATCTAGCAGGTTTTAACTAGACCCACTAAATCAAATGCCAGAAGATTGATCTGCGGTGCGGCAGGTGGAGATCTGGCCTAATACTCCTCACTTCGGCATTCTATGACTCTGCATTGCAATCATCTATGTTCTATGAAAACAGGGATAACCATGAGGTTACCTTAACTTCAGTCTCTCTGCTCCTAAAAGAATAGTGCAGGATGGGAAGCTAGACAGCTGCACCTGGAATCTGTAAATCTAGACAGCTCTGTTGTCATTTCTGTGTGTGGGTTTTCAGAGACTCACAGGAGGTAGTGTGATATAAGGTACATCCGGGAACTGGTTCTTTCTAGGAGATCATCTAGGGAATTTCTTTTTAGCCAGATCTGAATGAAAGTGCCATTGCCTTGTTCTCAGGGAGTGGCTGAAACACCTAAAACATGCTTGTATATATTTTGGGTTTGATGGAGATGTTTTAGATCAAATTTTGCTCATAAGAACTAGTGCAATCTTGGAGTAACTCTCTATACTTCAGTGGGATTACTTCAGATTTTCAGCAGCCTAATTAACTGCTAACCCCCATGGTCCTTAGCTGAGAGGAACCCTTCAAGCTATATGAGAATGAGGAACACTGAATGGCTGCGGAAGACAGCGCAAACCCAGCATGGCTCTGTTCTCAGCGTCGCCTCAAAAGACGGGAATTCTGGGAGGGGTTGTCCCCATGGCTGATGCGAGTGTTAGGTCTCGCAGCTGAAGGCTAGGCTCAGAATACTGAAGACACAAAGAGAACTTAAAGCCACCTTTCTTTCCCTCTGGTCCTGCCCCAATGTTGGCTCAGAGTGGGGCACTGCTAGAATGAAGAAGCCAGCCCCATGTATCCCTAAAATATCAAAAGTTTAGCCCCCCAAAACCACAGACTCATACTGAACATAATGAATCTTCCCAGTGGCACTCGAGCACCTGAATCCTCTAATTCTCTTAAGAACTGCTCTCTCTACAGAGCGAGATATTAAGAAAGCAGCAGTAGCCTTGGTCTGGGACGGTCTTGTAGGAGATTTAGCAGAAACCAGTGAAAGGCCCTACGAAGAGGCCGAAAGAGGCAACTGGGGGTCTAAGTAAGGGACATTAAGTATGTGTGTGTAGGGGGGAGATGGTTTGGTGAAACAGGCTGGCCCTGGGAGAGGAATTCATGGGCCATAAGGCTACGACTACACTGCACACTTATTTCCGAATAATCTATTCAGGAAGAAATACTCTGAAATAGTTTATTTCGAAATAGAGTGTCTACACTACAGGGAAGCCTTGAAATGAGTTGGAGGCAGGCTTCCCCTAATGTGGACACGCTACCTTGATTTAGAGCCCCAGGAAGCACTGGGGAGTAATTACTTTAAATGGCTTGAGGGAGGCGCTCTTTCGAAATAGCAGCAGTGGAGCATCCACACAACTGTTATTCTGAAATAGCTATTTTGGCAGAGGCGTTATTCCTCATGGAATGAGGTTTACAGAATCTGGAATAAGCCGTCTGTTATTTTGCAATTATTTTGAAATAACGGAATTGCCGTGTAGACGCTCTCAAAATTATTTTGGAATAACACCCATTATTCCGAAATAACGTTGCTGTGTAGATACACCCTCACAGATCAAAAGAAGTAGCTTTAAGGGGAGAGTTGATGATTGACCCTTTGCCTAGGGTGCGATGGCTCCCCGTCCCTCGCAAAGGAGAGAGCACACTGATCTCCAGATCTTATCTTCTGTGGAGCAGCCCTATGGCTCCTTTAACTTCTGTCAGGGGCGGGTCAGACCCTGAGAGAGGCTCAGAATACTGGAGGCACAAAGGTAGCTGAAAGCCACCTCTCCCTCTGGTCCTGCCCTGGTGTTGACTCAGAGCGGTGTCCTGCTAGACTGAAGAAGCCACCCCCCTGTATCCCTATAATAGCTAACATCCCAACGGCATGGGCACGAGTCCCTGAATTCTCCAGGTCACAATGAACGCAGTGCTGCAGCCCATGCTATTTTTACTAGTAATGCTCTGCACACCATGTGCTCGTCTGCGTGCGTAGAATCACGATGTGCATCACTGGAGACTTTTATAAACAAGCCCTGCACTGAGGAGTCCTACAGTCGGCTAGTCCGAGGGCAGTATCCTTGAGCAGTGACATGACTACGTTGTAAATGTTCACGGAGGCCCGAGCGGGGGCCCAAAGTTCAGGGAGAACAAATGGTGTCGAGGAAGAATTACGGGAGTTGGAAGGTGAAGTGCGTTAGCCTTGCCAGAGATGCAAAAGGCGGAGGAGGCACACAGAAATGTAACTGCTGGCATGTAGCCAAAGGGCTGTGCCAATCAAAACTAGAGCAAATCCCTCAGAAACACCAGCTGAGGGCAAGACATGTCTGCTGTGAATTGTGTCCGAGAAAGGAAATTAGAGGGACCTCTGCAAATGTCAGAAGGATGCTGTACAATGCAGAGTGGTGGCTGGTGGCACAATTGACAAGGAGGAAATGCAAAGAGCATTGACTATCCCTCTCCCTCTGCAGGGTTGCAGCTTTTAATTTGTGATGTATGGCTGGATAATTACATGAGAGCTGTAGGGGGAGCTCTTTCGTTTTCAAGGGGGTTCTAGCATGAACCTGGCTTTTGAAGGCTTCTGTCTCAGTGGGTGTTACAAGCATGACTCCAAACTGGATCCCAGGGGGGCTGGAACAGTTTGTATCGTGGGGTGCCATTGAACCAAGCTGGAAACGTGGGAGAGGATGGAAACCACTTCACACTAGGGGGTGCTGCTGTACCCCTGGTTCCAGGCCCTATGCCTGACCTTCCAGAGAACCGTGCTATGGCATCGTGGGTAAAGTGGTGTGGGCTGAGGACAAGGAAGGCCTGTATTTCCTTGCATTCCGCTGTATTATTTCGAAATAACAGGGGAACCAGTAAAATGCAAAATCTTCAAGCCTGGCGTAGGTGGTGTGAGAGCTGGAGTGCCAACCATAGCGCAAAGTTTGGTGGGGACCACCGCTAAATAACCTGTCCAAAATGTCCAAGTCCTACTTCTTCACTCTGTCGCCATTTCCGAGCGGTGGCCCAGAATGTTTTTCCTTTTTCCAGAATGGGACAATCCGCCAGGCCCGAGCTGCAGTCGCTACGTTCAGCGCAGCGGACAAAATGGCTGATGCTAGTGGCGGAAGCGGGCTGGTGTCGGTGCCACCTTTCTTGGGGCAGTCTCACGACTCTTTCCCTTGAGGCCAGGGAGTGAAGCTGCTACGCCTGCTGCAATTTGCTGTGATGAACTTACCAGGGCAGAGTTTAGTTCCACACCCGCAGAGCTGCTGTCTTTCAGGGGCAGTGGCAGGGCTAACTCGTGACCAGCCAGCTATCAGAAAGCAAAGTCCTAGGTAGTCCAAACAAAGGCATTGCAGAAAAAAAAAGCAGATGGTTAAAACCGTAACCAGCTTATAGGCGAGTCTGAGCTTACCATGCAGACCCCATCCCGATAGGAACACAATACTTCAATCTCTTTCCATAGGTTCCGTCAATCTTTGCGTTAGTGAGTCAATACCTGAATCCCCTCCCTTTGTCAGGCTGGTCACGTTATAGCAGGGCTGGGCAAGATGTGGCCCGGGGGTCGGATCTGGCCCTCCTAACACTTTGATCCGGCCTGTGGACGGCATCTGGCTATTTTCTATTTATATCCTGCTGCCTGTGCCACCGAATTTTCAGGCAGCGGGATCCTATTTAAATGGCTCCTGGTTGCAGCACTACCCAGCAGGGGGCAGAGCTGTGAGCCTTTGCATAGCCACTGCAACCCTGGCCGTCCACCAGGCAACACGACAGCAGTGGGGCCGGGAGCTGGGAGCCCTTTGATCTGTTTCTACTTCAAAGTCTAAATTGCAATTTCCATGGACCTAAAGAGATTCAGTGTCTGTGTTGCTTCTCAGGGGGATGGGCATTTATCTCAGCTTGGTGTCTTGGCTAAGAGAGACAGACAACTTTAGGGGAAGGCTAGTCTCTGGCCCCGCCCCTTCCTCTCCAGGCCTCGCCCCTTCCATGTACAAAACCTCATTAAGTGCCCTTCCCCCTTTGAAAATTATTGCCCACCCCTGCTTTATAGAGTTTTTCATTCTTTGTTAGCCAGGTAAGCCAGTCTATGCCATTTTCTCCAGGGGGAGAAACTTCTCCAGGCTACATGATCTACCTTGGCTTAAATGCTGCTTACCCCCACTGCGTGTAGGAAACCCCTCTGATTCCTCCCAGGAACTAGTACAACCCCCAGATCAGAGCATTTAAAAGCTGAGGACATAATCTTGGAATCTCCCTTGTGCCTATAAAATCTGTCACAGACCCAGAGTCCTAACTGGGGCGCAAGGCTGGAGGCCGGAGGTGTGATGGGGCAAACTCTTTCATCTGTGTCTTTCCTGATCATAACCCCAGGAACTGAGCTAATCTGTGCTTTCCCTAGAAATGACGCCGTCTGAAACTTCCCATCAGCCGCAACATGAAATGGGCATGTGAGTCACTGGTCATTTCACAAATAAATGTGTTCCTATGCTCAGAAGTAAAGGGCATTCCCCACACTAATCTAACCTTCTGGGAAAGCACGTTTGCTGCCAGGGTTAGGGGCAAAGGTTGATTTGTTTTGATTGTGTCGTACTGGATCGTCTGCTGCATTTTAGGCTCCAGCATAAGCAGATTCCTGATCAGTGCCAGCTGGCATCATCTCAAGAAATCCCATGGGACAGTCGCTTGTGAAGGCATTTTGCAGGTTTGCTCCTTTTAAAATTCCAAGTGGTGTTGTGACTTTAATTTGGGTGGCTTCTTTTTACTTTTAATTTTAAAAGGGGACTTGGTTTAAAGGAAAATATGAAAATGTGAATATCTTGAAAGCTGTTTTCCTATGATGGGTGGGCAGCTTCTCTGCTGAGTACAGGATTCCGCAGCTTTAATGTTTCCTAGGCCAGGTCCACACTGCAGCTGAAGGTCGGCCTAATGTATGTAATTCCACCTATGTAAAAAATGTAGCTGCAGTCAACGTACTTTAAGCGGAGCTTCAGCGCCGTCCTCGCAGTGGGAGGTTGATGGCAGAAACAATCCTGTTGACTTCCTTTATGCCTCATGAGGAGAAGGTGTTCCAATATCGATGGGGGGTGCCCTCAGCATTTGATTTAGCGAGTCTTTACTAGGCCCACTAAATCGAACACCAGAAGATCGATGGCCGCAGTGTCGATCTTCTCTGTAATCTAGACGTGACCTTCGGTTTGTTCTTTACATTTACATGAGGCATTACATGGGTGGGAAGTAATCATTTCCATATTGTACTGTGCTCTCTCTAGGTGGCTATTGTGTCCACCTGTTGTCTCTTGTCATATGCTTAGCTGGCCACAAGCTCTTTGCGGGTAGGAAGAGTCAATGGGTTGTTTCGTGTACAATGGGGCCATGATCTCTGACTGGGCCCTCGGGGCACTAGCATAGTACAATAATTAAAAAGCCAATTGCCAAAGTAACGCCAGCCAGCATGTCTCAAATAATGCTGATGAAACACTGAAAATACGTACAAACTCCAGTTGGTGGGAGGAGGGTGGGGAAGGAATTGTATGAGCGGTACTCGAAAGCCAGTTAGATATAAAAAAGACGTCTTAGTTCATCTAATTCTTCATGCCAGTGCAGAATTGGTCTCTATGGTACATTTCCTGGTGCTTTTGTCATCCTCTAGAGTATTTGAATACTTCATGGTTATAATTCCCATGAACAGGGTGGTACTTCTTGAATTACATAAAAGCCTTTAGGGACCTGACCCTAGGTTCCTCTTTTTCTCAGAATTCAGCAAGGCTGTTCCCCTTTGACAGCACAGCTTACGGTGCTTGCTTGCTTCATGTGTGCGTTTGAACTTTCATGTTGATTTACCCTGTTTTTACTCCATCAAAACTGGCAAATCGCTTTGGGAAGAATCCATGACTTGGCATTAAGCAATATGTAACATATGGCTAAGTAACAGTTTTGTTTCTTTTTAGTTTCCTAATGCAATAACTCAAAACGTGGGAGAAAACGCTACACTGAACCAAAAAGCAATTATAAACCCTTACAATGTGAGCTTTTAAAAATTAACGAATGAACCAAGACTAGCAGATGGGGGGAGAGAACTACACAGGAAAATCCAAGAGAAACAGAATAGAGAAATAAAGGAAGCAGCATGTATTCTTCTCTGATTTACACCCATTCAACCCTGTCGACATATTTTGACGTTAACGGGATTGTAGCTGAAAGCAGGGGTTGTAACTGTAACTATTGGCCTAGAAAATTAAAGATCAAAAGCATACACCGTGACCAAAATGAGCATTGAAAAGAAGGCAATCAAGAAAAGAAGAAATTAGAAAATGGTACATCAGTTGCAAACAGGAGGGAGAAATCAAAGCGTAAAGAAAAAAAAGGGGGAAAGGAAATGATAGAGAACTTGATCAAAGAAAGAGCAATGAAAATAGAAAGTACAAAAGACAAAGCAAAAGGACCTCACAGAAAGGGAACACAAAACTGTCAAAGAAGAAAGGAAAAAAAAGATGCTGAGCCCGGAAAGGGTAACCCAAAGGAGAGGGAAGGAAAGCTCTGAAACCCAAGTCTCTTGTGCGACCAGAAGAAGGGTTGAAAGTTTCCTGCCTTTGTTCCCTTTTCATGTCTGCTTCCTCTGTGGTTGCCAGAACTGTGCTGAGAGTTGTAGAGAAATGAGCTGCAAGCCAGCCCGGTCAATATCTAGCAACCCAAAAGGCTTCAGTGATAGGATTTAAGTAGAGCGGGGAAATGTTTTACCGGCAGAGCTTTTCAATGAAAAACGCCATTTATGTCAGCATTGCAACATTTTGGATACTATTGATTTTGATGAGAGTCGATTTAGAAAAAGCGAAGAAAAGGGGCTCAGTAATTCCAGATGTCCCAATTCAGTATTTTTGGAAGGGAACGTTTTGTTCATTGAAAGAGTTTTTCAAAAGGAAATTGATTGCTCTTTTATGTATGCAAAAATTTGAGTCATTTTTATAGGTCAACATTGGAACATTGTGGGTCGATTTCATAAAAGCAAAACAACTTGATTGACCCCCACATTCATGGAGGATGGGTCCATAAAAGGCTATTAGCCAGGGGATAGAATTGGTGTCCCTGGCCTCTTTGTCAGAGGCTGGAGAAGGATGGCAGGAGACAAATCACTTGATCATTGTCTTTGGTCCACCCCCTCTGGGGCACCTGGTGCTGGCCACTGTTGGCAGACAGGCTACTGGGCTAGATGGACCTTTGTTCTGACCAAGTACGGCCGTTCTTATATTCTTATGTTCTTATCACTTTCCCCCCAGAATTTCAGAATTTCTTGAGAAATTTAAAAATTTGTTAGTTTTTGTTTCAGAACAGATTTTGTATGGAAATTGTGGAATTTCCTGACAAACAGAAAATCTTGTGTCAAGCCCAGCTCTTGATTTGAGACAATTTCCCACAGCCTTTGCTACTGCTGTGGCCTGGCAAGAAAGATTCCACGCTCCTCCAATTACATTGGTCTTCAACCAGTGTAGCTCCATCAACTTCAGTGAGTTCCTAGACCCAATAAGTAGCCCTGGAACAGGGGAAGTAGCATGCATAGAGAGAAGGGGCAGCATGAAAAGTGGTAGGAGGCATGAACGAAAGAGATAAAACTGAACAAGTATATGGGAAGGAAGCTCAATATAATGCAAGTGAAGAGTTTCTTGCCAGGATCTGCACCATGGTCTCCATTCATCTACAACTCTCCCTTCCTTTGCCTTCTCCACAGTCGGAAATTACATTGTATTAACCAGCAAGGTGTTAACCTTATGTGCCCTTGTCTACACTCTGGGTCTATTTTCTCAGGAAAAACAAACAAAAAAAGCCAAGGCAATGTTCCTCAGACCCTGGGTCAACTTGGGAGAGAGCCTCCAAGCCCAGGCCCCAGGCGGACCCCACACATCTGCACTGCAATTTTGAATCCCATCACATAAACCCTGCAAGACCAAGTCAGCGGAGTTAATCTTTGAGACTTACCGGTGTGGGTTTTCCTTTGCTGTGTGGACACGCCCTAATGAGTCTTTCAATGTTGCGTCATTTTCACATGACTCTGTAAGTTTGTGTGTTGGCATGGCCCAGATTTCTGGTGTAGGCACCTCCCCTGTGTGCTTCTTGATCCTTTGCCACCTAGCTCCAGGAGATGAAAATGATGAAATGATGGTTCCCTGATGATTGCAGAGGTATATTAATGGGAACCGTAGTAATTCTGAAATATCTTTCTTACGCTTCTCTCTGACTACCAACCTGAATGAAACATTGGCATGCCAGCTTGTATGTCACTCGTCGGTTTTCAAATTAGTGACGCACTTTCAGTTTCACGCAGCTAATCCTTATGCTTTCTGTCTTTCACACATGTGCGTTCCCTGCCCCAAATATTGAGTTTCACAAACTTTTTTGGCAGCTTGCGACGTTTCCCTTTTAAAGCCATTGCTTTTAAAGGGAAATTTCACAAATACAGACAGAGCTGTGAATTTCGAACCCACTGGAAAGTGCATGCAAACTGTGCAGATTTTTGTTTGCCCTGCATCTGGGATTACTGAAATAACATTTGAAACACAAGGAATAGTCAAGAAGGTACATGCAAAATTAGCGCCAAGTGGAACATGATTCTGACGTGACAATTTCTGCTCAATATCTAGCATGCACAGGTTTTCAACTGGTGCTATGTCTGAAGAAGTGGGTTGTGCCCACAAAAGCTCATGATTCCATCGACAGTTTTTGTTAGTCTCTAAGTTGCAGCAGGACCATTTGTTGTTTTAAAGTTTTTTTATTTCCCTTTTGCTTTGCTGAAATACCCTTTGGTAAACAGACCACTAGAAAGTGAGCAGCTATGTTGTCTGAAGTAAAAATGTTGGCACTACAGACTTCATTCAGTCCTAAATACCGACGTACTAGAACCGTTAGAATGGGTGGGGAGCAGGGATGGAGAACCTTTTTTTGGGTCGGGGCTGCTGACTCGCAGAAAAATCAGTCAGAGGCTGCACATAAGTGAGAAGGAAAACAAACAAAAACAGAAAAACCCCTCACTTACGTGGCCCCTGTCTAAGAAGGAGAAAGACATTCTCCATATTCAACATTCTCCTTGCACACCAGACCCTTGGGGATCCCAGGCTAGTAGTTTTTGTATGCTCCAGCCCCATGGGGAAACCTGGGGAGGCTGAAGCACCAGCATTGGCTCCCCCAAGCCTTAGGTTCTCCACCCCTGACGTAAAGGTCAGGGTTTGGTCATATTAGGACAATGGGATATGCCTAGAATTTGATTTTCTCATAAAATGGAAAGGGAGGGATTTAGTAGGAAGGGCAGTTACACTGTAGAATGACCACTGGGGGGCAGCAAGGAGGCAGAGATGGGGACAGGATCAGTTATAGCCCCACTCGGGCAGCAGGAAGCCAACATGGAGAAAAGGACAGCTATTCTACTATGCATTTCAGAGAGTTTGTGTGTCTGTCTGTCTCCCAGATGGGGGGCATACACCCCCCCCCCCGTGGCTTTACCCACTTCGGTGGTCATGGACAGGCACTTCTCACCTGGCCTCAAGCGGCTGCGTTGAGAGAGGCTGAGGTAGTGCCTGCAGACAGAATTCCGCCTCTCCAGCCCCACCCCAGAGCAATGATTTAAATGAAGAAAAATAAAACGTATATAAGTTAAGGACCCGAGAAAGGCTGGGTAAACCTTCTAGTGTACCTATATCCTATACACTGTTTATTATTATCTGTCCACTGGGTAATCTCTGAGTGGTTTCAGAAATGTTACATCTTGACACAAAAGGTGAGCTTCATCCATAACTCTTAGAATAATAGGCCGAAATGTTTCTGCAGTCTCTGCGGTGTCGTGGCAATGAAAGAACAGTGCTGCCCGAATATTCCTGATTCAGCTGAAATGGATCTTGAAGCCAGAGCGCCAAAGCCAGGGCTGTTTTATCAGTTTACATATTTTTAAAGGGAGAGTTTATTTCTTGCATAATCCCCTTCCAGGCACACTCGGAGCTGAACAGAACCATTCCCAGAGGCATCTGCTTCCTGGCCTGTGAATGTGATTCCTTGCGTCCATTTTTAGAACCTGCTCCTGCAAGCCTTTTGTGTACAGACCCCTGCCTGAAGTTGGTGGACTCTATACGACGAGGAAGGTTTGCATGGACAAGGGCCACGGTGATGGTGTCGTTAAAATAAAGGCCTGCTGGCCTGCTAAATAGCCCCAGTTGAAATATTTGAGTCCTGCATCCTTCTGGAATCCATCCAAGCTAATTGCATAGCCCCTAAACATTTCAGTTCATTATGCATCACATTATTTCTCTGTCCTGACCTCTTCCCTACTCTGATACCTCCTCCGTTCCTCTCTCTCTCTCTCTCTCTCTCTCTCTCTCTCTCTCTCTCTCTCTCTCTCTCCTTCTCCTAGACATAAGGAGCTTTCTGTGTTGTGTCCCGATTTACTGGGTAGCCTCTTGAATCAAGGCGCTGAGACATAATAGGTACATAAACAAACAGTATTGTTGAGTAGAGTCAGGCTTGACATTCACTCCAGTGCAGAGCATTCTGGGTACATCTACACTGCATGGTTTATTTCGAAATAGCACATCTACACTGCAGGGAAGCCCCAAAATTAGTCCAAGGAAGGTTCCGCTAATGTAGAAATGCTATCTCAATTTAGAACCCCAGGAGGCACGGGGGAGGAATAACTTAGCCCCTCACAAGGGCCATTCTATTTCAAAATAGCAGCAGTGGAACATCTACACATGCCTTATTTTGAAATAGCTATTTCAGAATAGGCGTTATTCCTCATAGAATGTGGTTTACAGATTTCGGAATAAGCCGTCTGTTATTTCAAAATTATTTGAATGGCCGTGTAGATGCTCACATTGTTATTTCGAAATAACGCTAGTCATCTTGAAATAATGGTGCAGCATAGACGCACCCTCTGTGACCACCTGTAGCTTATTTGTGATCTATTTGGGCATACGCTTTTGTGGGCACGCATCATCAGATGCGCTGGAAATATGTAACAAATCTACTACGTATTTTAGAAGGTTTGTCTGTCTGTGTGTTTGTCTGTTCACAAACTCCTCCTAAATGGTAAGAGGCAGGACCACCAAATTCTTTAATTCGAACTACCTGCTCCATGCCATGTGTAGCTGCATGCATGGAGTTCGGTCTAAGGGGGATTTAAAAATGGCGGCGCCCAGGAACATGCAAATGAAGCCCGGGATATTTAAATCCTGGGCTTCATTTGCAACTCCGCTTGCCCTCATTACCCTACCTAGCTTGAACTAACATGTTAGTGTAGATGTACGCTTACACATACTGTTGTATCACAATCCCCCATGTCCTGCCCTGAGGCCCACTCCCCGGGGGAGGGGTTGTGATACAACAGTACCTGTAAGCAATTTAAGTTACTTTCACCCCTGAACCAAAATGAGCCAGACAAATAGGGTGAACCTGCCATAGGATTGCTTCTCAGGAAACCTGACAGAAAAGGGATGCAACCAAGAAATTTGGAGCAGTGCTCTGTTTTGGCCCAGCTAAATCAATGTTTAAGGTTTGAAAACTCCTAAACAGTAAGAGCTAGGACCACCAAATTCGGTAGACGGCACCCTCTTATTGTAACTTAAAACAAGGTCAGGGTTTGGCATGCCAGGACTATAGGATGTTCCTGGAATGGGATTGCTTCTCAGAAAACTCAACAGAAAAGAGAATTAATTTCCAAACAGACATTACTTCAAAACTGACATAACTGAGCGAATGTTGAAAAAGACTGAACCAAGATGAGCCAGAAAAATAGGATGAATCTGCAACAGAATTGCTTCTCAGTAAACCTGACGGAAAGGAGGTAAAACAGAGAAATTTGGAGTAGAGCTTAAGATGTATAAACTAGAGGAAAATGTTATTGCTGTAGCTGATTTTGTTAAAGCATAGCAAATGATAAGTTAATAGGGGTAAAGAAAAACCTGCACTTGATGGAACTCCTATTTTAAAAAAATGGCTAAAACCAACTAAATGGAAAACTTTCAACAGTCCCTTTCTTTAAGAAATGTGGAATACAAACTAATTTAATAAAATTTCACTTATTTTTGAAATATAGTGTTATTTTTATGAAGCACATTTTTATTTCAGATTTTTTTTAAATATACTATCATTTAAATAAAGCACGGACATTTTCCTTGTATTTAAAAACAATGTAACAGAGCCAAGGTCCTGAGCAACACCAGGTAAATGTGCTAGTAACAAATAAATCTGTTAGCCTTTTAGGTGCCACAGGGCACCTTGATGTTTTTGCAGATACAGTCTAACATGCCATTGACTTCACTAGGGCTAGGAGTCAACCTTTGGGGTATTTCATCCTATGAAAATATTCATACAATGCTGAATAGAGGCCCGGATCCCATTCTTAGTGGTAAGCGGGGGGAGTGTCTTTTCTTTGGTTGCTTTGAGTCCTAGCTGGGTATCCAGAGGTGATATTGTATTATACATCGTCCTATCTTGCTAGCTCCCATGAAAACCAGGCTAGTAAGCTGAGGAATGGCGTGACAGCCATGTTTCGGTCTGTGGAGATTATTTGGTAAGGTGGTCAGTAAATGTGATTTTTTTGGGTAGGCCTGTAGGGGGTGTAAACCTGTCTTTGCTATTGACGCAGCCAACTACCATCTACAGACATTGTAAAGGCCCTTTTGGTTGCCATGAGCCACCCTGGCATATTAGCCCTTGGAAGAGGGGAGCAGAGCAAAGGGTGACATGAGGTAAAATTTCCAAGTGCAACACTTGGCATTGTCAGCAGTTCTCTGAGCCCAGGTGTAGGCAATCCAAGGATGTGATAGTGCCCATAACCACAAATAAATGTTGAGGCTGATTCTCTGCCATAATAGTTCAGTTTGAAGCATAACACTGGAGAATCATAGAACCCCTAGAAATATACAACTGGGTGCGACCTTGAGAGATCATCTAGCCCAGTCCTCTGCATGGAGGTAGGACTAAGACCATCCCTGACAGGTGATTGTCCCATCTGTTCTTAAAAATCTCCAGTCATGGAAATTCCACAACCTCTCTCTTCCAAATGCTTAACTACCCTGCCATGGCTACCCTACGTTTCCTTTTTACAATTTAAGTCCATTACTTCTTCCCTGCCCTCCGTGATTAAGAAGAACAATTTATCACCCTCCTCTTTATAACAACGTTTACATACTTGAAGATTGTTATCTTGTCCCCTCTCGGTCTTCTCTTTCCCAGATTAAACAAAGCCTTTTTTCCCCAGCCTTTCATCTAGCTCTTCAATCATTTTTGTTGCTCTTCTCTGAATTTTCTCCAATTTGTCCACGTCATCCTACCTCATCACCTAGTCCTGCGTTTTGAATGATTGTGTTAGTCGTTTAAAACAAGGCTCATCCACCTCTTCTTCCTGATTAGGTGGGAGACACCTACCATGACATCACCCGTGTGGGTTTTTTTTAACCACTTTTACTTATTGATGGCAAGACATCTAGCAGGTAAGATCGGATTTCATTTTGGAGGACCTTATAGATTTATTTCCCCTAGCCTTCCTGTTAGGAAAGGTTCAGTTTCGGGCCACTGAAGAATGGAAACACCCCCTAGTGCTGCTAACTTCATTTTTTTTGTTCTTATGTAGTCAGGATTGAATTATATTAGTTTTGCTGACTCAGTGCAGTACGTGGCAGTGCAGATAAGAGAAATATGAACAACTAATGAAGCATTTATTTTTCAGGGAGCTTTGTTCCTAAACACAGGAAGTTGTAAAATCGTTGATAACAAATTTTATTTGTTCATAGGCAGTACCAGAAATGACTGTCTTCTACTGAGTCAGGATCTTAATGAAAAAGGGCTGAGGGATTAAGTAGAGCAGTAAACTCTCAATTAAATGATGGTGATGGTTATTTGGCTTTGATGTTAGATAACTTCTCTCTATTGTGTCATTCACAGGGGATACTTTTCTTCCAAGATAAGCTTTGCACACTTTTTTTAATTAACATCTTTTCCCCACCGTCATCACTTTGTTATTGTTCTCATTGATCAACTGGTAAAAGTTATTTTCTTACGATTCTGCTATATTTGACATTTTTTGCTGTACAGCGGATGTTAATTAAACTGCAACGGCTGAAAATCCCTTTTCGTTTTTCTACAATGCTACCAGCTAGTACTGTAAATTACATAATCCTCTTGCTTTTTGAATTGCAATATAGTATTTCTTTGCCCACTCGAGAAAAATGTCCCAAGACACGCCTTCTTCCTGGAAACAATGAGTTTTTTAGGATTTAATTTAAACCAAACCAGGCCCCAAGACTGTGAATATATATGTATGTATATTTCAACATCTTATTACAGCAAACGTATAAGCAAAGAGAAAAATAATGGGCAATCCTGAAGGACTTCTTATTTTACATACTTATGACATTTGTCAAAATAATTGAGGAGTGAATTTTGGTATTTTAACGTAATTTATATTTCACTCCTGCTAGTCCCCAAGATTATTGAAACATCAAATGTTTCACTCATGACTTCAAAGAATAACATTCAGATGACATCTGGTGATAATAATGCGAACAAAACAATATCATATGACAAACTAAAACTTGCAACAGGGACACATTGACCCAAAGTCAGTTGGATTTTGCAATAATGCTTTGTCTCGGAGGTGTTTTTCAGAAATGGGCCCAGCTGTAAGTCCTTTCAGCCGTTCATTCTCCAAGCCTATTCACTGCTTGGTTCCTCTATGGAGACTTCCAATAAGAGTGCTAATTAGAGTGGCAGAGAGGTTGAAAAAATGCTGTTATATCTTGGAAAGATGGCAACATAAGGTAGGGGAATGCTTGCAAGGTTTTCCTCCTTGCCATCCCTGTTGTAGTGGATAAGGGATTATAGTGTGAGAAGAAATATTATGTAAGGAAGGGCTACTCAACATGTGGCCCGCAGTGCGGTTTGGGTTTACATGGGGCTCAGCACGCGGCCCGTAGGTGGGAGCCAAAACAAAGAAGTGTCCATATAATGGTCTTCTGTTGAGATGCGTTTTAGTAGTTCAATTCCTGGACTGTCATTGCTCATTAAAAGTGCTGTCATATGGGAGGAAATTGGGTAAATATTGTGTTTTATTAATAGCAGCAGAACTGATTTAAATGGGGCCTGCGTGTTGTGTACTGTTGCCTTAATCTTTATATTCGTGCCAGTTAGTGTGAAAGAAGCTATTTGCATATATTTGCATATATATTTGCACGTACGTGGAACCATGCTTAAGTTGCAGCCCTCGGCATATACTGTGAGTATCACTGTGGCCTTCGGGGCTTCCAAAGTTGAGTAGCCCCAATGTAAGGCATGAACCTCAATCTAATTGTATGGTCCAAATTTCACATAGCTATGTCTTGGAGCATGCTAAATAAATGAAAGCTTCATGGTTATTCAAGTACCTATTCATGATTTCATGAAGTCTGTGCTCTTGGTTGCCTGACCTTGCAGGACAAATTCTGGCACAGTTAGTCTGGCTAGGAATTTATGGAAGCATGAATCAAATGGGGTAATGCGATTGTATTGTTGACTAGCTGGCTGTACGCCAATCCAGATGAGGCTCCTCTGATGTGGCTTGGAGGAAGGGATAAGAAGATATAGTGAGGAAAATATCTACCCCTCTCTTTAAGCACTTATCCACACGTATTGTTGGAGTTCACAATCCAGGGGGCTAGTTAGAGGTTTGGTTGCTACGACACCATTAGGTAACAACAAATGAGAGAACAAGCGTTTCTTCACTTACCTGCGACCAAGGGTTGCGATTTCCTTTGGGGTATGCAGACCCATCTACTGTCATCCATGCTTTTGTCACCTTGAGGTTAGTTCATCCACTTCCATGCTGTATGTGGCCTCTTAAATCTGTGCAGAAAATGAAGCCGCTGCAGAATTCGCTAGCTGGTTTGTTACGTGATATCTCACATTTCCCCAGGTCTCTGCGATCCACGTGGACTGTCACTTGTTTGCAGGGTAGAATTTAAGGTGTGGGTTTTGCTTTGCAAAAAGCCCGACAGGGCCTAGAACCTTCCAGCCCCACAGACCACCTCCCTTCCCTGGCCATGCTGACCCAGTGGTAACGGGGTGGAAGGTATCACCATACTAGAGCCACCTGGAATGGTGAGTGAAATGAGTCTGTGTTTATTCCTTCCACGGAAGCCATGGTTTGGCAGACAGATGGTTAAAAATGCTTGTCAGCTTATCAGCCCCCACAGGATACAAGCTAGTGCTAGGATGGGCAACCAGGAGTGGTCCTCCTTCACCTCAGTGGGCTGCAGCAGCCCATGCCCCATTGGGGTTCCACTTGCAGCCCCGTGGCCCCTGGTGTCTCTCCCACTCACCCATGTGCCTGTTGTGCACTGGGACATGGAAGTCCCCCCCTCCACCTGCTTACCTGCTCCACCCCAGCACTTTCGAGAGCCAGTGAAGGCGTAGCTGGGGAAGGCAAGCCCAAGCCCAGTCCTTTCTGCCCACAGCCACATCCCTTCCCCCAAAACCATGCTCCTTTAACAACCACCTCCCCAAGCCAAGCCAAGCCCCGCCCACCCCCAGCCCTCTAGCACAATCCTTCCTGGCCACCTGGAGAGTGGGGAGCTGGGCTGCCGGGGAGTCAGGCTACATGCCATTGTCCCAGCTCTCCCTATGAGCTAGGCAGCCCCGCCCCAGGCCCGGCCTTCCCTGGCCACTGGGCAGTTCAGGCAGTTTCGAGAAGGCAATGCCTTCCCTTGCCCGCGTTCCCCACCGCCCATGCTGGGAATCACCTGACTAGGGCTCCTCCCCCTCTCTCCCAGAGCTGGAATGCCACGAATCAGCTGTCCTCTGCAAGTGGCGCCCCAGCGGACCACATGAAGCCACAGATCGCCCACCACTGAGCTAGTGGCTGAAAGGTAAAATGCTGTAGGGCCAGCTCGCGGCCCCTCCCCTCCAGCCCGCCCCTCTCACTTTCCATCTTCTGCATTGTTCTGTGCAATCATTCTCCACCAAGGCAGGGCAGCACCCCACCCAGACCGCCAATTTAATGAGCTACTGTCAGAGTTCTGTTTAGTTTTAGAAAGGCAGAGAGCTAGAAATTAGCCAGTCTGTCATATGCGCCCTTTCCTGGGTGGCATTATGCATGTGTACTCAAGAGAAACTGCTATAGATTTGACACCATCTGTCTGTCTGTCTATTCAAGAACTCCTCCTAAAGGGTAAGAGCGAGGACCACCAAATTCGGTGTGGAGCTTCCTATTATCCTCACTGAAAGCAAGGGCAGGGTTTGGTTGCCTCAGCACAGTGGGATGTGCCTGGAATGGGACTGTTTCCGATCAAAGGAAGGGGAGGGGTGGGAGAGCAGGAAGAGTTATATTCACCCATGACCACAGGGGGGCAGCAGATATCGGAAGAAGAATGTCCATGGGGGGAGCCAATGCTCCAACAAGCAGCTACTGGCCAGCAGCCCCCACTAACTCTGCCTGCCTGGGGGAGCAGCTGCTGGCCACTGGCCTGCCCTGGGGAGCTCCAGAGGGTGGCTGAGATATGCGCACCTTCCCCCCACCTTGGGTATGTGTCCCTTCCCCCCACCTTGGGCTTACCTGAGGAGAACCCAGCAGCCGTGGTGTGCTGTCCCTACTCCCACCCTGGGCTGGCCATGGGGAGAGGCTGGCAGGCAGGGTGTATGCTCCCCCCGCTACTCCAAGCTGGCACCGGGGAGAATTTGGCGGACAGGGTGCACAGTTCTGCCTCCCCCCGCCCATTACAGGGACAAGCTGGCAAGCAGGGTGTGCGGTCCCCACTGCTCCCGGGCCACCCCTGAGGAGAAGCTGGTGGCCACCCCCTATTATAAACCCCTTACTCTCTCCCCTGAACTTTTCCCCCTCCACGCCCCCTGCTCTGACTCCAACACACCTACCCCCTGCCTTGAGCCCCTCCTCACACCTCAACCCCGACTTCTACATCCCCTTCACCTCCGGCCTCCTGCCTGGAGCCCCGCTCCCCACATCCTCAAGTCCCTGCCACCCCACACCACCAGCCCCCTTCCCTGAAGGACCCAAGGAATGCCAGATATGTCTTCGAGGACATTCATGTAAGAAAAGTTATTAAGTTAGAAAGGGAAACTGTCTTTAAAGTTGACCGACACAGACATCTTCCATAAGATACTGTGCTATAAAATTTGGGGAATATCCCATAGCCATGTACTAGATGATTTAGGAAATATTCAGAAGCAATTGATACATCAGCAGCTGCATGATCCACATATTAAAATATTTACTCGGCCAAGTCACTAAATTTGTAAGGCCACTGACATTATTTAGAGTAGATCTAGTATTAGGCGTCAGATTTTTTTTCTATATAAAAGGAATGGGTCTTTGTGATTTTGGAGATTAACTGCAAATGCAGGTTTTTCACGATGCAAGACACAGTGTGTGAGGATTTCAGACACACAGAAACATTTTTAAAAACAAACAAAGTCCTTCCACTGCCTGATTCCATGAAAGATACTGCACAATGATCACTCAGAAAGGAAGACGTGGTGTACTCTCTTGCACTGCTTTGAAAATTGTTCAGTGTTACCTAGTTTAATGCTCGCAATGCGTGTGTACAGTGAACTAAAACCCCGAGTGGCAAAATGTAGTGCTGAAGCTGCAGTGTATTTTGATGGCTTATATGGAGAAGATTAACCTGTGGACATTTCTGTCCCATATGGAAAATGGAGCTTTTCAAGTGACAGGCTGAAATATCCACCTTGTATTTGTTATTTTATTTATTAGTTTGGATCAACGGCATTGGCATCAGGTTCATCTTACATATATGATTTAGAGCTAAACCATAAAGGCTTTGTATGAGAGGTTATTAGGCACATAATTCAAACCATATATTTATATAGTGAAATGCATTTATCATATAGTGAAACACATACGCTGTGTAATGAAATGCATACATCGTAAACATTTTAGTGTCGTATGTTCCTATCACACGTCCTGAAATGTATCCTATAAATCATGTCCAGAAACACTAAGTCTCTGTCTGATATTGAAGAGAGGTGTGGACGGGTCGTGCTGACCCCATGACTAGAAGCCAGGGACTCTGGAGTTTTAATCCCACCTCCGACACTGACGCTCTCTGTGCCCTGGACAAGTCACATCGCCTTCCTGCTGAATGTTCTCATTTGTAAATTGACACTTTCTTACCTAACAGTAGTGATGTAAGGGTGAATCAGTTGCAGTTGGTGGAGAGCTTTGAAGAACAAAGGCCCTGAAAAGGCAAGCAGTATTGTCTGAAATATAGAACACTGGATATTTGAAACATATGCATTATTTATGGCCATGCAACATATTCACCATTTTGACGCGTCATCCATCATCGGACTTTGGTTGTGCCCTCAGTACAACCTGTTTAATTGCAGGGGTACTCAATCTGGTGAGATGCACGCCTGCCTTTTGGCTGTAAACACAGCCTGCCTAAAATAAAAACACATGGCGGGCAGAACGGCTGTGGTTAAAAATGCGACAGGGTAAAAATGGCAATTTTTGACTCCTCTGATCTACCCCCAGCCAATATGATTCAAGAGTCTTTCTGGTGAGCTCTCTGAGGGCATGTCTATGCTAGGAAACTCTTTCAAAATAACTAAAATCAATGGAATAACTCCTGAAATAATGAAATCGAAATAGCGTGTCCACACTACGGGGCAGCCTTGGAATGAGTCTGAGGCAGGCTCTGTTACGCTGGGCATGCTACCTCAGCTTAAAGCACCAGGAAACACTGGTGAGTAATTAGTTCAAATGACTCCGGGGAGTCGTTATTTCGAAATAGAGGCACTGACACGTCCATTCGAACGCTATACAAATTAACAATTTTGAAATGAGCGTTATTCCTTGAGGAAAGCAGGAGTACAGATTTTGTAGTAAGTGGCCCGTTATTTTGAAATAACACGGTTGGTCATGTGGACGCTCCGCTTATTAATTGGACCAAAGGGGGCGTTATTTCAAAATAAAGCCCTAGTGTAGACCAGGGCCGACGGAATGTTGTGTTTGCTCCTATTAACGAGGCAGAGGCAATCCAAACGGGAGAGAGGGAGAACGTGTATCGCAGTGACAGAGTGGGAATGCTATTCGGCACCTCCAACATGGGCTGCTAATCTCCCTCCTTGCATGCGGGGATGGTGTTGCTCAGGGGAAAGAGATAGGATTAAAAGAGGACACCGAAGGCCAGTGGGAAGAGGAGACAGAGAGGAAGGGATGTAGTGAGTTGCCTCTCAGGAAAGAGGCCTGGTAGAAGGCCAAGAATTCTGAAGGGGCATGAGATGGAAGACTGAGGACAGACAGGAGCAGCTGAGGGGTGACAGTCCATCTCGAATCCTGGGAAGGCAGAGAACTGGGCCAGGCTGAGCCTGTAGGGTGGAGTAAGGCACAGGAGCCTGCAGAGAGAGGCAGACACATTGCGTTAAAGCTGAGGCTTGTCCACAAGGGCAAGGGGGAGCCGGCTGAGTGTGACTGGGTGGTAAAGATTGGGTTGTCTTGGTATTTCTGCTGGACTTGTTAAAAGACTTGGTGATACAGTGGTGTGTGGGAGGGCAGACTCTTCATGAGGTCTTGGCTAGAGGCTCAGGCCATCCCTACAGCTAGAACAGGCTGAAAAACACAGGAGGGAAACTGAGGCACAGCTGCTGCAATGCTACCATGGGCCACCAAGGGGCAGGAAAGGGTGGCCACTTTGCTACAAGTGTGGTTGCCCGAGATCCTGCCTAGGTGAGGTGGTGATTGTTGCCTTCTACCGCCCGTAAGGGGTTGGACACGGACTCTCCATCCCTAGCACTGAGCCAGACAGAACCTAGCATGAATTTCAGATCCTGGGCTGGGCTGCCAGAGCTTCCAGGGAGAGGTAACAAATCTTTTCATTCACGAATGGAGTAACAAGAAGCACAGAACCCAGCGATGCCTTATATCCGGTCACTTTTCAGGCTCTCGCTCAGTTTGTGTACACGATTGAATGATCTCCCTGTTTAAAGTGATGTTGTTCCCTGAACAACCAACATTTCCTTGAATCGTTTCCATCTGTGTGGAATAGATTTTATGTGCACCACGTTATGTGCCCATGTGCACCACCAGGAGAAACACAAAACCCAGCTGTGGGCGCCCTGCTAATCAGCTGGGTAGTATTGGAATCTCTCCTCAGTGGCCGCACTTACAGGAACAGTGTGTATAACACCCCTGTGCGAGAGGGAAATGCTATTGCCCTCATTCTGCAGGTTGGGAACTGACACGCAGGACATGTGGCTTGTCTGTGTTCCCACAGGAATTGTGGGGAGCACAAAGGAAGTGACTCCCTGTTCTGCGTAGGCACCCTAACCACTAGCCCATTCTTCCCTTCCTACTCGCTGTTTGTCTAAGCGTAACGGTCGTTCTCCAAAATACACAGAACCGCGCATGTGGATCTGATTCTCATTCCAGTGGACTTCTGCAGTACTATGCACCAGGCCCAAAGAATTTATCGGAAGCTTTAAGGACCTGATCCGGAGCCAGCTGAACCAGTATGTGAAATTCAGCCAATGTAAATCCAGCTTTATTTACCAGGCTAAAGGAAGTTCAAGTCCGTGGGTGAATGAGCAGTGCATATGTAAACCAGGGGATTCAAAATCCCGGCCTACGGGCCGGCCAAAGCAATTGGGCAGTCTGGTGTGGGGGGCTGTCTGGTAGGCCGGGGGTTGTCTGTTACCACCATCCATACTCCACCCCTTCCCACCAGCACCTGGTCCTCTCCTCCCCCATAGCCTGCCATCCCTTAGGACGTGCCTTTGGGGTTCATGGGGAACAGGGGGCTGGGAGCTGTATGGTGGCAGAGTTTGTGACCCCTCCCCTAGCACTCCCCATGGTGGCAGTGCAGCGGCGTGGGGTCTCCTGCCAAGTGTCTGCTTCCCCCACGGCTACTGCCACTGAGGCACGGGGATGGGGGGTGACAGGTTCCCCCCAGTGATCCCCAAAGCTGCATCCTAAGGGGACAGCGTGTCCAAGGCGGAAGGCAGTGATGGCAGGAAGGGGCGGAGCTAAGACAGACTCCTCCCTGACTTCCAAACTGGATTGCGCAATTGCTCCGGCCAGGGCTGGCCTGCGGGCTGGGAGTTTGAGGCCCTTGATGTGAACAGCCCTGAGCTGTGGCGTTAGCCTGGCAGTCGTGCTAACCGAGAAGGAAACAATCGTAACCGAGCTGGAGGGGCCTCTCGGGTGGGCAAGACAGAACCGTTGCTCTGCCTCAAGACCGACAGTAGGGCGAGAACTCACTGGGCACAAGGCTGGTTGTGCCCAACAGTAAAAGCTCCTTGGCGTATTAGGAGGTAAAAGAGCTCCCAGGACAGCAGCCGCAGGACTGGGAGGGGGCTAGAGAGCAAGTATCAGAAAAGGAGACTGGGCTGGCTAGTGCTTTGTCTGGGATCAGTCTCCACACAAAACCCATTTGCTCAGTGCAGAGAGACAGAATTTCGTCACTCCGAATATTTTATTTCCTAGGCGGTAGAAAGACGTAGAGGAAGGCTCAGAGACTCCACTGTGCCTCTGCACAACGCCGCAGAACCTGGGGGAACTCCAAACTCCTCCAGCCACCAACAGTCTCTGTCCTCCCGTGACAGGAAAGGAGAGAGCACGCCAGCCAATGACAGAAGAGCCGAGGCAGATGAAAATGCAGTAGCATCGGCGATTCATCTTTAAAATGTATCCTGCTTGCAAATAGCAAGATTCCGGAGTAAGATCCCTCAGGAGGGGGAATGAATTATAGAGGAGCAAGGTATTCATTTTACAGAGCAGCAAGAAATTAAAAATGAACTGACACGACTCTCCAGCCAAA
This sequence comes from Pelodiscus sinensis, assembly GCF_049634645.1. NCBI lineage: Eukaryota > Metazoa > Chordata > Testudines > Trionychidae > Pelodiscus > Pelodiscus sinensis. Next base: position 5,366,623 of record NC_134721.1, on the reverse strand, counting down.
CTGAAAATGGAGAGGGAGGGAAAGCACACACAGGATCAAAACAACACCAGTCAGGGAGAGAAGGGCGCGGAAGGAGGAGAGGTGAACATTGAAAAATATCTGCCAAAAAGATTCATTTGAAATATGTCCTTAGATTTAATTTACTTAATTGTTGTTTTTTCTTTTCTGCATCTGGTATCTAACACAGAACTGAGCCTAAACCAGGGGTGGGCAATAATTTTTAATGGGGGGGGGCACACCGAGATTTTGGCAAGTGGTCAAGGGCTGCACTTCTTTGGGCGGGGTGTGGAGTCTAGGATGGAAGTTGGGTGCAGAAGGGAACTTGAAATAGGGTACTGGGGTGTAGGAGGGGGCGAGGGGTCTGAGAGGGAGTTTGGGTGAAGGAGGGGGCTGTGATCTGGGGCAGGGGGTTGGGGTGCAGGGTCCAGTAGGGGGTATGGGTGCAGGAGAGGATTTTGGCCTGGGGGAGGGGCTCTAGGAGGCGTTCCAAGGTCTGGGAGGGTATGTCTACACTACCCTCCTAATTCAAACTAGGAGGGTAATGTAGGCATACCGCAATTGCAAATGAAGCCCGGGATTTGAATTTCCCGGGCTTCATTTGCATAAGCGAGGAGCCACCATTTTTAAATCCCCACTCGTTCGAACCCTGTGCCGCGTGGCTACACGGGGCACGAACTAGGTAGTTCAAACTAGGCTTCCTAGTTCGAACTACCGTTACTCCTCATTCCACGGGGGGGGGGGGGGAAGGGATACAGAGGGTTTGGGCGGTGGCCTGGGGCAAGTAGGCAGAGTGGAATGGGGCGGAGGGTGCCCAAGGCAGGCTCTGGCTGGGAGGCGCTTACCTGCAGAAACCTGAGGCAGACTGTCTGCTGCAGACTGCTCACTGCTCTGCTCTGGGCATGAAGGGAAGAGGGGAATGGGAAGGGAGGGAGAGCACTTTCCACACTGCCCCTGCTCCCAGCAAAAATTCTCAGCTCCTATTGGCCCGAAACTGAGAGATTGGCCAATGGGAGTAGAGAGATTTTGCTGGGCGGTGGGAACAGCATGAGCAGTCGCCCTCCTCCCTCCCCAGCTGTCCGGAGCGGAGAGCAGCTGGCTTTTTAAAGTGTGAGCTGCTCTCTGCCTAAGGGTTCTGGCGAGGAAGCTGCAGGCCGGATCCAGTGGCTTGATGGGCTGGATCCAGTGGCTTGACGGGCCGTATCCGGCCCACTGTCAACCTCTTGCGCATCCCTGGCCTAAACCAAAGTGCAACTTGCAGGCAGGGAAACTCGCGGCTTTGGAACAACCTCTAGCTTATATCATTGGGATTTCCCCTCAACAGGAAGCCAAATGAGCCGTTCCACTGCTATTTTCCACTTACAGGGGTGAACCCCTGTTGTTTCTGGCCCTGCCTGGATATGCAATAGAGAAAGACAAGACGGCATGGTGAGAACATGCACTCCCCTTCTCACGCTGAGGTGCTGTTGTAACCCTCGTTCTACTGGGTGTGGCACGTGGTCCCAGGCGGTGGCCCTTAGACCACTTACAGAGGGAGCGTGAGTGAGTTTGCTCTATAGTCTTAGCTGGGAGCCAGCTGGCTTTTGGCTCTAGCCGCATCGGCTCGTGCACTAAGCTCCAGAGGTCCCAGGTTTGGTTCTGCCTGTGGGTGTTTCAAGTGGGGACTCAGCCGGCCTTTCAGCTGGGATGTCTCTGAAGCACAGGGGGTGCTTCCTCCACTAGGGGAAGTATGTAACAGCTACAGGAGGGGGTGCGCTGTCCCCTGGAGTGGTACTGAGACCACTTACAGAAAGAGAGACCGAGTCTGCTCTCCAGCAGAGGTGGGGAACCTTTTTTGGGTCAGGGGTCAGCGACCCACAGAAAAAAATCAGTCAGGGGCTGCAGACCAGTGAGAAGCAAACAAACCAAAAAGTGGCCCCTGACTGAGAGAGAAACACACTCCCCACATACCCCTCATGCGCCAGACCCTAGGGAGGCCCAGCCTAGTAGATTTTGTGTGTTCCAGCCCCGCAGTGGAGCAGCAGGGGGAACTGGAGTACCAGCCAGGCTCGCCAATGCTAGGGGGGTGGGGCTGAGCCTCAGAGACTGGATCCAGGCAAGCCAGGCGGGGGGAAGGGGGCGCATTTGGTCCCCAGGCCTGAGGTTCCCCATCCTTGCTCTCTATGGCCTTAGCTGAGAGCCAGCAGGCTCTTAGCTCAAGCTGTAGAGGCTCGTGCCCTGAGGTCCCAGGTTTGGTTCCGCCTGCCGGTGTTACACCAGGGCTCCACCAGACGGGGGTTTACCACAAAGCTGAGACGGCTAGACAGGTCATCCCTGCGCCGGGTGCATTTCCATGCAGGTTAGCAGGACCGGCCTTGTGCAAGGGAGATTCGGAGTCAAGCTACGTTGCTTCTGAAATTTCCCTTCATTAGCAGAGATGTCTATTTCAGACCCTTTGGGGAAAAAAAGTTCCTAATGAATGGGCCCGGAGCAATCAGCCTCGTAGGGAAAGCTATTGAAAGAAGGCTTCATTTCCCCATTCAGACTGAGCCAAAATCAAAAGAGCGGTTTGGGCTGATTATGATTGCTGAAGGCCCTGGCTTGAATCAGTTCAGATAATAGTTTTCCGCCAGCCTGTTCACCCTTCCCATGATATCAATGCTTCCCAGAGACAATTGGGTTAGCTCATTGCTGTGATATTACAGACGCGACATTGCCATTTGATTGGAAGGAGTTAAACGGTTTTGGCCACACTCCTGGGCTTTATATTAAAATGCTGACAGATGTCCAAGTCCGCTTTCGTCATAATTAAAGCCCTATTTGAGCAGCACCTGACGGGTAGTTGCCAGCTCTTTTCTTTCACCCGTTCTTCATTACGTTTGAGATTCAAGTTTGGAATACACCTTGGCAGAAACTTGAGAAGCCTGGGTAAATCCAGCCTATATTCTACAACGAGAGAAAGTAGCAGAGTCGACATTGAGGCTGAGTTTTGTGCTTTTTTTTTCCCCAAAGGGCATCTCCTAATGCAGTCAAATGGGTTGCTCTCTTTGGAGCTGAGCAAATCCGTCACATTCACACGTTTTCCACTTTCAACTTAGAGTTTTTTTCCCTGGTTTGTGAATATGCTTTTTGGGAAAATCATTTGTTGCAATTTTTACCCAAACTTTCATCGAAAACTTTGTTGGTGGGGGAGATGACCACTTCTGTGGGTCCTGGAGTGAGGGGGGAGGGACAGCTCTGTGCTCCCAGAAGGGGTGGGGCCTTGGGCAGAAGGGGCGGGGCTGAGCCAGAGCCCCTCCCAGCCCTCAGAGTTGCACAGAGCGCATAGTGTGGCACTCTGATGATTTTAAGGGTTTGGGCTCCAGTCACATCAGCTGCCACAATAACAGTAGCTGTGGATGGGAATCGCCAGGCCCTCAGGGCAATCCCCCTCTCCCCCGCTGTGGACGGTCACGCTGTGGATCGCTTCATTTTCATTTCGTTGCCGTTTTCCTGTTGATCACCGGTTGGCTCTACGTGCCCCGTTCTGAATTGTATTCGGCGTTTTGAACGTAGACGCTCACTAACAAAATCGTAAAGAGGCTCCATATGCTTAGTAATGCAACCAAATGGGGCAAGAACTGCCCCCCCCCAACCAAATCAAAGAGAAACACCTGCTGATCGGTCATCAATTGCAGGGGTGGGGAACCTTTGATGGGTTGGGGGCTGCTGACCCCAGTCGGGGGAAACACACAAGTGAAAAGTCCCTGACTGAGAAGGAGAAAGACACTCCCCATATACCCCTTGCTCACTGGAGCCTAAGGGAGCCCAGGCAAGTAGATTTTGAGTGCTCCAGCCTGCGGGTGGGTGGCAGAGGGGCTGGAATGCCTCCATGGGGTCCCCAATGTTGAGCCTTGGAGGGGTGGATCAAGGCAAGCCAGGGGAACCAGATCTCAGATTCCCCACCCCAATCTACTGGGATCTCCTAACCCCAGTAAACAACTCCAAGTCATTCCTTGCATGTGGCTGCTGTTAGTAATGTGTTGACAGGCTGTGTTTTACTGCTGTTGTCTCGTGTGCCCTACCCTGTGAAGAATACTGAACGTGCCACACTGTCTAGTGCCACCTTGGGAACAGGCGAGAATTTCCGTGGGTAAGTGAATGCACACGCTTGGAGTGCCAGTAATGGAGACTGTGAGTGAGGAAAGGGGATTAATTCTAGGGAGCCTTGTGGTACTTCTGAGTAAAATAGGCATGCCCACTGGCAGAAAACACTCACATTCTTCTTCAGGCTTGAAAGATGGCAGCCCTGCCATTGACCACCCCAGAGGGGACTATCCCATCACCTCAGAAATCTGAAGAGAAAGCAGCTTGGCCGGCACTCTGTGTTCAGTGGTCATCAACTCTTAGAATCACAGAATCCCAGGGCTGGCAGAGACCTCAGGAGGTCACCAAGTCCAGCCCCCTGAACAAAGCAGGACCAACCCCAACTCAATGATCCCAGCCAGGGCTTTGTCAGGCCGGGACTTTAAAACCTCTAGGGATGGAGATTCCACCCCCTCCCTAGGGAACCCATCCCAGTGCTTCACCCCCCGCCCCCAGAGAAATCGTTTGTCCTCATATCCAACCTAGACCTCCCGCACTGCAACTTGTTCTGTCATCTGCCGCCACTGAGAACAGCCTCTGTCCAAGGAGATTATCAGAGTCTGTCTGAGCCCAAGTGTATGGGCCTCCTGTCAATTGGAAGCATTTCTACATTGTTCTGAAGGGCAGCAGCTGGTCTGTTCTCTGTAGACTACAGAAGCTAATTGAGAGAACTGTCTTGCACCTGGGCTTCTACAAATATCAAATCTGAAGAAGGCTAAATAAGGTAGGAAGGCCAGAAGCGGCATTCTATTGGTTTGTGTTTCATTTTCATACTGGTAAATATAGTGGGAACTAGAGATAGTGAACACAATGAAGAACTGTGTGTCAGGTAAGACCAGCTGACATCGCAAAATAGGGAATGGAAAACTATTCCTTCAAAAAACTTGCCTTCAAAAAACTCTTTGATGGGAAAGAGGGGTTTTGAGGAAATAATTTTTTTACAGTTTCTTTGATTTTTCTGTTCTGTGGGTTTTTATGACTGCTTTTTGTGGAACATTTTGACAGAAACCAAACAAACAAAAATTTGAACCGGGTCCTCCAAGCCCAGGACACAACAAACTGCAGAACATCAGTGTAATGTAACATGATATGAAGTTACAAGTTGTACCATATACAAAGGCAACAGGCAGGCAGCCACCAGTAAGATCCCTCTTGTTAGTTGGTGTTGATCCTGCCGGGAGAAGAGTAAATGGTTTTGCTAACTCACTGAGGGCATGTCTCCCCTAGGGCACTATCTTGAAATAACTAAAATCGATTTAATAACTCCCGAAATAAAATCGAAATAGCGTGTCATCACTACAGGGAAGCCTCAAAATTAGTCCGAGGCAGGATCCCATAATGTGGATGTGTTACCTCGACTTAGAGCCCCAGGAAGCACTGGGGAGTAATTAGTTCTAATGACTCTGGGGAATCCTTATTTCAAAATAGCAGCACTGGAGCGTCCACACTGCCGCTATTTTGAAATAACTGTTTTGAAATAAGCGTTATTCCCCGAGGAAAGCAGGAGTACAGATTGTGAAATAAGCGGCCCTTTATTTTGAAATAATGGGCATGGGAGTGTGGATGCTCCGTTTATAAATTGGTCTGCCCTGCATGGGCTCTTTACGGGCAAAAACCCAGCCCTGAGTGAGGGCTGAGTGTGAAGCCGCAGCTGAGGCTGTTCTGGCTAATGAGGGCCCAGCTGGGGGCTATATAAAGAAGGGCTTATGGCAGGAGGAAGGAAGACTTGCTCTTGCTGTGGCTAGGGGTAGGAGGGACCTGGCTGCCTGGGAAGCAGGAGGCTTTCTGGAGGTAGAGCAAGGCTGGGGAAGGAATGCAGACCTGGGGAAGTTCTGGCCAGACAAGCTCCCAGGCCTGAAGCAAGGCCTGACTGTGGGGAGGCAGCCAGGGCAGGAGAAGACAGCAGGTCCACACTCCCTTGCCAATGCTAAGTGGCCATTATAGACTGCAGACTGCTCCGAGGCAGGGGCTAGATGAAGACTAGCAGTGGGTCACTGAGGCAAGAAAGATCCAGGGGAACTCCAGGGAGGGGAGGACCCTGGAGTGCAGACTGATAAACACCCCCTGTCCCTGGAAGGAAGCCGAGAGACAGCAGAGTGGGCGCTGCCGGAGGGCAGTGTACTAAAGAGAACACCGTGGTCTGGGAACGCCGCGGGCCTGGAAGGAAGCACGTGGAGTGAAGACACAGGAAGACACTAGCCAGACGACAGCGCCCAGCGAGTATGTGAGCTAATTCCCAGAGCTACCAGAAGGAGGCGCCGTGGTGGTGAGTCCACCCCGTGACGGGGTTATTTCCGAATAAAGCCCTCGTGTAGACCAGGGCAGCGAGTGGAGGCTGGTGACCCAACCTGGAGAGGAGAGAGGCGGGGTGGGGCTCTGGAGAGGGGGGAGGAGGTGGCGTTCTGGAGAGAGGTGGAGGTGGGCTGGGGCTGGAGAGATTTCTGGTGCGTCGGATCAGTCAGGCCAGGGAAGAAGGTCTGAGCTGACTTTTGTTCTCTTATTACTTCCTGACTAAGGTGAGTTGCATTTCTTTTCATTCTACCACCTCCGACCTGTCATGGAAAGATGGATGCTCAAGCTGACCCTGTCATTTCTCGGCTGTTTCTCTCTTCCATGTGACCCTCCCGAGTGTAATATCCGTGCAATGCAACTGGATCGATCATTTCCATGTCGGCGGTGACAGATCCTAGGGGAGGCATTGACAGATCAGATCAGACCCACCCTGCCCCGTATCTCTCCATGGCCTGTATCTCTCCATGGCCAGTACCACCTGCTTCAGAAACAGTGGCCAAAATCTCTCTTGGGGCCATTGTAGAACACCTTAAGTTTGTTCCTAACTGATATCACGTAAAGATGGGCTCCTGTCCTGAACAGTTTGTTTAGATCAGGGGTGGGGAACCTTTTTGGGATCAGCAGGCCCTGTCCCAACAGAAGAATCAATCAGGGGGAGGGATTGTGGAGAGGCGGTTGGGATGCCAGTGTGGGCTCCTCAATACTGGGGGGGGTGGAGGCCCTAGACTTCAGGGGCCAGGTTCAGGCATCGCAGGGTCTCATTGGGCCCCTGGACCATCGGTTCCCTACTCCTGGTTTACATCCATTGTACCTTTTAGTCCCATTTTTACTATGTAAATGTTTAATCTTCTTCTGAGTCCTGCAAAGCGCTTTCCCCCCATCACCATAATATCCTGTGGCAGGGAGTTCCATAGGCTTAATTATGTGTCAAGTAAAAAAAAATATTGCTTTGTAATTTTATTGGGTGTCCACTCTTGTTGTTACTATGAGAGAGCAGACAGAGAGGAATGTGACTGCCCTTTTCTACAGCACTATTTTATCTCTCTCTCTCTCTCTCTCTCTCTCTCTCTCTCTGTTGAAGTGATTCCTGAATATTGTAACTCAGACAACCAAGAACGGTAGATTTAAAGGTACAGGAATGACACGGTTATGGCAAATTAAAATTATGGTGACATATAAAGCAATAAAATTTAGGTTTGAAAAATAGCTTTTACTTTGAGCAAGTTTCTTAAATTTACCTTAGCAATCATGCATTTTTAGAGCAATCAATAGTTCAGCTGATTGTTGTGAGCCTGGTGGTTAGATGAGAGAAGCAGTGTCTTGGCTGGGGAAAACTCCTCTTAGAAATGAAAGAGACACATCAGCCA